>NC_030686.2:43099960-43413960 GCF_000004195.4 Xenopus tropicalis | reverse complement strand
TATTGTTCCTTCATAAATACAGCAATCATTTGATGTTCCATTTGTCTCATTTATAGGTCTGAAACCATTTGTGGTTGCACAATGGCTATCCTTAGATTTGGGGGGTCTTTTCTCTACACCCCCTTCCTGATTACCCCCAAAGTCTATGTAAATGAATGCCAAAGGAGTCCTTTTCCCATTCTGCTCCGGCAGCTAAGCTGCTCCCTGCAGTAAAGCCAAATATTCCCCATTACAGATCCTTGCCTGGCGTGTAGCAAAACAATGTTGAAGAGACTGAATATAGGCTAAGAGATGCTGAATTATTTATCCGCAGTAAAATAACATTTTAAAGACATTAAAGCAAATCCTATGAATTCAGGAGTAAAATACACATGTTTCAAACATGAGATTTAAAGCTTATGTTCATCTAAAAGGCAATATGAACCAAAAGTAAAGGTGGCCATACCTTCAGATCAGCTCGCTTGGCGTTTGCCCTGGGGCCAAACGATTGAATTATAATGAAGGGTAAAGGCAAAGTCGGTTCGGGGACCCCATCAACGGGCCGATGCGGTCCTCTATCTGACTAGATTTTTTAACCTGCCCGATCGATATCTGGCCAATTTCAGGCCAGATATCGGTTGGGCAGGCCCGTCGGTAGTGCCCATACATGGGCCGATTAGCTGCCGAAACGGTCTAAGGGGGCGATATCGGCAGCTAGAATCAGCCCGTGTATTAACTCATGGCATCCAATCAGTAATTAGCTTATGCTGGGTTCTCATAAGGGCTCTGGCACACGGGGAGATTAGTTGCCCGTGACAAAACTCCCTGTTCGCAGGTGACTAATCTTCCCGGATTGCCATCCCACCGGCGAAAATGTAAATTGCCGGTGGGAAAGCATACGCGGCGGTGCGATTTCAGTGAAATCGTGCCACCGCATATGCCATCCCACCGGCAATTTACATTTTCACCGGTGGGATGGCATTTAGGGGAGATTAGTCGCCCAAGACACGGGAGATTTGTCGTGGGCGACTAATCTCCCCATGTGCCAGAGCCCTAAGCGCTTTATGGGAGGTCATAGGGAGTTGTGCCTAGCAAGTCTAAGAACAATGGAGACTAAATTTGGCCATATACATTGTGATCTGCTCGTTGATCCGATGGAAAATCAAACCTGCCAATCGAGATCTGGTCAATTTTAGGCCAGATGTCAGTTGGGTAAGCCTGTCAGGGATGCCCATACATAGGGTAGATAAGCCGAAGGACTTGAATTGGAAGCTGAAATCTGCCCGTGTATGTTGTAATTACTTACCTGATATCCCCGAGCCGGGGCTCCTGTGAGCAGAGAACTATACTGGCCTGGGGTTCTTCTCAGCGAGCACCACAGTGCCATTTTCCTAATTCACACGGGTGCTTATGGGCAGTAGAGAGAAAAGCCGAACCACAACAACAGCGATTTTACTCTGCTGCCCGTGCGTTGCCCCCGGTGGAGTGAAGGAAGAAGAGGATCCATGTGGTGCTTACTGAGAAGAACCCCGGTTGGTGCAGTTTTGTGCCAATAGGAGCTCCAGTCTAGGGCATTATATAAGTGAGATTGTAAGCTCTATGGGACAGGGACCTCCATCCTCTTGTGTCTTTGACTCTTATCTTATTGCAACTATATCTTTTATTTATTTGTATTTGTGTAGCCCACTTAATAAACGGTGGTGGCACTACCTGCTGAATTACTCTGTTTTGGCGCTTCCAGGAGTCCTGAGCCCCGCTTATTATGGGGAACAGCTATTACTTTGTACTTTGGCGTGCCTCCACCCAGGATAGGGATAGAATGAACTATAACTCCCCTCCTGAGAACTTAATATGTTGCTCCTTTGTGGGGACTCCCAGCACCCCTGGTACCTTGCCCCCCCCCTGGGGTAATTGCTTACCAGGCAGGTAGATCCTCCAGGAGAGATACACACACACTGATGTAATGCTGAACAAAGTGTTGTGTTTATTGGAAGAGTGGTAGACAGCTTAGGCACACAGGATACAGAGAATGTCAGGATACCTTCTCTAGGCTTTTGAAGTCCCCCTCTCTTGGGATACCGGCCACACTCCAGCCAAATGACCCTCCCTTTTGGGGTTCCCTCCGGTACTCACGCCGGGATACCCTCTCTAGGGCTACCCCCGGTACTCACGCCGAGCAGACACCCCCTGGAGACCTCACCCCGGAAATGTCAACCGGCTATCCCCCAGATTAGGCACACTCCTAACCCTAGCTCTTGTATCCCTGACTCCAGCTATCAGTGCTGGGAGATCTTAATCTCATCTGCCTCCTGGTGGGGCCAAGCTGCCCAGCTAAATACTCCTGTCTACCACTCCTAGAATGGTCTATAACACACATCTAGCTCACTAGACCCAGCCTGTCACTATCCTCTAGCCAGAGGGGTCCCAGGCAGGAAGACCTGAAGGCACATGGCTGCACAGCCTTATATACTGTGTGCACCCTGTGGCTTAACTATTGAACTGCAGGGAAGCTAACTCCCTGTTAACCCTTATAGTGCCAACCACCCAAGGTGTCCCACTACTAAAGTGTTACCCTCCCTGGGGCCTATCCTGGGGGCAACCAACCTAGGGGACCCAATTTCTGGGGAACCCTACATTTGTTATACTTTGTATTTATCTATTATTATCTTAATAACTCACTGTTTGTATTAATGTATTCTACTGTACAGCGCTGCGTACATAAGTAGCGCTTTATAAATAAATATATACATACATACTGGGGGGGGGGGGCTAATATTTGGCACCCCCAGTGATTTAGGCTTTCCTTAAACAACAGGGTTGATTTTTGCCTTTCACCGAATTTTTATGGGGGTGAAACTATAAAACCCCATAAGTTCTTTGTTACTGAAGATTCTGGTGCCCCCCTCCCAGCACAGAGTGTTGTAGTTCATCAGGTCACACAGCTATAGATATGTCAGCAGATTGCAATAGCCAATTCCCGATATCTTCTTCCTCCGGAACCATTTATTGTCTCCCTGTAATTATCCCCCCTGCCCGCCTGGGTGCTGCAGAGATTCCCAGCATTCCAAGTGTCGGCATTCCGGCGTGCAGAACTGTCCCCGCATTGAACTCTGCAGCGCTGGCACATGTAAGGTGGGCAGGCTATACCATCTCATTAATGGGGGGGGGTACAAGGGCAGAGCATCATTGCTTCCATCTTAATGAGCTGAATTCATCATTTATAATATTGTTTATTGTTTGTACCATGTAGATAGCGGCACATCTCCTCTCCAACAAACTGCCTTCCTACATTATACATAAAATATACCATCTGCTGCGCTATTGCCCTAAAATGATCTACCATAGTCCCGAAAGATTAGAAACGTTTAGAGATCATTAAACCCCTCATATTCCCCCATATGGCCAGGCACCATTTTATTCTTATGGTCGATTTAAAGGGTGGCAAGCATAAGCCATGATAATGTATGTTTGGGGGAAAGGATTGTGACTGGAGGATGAATTTTTCAAATTCCCCAATGGGGTGGGGTTTGCTGTAAGGGGTAGGTAATTAAGGCGGGCAGGGGAATGGCTATCTGCATGATAAGTTGTCTTACTACAGGCTGCATGTGTTAATTCCAACATTATTCTGTGATTTTATGGCTGAGAGTTCCAACGATGGTTGCAAATTCCCAGCACCCATATGTATAAATACAAATATACAGAGAAGGAATGTTCTGGGCACACAATAAGCTGTACCCCCATACTGTACTGTCTAAGGGAAACACTATGGCACCTCCCTCCCATATGTATAAATACAAATATACAGAGAAGGAATGTTCTGGGCACACAATAAGCTGTACCCCCATACTGTACTGTCTAAGGGAAACACTATGGCACCTCCTACCCATATGTATAAATACAAATATACAGAGAAGGAATGTTCTGGGCACACAATAAGCTGTACTCCCATACTGAGAGGAGGTGTGTGTGTGAGCTCCAGACTGTGAGGGTTTCCCAGGCCCTTTTTGGGTCTGGGAGGAGTGCTTTTTACCTGCAAACTTTGCAGGTTGTGAGGATTTCTCTCAGGAGAATTATTTTTTTTTTCTGCAATTTCCCCAAAAAAATTTTCCTCAAAAGAATGAGGAAGAAAGTTGTGGTAACTCCGGGTAAAGGAGTGAGGATCTGCCTGAGATCCAGCAGGAAGGCTGCTCCCCCCAATCTGGCAGCAGCGGCTGAGAGCAGTGAGGTGCGCAAGGAGGTGAAGGCCATGGCTAAAAGTGACAAGGAAGGAGAAAGTACCGGCACGTGCGGCGTTCCATCTGTAATGGAGGTCCCTGAGCGAGCGAACACCCTGGACGACCAAGCCGAGGTTACTGCAGAGAGTTGCAGTTCTGCTGCGGAAAACGGCAGTTCTGTTGCTGGGAGCTGCAGTTCAGAGGCAAGCCAGGAAGCTGCTGCAAGGCATGCTGGGACCCAGGAAGGAAGTGCTGCAGGCTGCGAGGCAGCCATGGAAAGTGCTGAGGCCGCAGGCTGTGTGGCTATGGAAGTGGCTGAGGAGGCGCTGAGAGAGAGCTCTGAGACTGCTGCAATGGCCCAGGTAGGAGCAATGCACCTGTGTGATGGGGGAGAGACAGCTGCTAGCAATGGCGCTGGGAAGCCAGAGACTGTGGGCTCAGCTGGGCCCAATCAGACCCAGATCATCAGGGCTCTGAGAGACATCAGTATTCTGGAGGAGAAAAGGAACATTTTGGAGGGGAGTATAGACAATATGGTGGCTGGACTGGGGGCCCTTAGGGGGGCACAGAGAGCAAAAGCAATTCAAAAAATTGCTTATTTAAACAAAGACTTGGAGGACATTGAAAGTAACATTACCGGGGTTCTGGCAGTTATAGAGCCCTGGAGAGAGCTTTATCATAACCGCAGGAGGTTCCAGGAAATGGAGAGAAACCAACTGAAAAAGGGTTTTAAAGACTCTTTTGCTTTTCCTAAAGGGACTGTGACTCCTGCGGGTGGGAATGGGGGTCCGTCATGTGCGGATTCCTGGGATCCACTGACTGATTCTTTGCCATGCAATAATGTTAATACTGTGAGTGTGTCTGGCGGGAGTGTGCCTCATGTGAGTGTGCAGTGTGGCAAGGCTGCTGGGAGTACTCATATGGCTGCTGGGAGTACTCGTATGGCTGCTGGGAGTACTGGCATGGCTGCTGGGAGTACTGGTATAGCTGCTGGGAGTACTGGCATGGCTGCAGGGAGTACTGGCATGGCTGCTGGGAGTACTGGCATGGCTGCAGGGAGTACTCATATGGCTGCTGGGAGTACTGACATGGCTGCTGGGAGTACTAATATGGCTGCTGGGAGTACTGACATGGCTGCTGGGAGTACTAATATGGCTGCAGGGAGTACTGACATGGTTGCACCATTGACTGATAAAACCGTATGTGATGCTGCAGCAAGAGTGGGTGAAAGTGGTGCCACAGAGGGTGCAGGGAATCCCCCTGTAAATACTGAGAGTGAAGGGGCACAAGGGAGGAGAGGTGCCTGGGATGGTAAGAGACTGTTTCAGCAGAATGTCTCTATGGCGGGTGAGAGTGCTGCCAGTAGGAGGAAGAATGTAGTGAAGATCAAGTGGGAGAAGGAGAGGGGTGAGTTCCCGGGGCGCAGGTTTGTGGGCAGGAATCTCATCAAACAGTCCCTGGGTTTTACCCCTGCAGACGTAAGTGGGCTGATAAGTGTCACAGACACTGAGTTTGATCTTGGCTTCAAACTGTCTCAGGGGTTGGATGATTTCTGGCGCAGGTATGAGGGTAAGAAAGGTGCCCCAGAGTGGGAGGGGTTTAGGGTGACCCCAGTCTCCAGGCCCGACACCAAGACAGTCACCATCATGTTTAAGACTGAGTCTGTGCACCCGGATGATGTGCTGATCTGGCTAAAGAGACAGTGCACCGTTCTGTCCCCCTTCACCCCACTGTATGATGAGGAGGGTTTCTGGGTAGGAGGGTGGAAGGTGCAGGTCAAACTGCACATGAATCTCCATGTCCCCAAGCACCTCCCCAATTCCTTTTTTATTGGGAAGGACAGGGGCGTTTGTTTCTACCCCGGCCAACCCAGGGTGTGCTTCAAGTGCGGATCAAACAGGCACTTTGCAGTTAAATGCACAGTTCAAAAGTGCGCCCTCTGTGGTGAGACTGGGCACCCCAGTAAGGAATGCCAGAAAATCCGCTGCAATTTGTGTTTAAAGTTAGGCCACGCCCACAGCTCTTGCCCCGACGCATGGCACAATATGGTGGCAGGATGTTCTAATTTGGAGGAGGAAATGAGCCTCTCAATGGAACTTCTGGAGGAAGGGGATCAAACCTCAGAGGTAGTGGAACCAGAGAGGGAGGCTGTGCAGCCTGAATCCTCTGCCCCAGTTACTAAGGTGGTGGGTGGGGCACAAGGGAGGTTACCCAAGGGGAACAGTGGGAAAAAGGAAGGAGAGCAGAGGGTCAGTAAGCCTAGAGGAGAAGGGGAGTGGAGTGTGGCGGGGGGAAAACCCTCAGAGAAAAATAAAAACATTCCCCCAAAAATGACGGTAGCAACAGACAACAGATTTGTCCTGCCAGATGGTAAAACCTGGGGGGATCTCGCTGAGGAAGAGGAGGAGAGGCTGCGGGAGGAGGAGAGGAAAGAGGAGAGGAAAGAGGAGAAGAAGGCTAGGGCCTTGGCAAAGAAGGACAGGAAAAAAAGAGAGAGGAAAGAGAGTGGGGAGGAGAGTCAGGAGGCAGAGTCCCCAGGGGAGGAGGTGGTGGTTGACCTGGAGGGGGCAGAGAGTACCCCAAAAGTTCAGGTGAAAAGAAGGGGTGATGAAGGGGTTGGTGGTAGGCAGAAGCAAAACAAGACCTAATGATGGATCATCCTATCCCATTCCTTACAGCCAATGTCTGTAGCATCAAGAATAGGAAGACCAGATTTTTGGCTTTTGATTTTTTTAGAAAGGTGGAGGCTGAAATCCTTTTCTTGCAGGAGACCAGGCTCACAACCAGAAGTGAGATTTTTGAAGCCAAAAGAGATTGGTGGCACGGGCCCTCCTTTTGGTCTATTGCTGAGGAGCCGGCAGGAGGGGTAGGAATACTTTTCAAAAATGTTCAGGGGTTGGAGATTAAAAAAATCATAGAAATCCAGGTTGGGCGTTGTTTGATGCTTGACATTGTATTCCAAGGGAATCTGATCAGATTGATCAATGTGTATGGCCCCCAGGGGCCCTCAGAGAGAAGGGAACTCTTATTAGAGATCAAACCGTACCTGTATACATCAAGTCCAGTCATTTTGGCAGGGGACTTCAACCAAGTCCTGAGGGCAGTAGACAGGACTGGCAGATTCTGTAAATATGAGGGTTCATTTATGAATAAGTTGGCTGAGGATGCGGGTTTAGTAGATGTGGCCACATGGGGGGGTCGGGCAGGCAAACATACGTATTTCTGTGGGCAGAGAAGCAGCAGAATAGATATGATTTTTGTTAAGAAAGGTGAATCTTTTACAGAGGTCTGTGAGAAGGCCGTTGAGTTCTCAGATCACTCGGTACTCTCCTTTCTGTATGGTATGCGGAACCAGCCCAAGATTGGGAGGGGTTTATGGAGACTTGATGTAGGTTCCCTGGAAGGAGAACAGGCAGAACAATCTTTTGAGGATCTGCTGCTGGTGCAGATATCAAAGGTTGAGCTGTATGATTCTCTATCTGTATGGTGGGATGCAGCCAAGGATTCTTTCCGGTCCCTCTTCAAGTCTATCTCTTATAAAAAAGGGAGGGAGAAGGAGAGGAGGTATCAGTCCTTGAGAAAGGAGCTAGAGGTCTGTATTTCGGAAGGGGAGGGGGCTGAAAAGCGAAACCGACTCAAGCAACAGATCAGGCAACATCAGTACAGCCGGTACAAGTCTTTGGTTCTGGAAAGAGATTATGGGGCTTCTGTTTGCCCAGATCCTTGCCAGAACTGCAAAGAGGTTGTTGAGAAAAAGCTGGTTGAGGGTCTTTATGACTCCCAGGGTCATTTTCATAAGTCAAGGGAGGGGATCTTGGAAGCCGTTAGATCTTACTATGTTGGGCTTTTCAGGGAAAGAGTTTTGGATAAGGGAAAGACCGAGGCTTTCTTGAAGGCGACCCCAGGTCCCAATACTGATCATTTGGATTTTTCCACTTTGGAAGCAGAAATAACACTGGAAGAGGTGATTCAGGCCATAGACAAACAGCAAAAGAAAAGGCCCCAGGGCCTGATGGTCTAACAGCAGAGTTTTACAAAGATTTAAAGACAGACTTGCTCCTGTTCTTGTTGAAGTCTTCAATGAGAGTTTGGAGAAGGGTAGTCTTCCTCCCTCTATGGGATACTCTTCCTTGATCCTGCTTTCAAAGGGGAAGGACTCAAGGCATGTTGAGAATTGGAGGCCCATTGCTCTTCTTAACACTGACAGAAAGATTCTTGCAAGAATTCTCTTTTCAAGGCTAAGTAAGTTTGCTGGCACTTTACTATCTTCTTTTCAGTACTGCACAGTGGAGGGACGTAGCATTTTTGGAGCAGTCCTTACAATAAGAGAGGCCTTAGAGAGGTGCAAAGTCCATAAATGGGGAAAGTATCTTCTGACCTTGGACCAAGCAAAGGCTTTTGATAAAGTTAACCACCAATACTTATGGGCTGCTTTGCTGAAATACGGCATTCCGGGTCAGTTTGTCAGATGGTTACAGACTTTGTATCAAGGGGCAAGAAGCTTTCCATTGATTAATGGTTGGAGAGGCAAAGACTTTGAGGTGGGAGCAGGGGTAAGACAGGGGTGCCCTCTCAGTCCACTTTTGTATGTGTTTGCTCTGGACCCTTTCCTAAGAGCATTACAGCATAGTGCATTGGAGGGTGTTCGGTTTCCCTTGAGTCAGCCCTTTAAGTTAGTAGCCTACGCGGATGATGTGACCATTGTTCTGTCTAGACCAGAGGAGGCATCTATGGTAATGGAGCACATCAGAAGCTACTCAGAGGCCTCTGGGTCTCTTGTCAACCAAGAAAAATCGGAAGCTTTTTGGGTCTTAGAGGAAGAGCCGGGTTTCCAACTAAAAGACTTCCCTGTAGCCCCAGAGAGGATTAAGATCTTGGGTGTAAAATTTGGGAAGGGCGATGATGCAAAGGCAAATTGGGATGAGAAACTGAATGCCTGTGCAGCAAAGGTTCAGCGATGGAAGGCTTGGAGGCTGACCTATAGGGAAAGGATTAACGTTATCAAGTCTTTCTTGGTCCCTCTGCTTCTGTTTGTCTCTCATATCTTCTTGTTGCCAGAATCTTTCTACGCAAGAGTCCACAGTCTGTTCTTCCAAATGCTCTGGGGGAGCAGACTGAACCCAGTGAAAAGGGGAGTAACTTTCCTGCAGAGAAAGGAGGGAGGTTTGGGCATGCTGTGCCCGGTGGCTTTCTTCTGTGTCATATTCCTCAAATGTAACCTTGGGGGTATGGCTCAGGGGAACGACTCTCTGTGGGAGAGCAGTATTAGGGCCTGGGTGTCGCCTTTTATCAAGGACTGGCTGCTCAATGATAGGCTGAAGAGTGTCCGGATAAGAGGAGGTTGTGTCCCACCCCATGTAGCTCAGGCCTTGAAGCTCATTAGGAAGTGGCACATAGGGATGGAGGAACTCAAGTCTGCCCCTAGGAAAAACATTTATTTCAGGATTTTGGAGGTTTTCTTTTGTGTTCCCCTTGCTCTGAGAGACTGCACGAGCGAGACCCTGGCTCTGAGCCTAAAGTTCCTAAACAGTAAGAGACTGCCCAAAAAGTTTCAGGATAATGCTTGGCTCTCCCTCCAGGGGAAACTGTTTGTCAGGGGGAACCTACGGTATCTGAATGTGGGGGACAGGGAATGCCCCTGGGGCTGCGGCACGGATGAGACCCAGGAGCACTTTCTGTTAGACTGTGTCATTACCAAGAGCCTCAAATCTTCCCTGGCAAATACTTTACAGTTGGGTTTTTTGGAGAACTTGAATTATACGGAGATGGCGTACGGGATAGTGGGGCGTGAGTGTGCTGGCGCGGTAACTACGGAAACCCTGTATCTTATAATATCTGTTATGCGCTATTATCTGTGGCATATGCGCTGCAAGTTAACCCTCAGTCAGAAGAGAGAAGCAGTGGGGCAAGTCACAGGGGCAATTGTAAGGGAACTTGCTTTCATTAAATCCAGAGAGACTGAGCGAAAGGCAGAGAATGTTGCACTCTGGGTAAATGTACATTTTCATTTGTGATTCTTCTTTGCTTCTGAATTTCATTGAGTAATAATGTGATGCATTTTTGTTTGCTTTTCTGTTTCTGAAATGTTTATATTTTACTTGTAATGTTTTTACTTTCAATAAAATCCCTACCCATATGTATAAATACAAATATACAGAGAAGGAATGTTCTGGGCACACAATAAGCTGTACCCCCATACTGTACTGTCTAAGGGAAACACTATGGCACCTCCTACCCATATGTATAAATACAAATATACAGAGAAGGAATGTTCTGGGCACACAATAAGCTGTACCCCCATACTGTACTGTCTAAGGGAAACACTATGGCACCTCCCTCCCATATGTATAAATACAAATATACAGAGAAGGAATGTTCTGGGCACACAATAAGCTGTACCCCCATACTGTACTGTCTAAGGGAAACACTATGGCACCTCCTACCCATATATATAAATACAAATATACAGAGAAGGAATGTTCTGGGCACACAATAAGCTGTACCCCCATACTGTACTGTCTAAGGGAAACACTATGGCACCTCCCTCCCATATGTATAAATACAAATATACAGAGAAGGAATGTTCTGGGCACACAATAAGCTGTACCCCCATACTGTACTGTCTAAGGGAAACACTATGGCACCTCCTACCCATATATATAAATACAAATATACAGAGAAGGAATGTTCTGGGCACACAATAAGCTGTACCCCCATACTGTACTGTCTAAGGGAAACACTATGGCACCTCCCTCCCATATGTATAAATACAAATATACAGAGAAGGAATGTTCTGGGCACACAATAAGCTGTACCCCCATACTGTACTGTCTAAGGGAAACACTATGGCACCTCCTACCCATATATATAAATACAAATATACAGAGAAGGAATGTTCTGGGCACACAATAAGCTGTACCCCCATACTGTAATGTCTAAGGGAAACACTATGGCACCTCCTACCCATATGTATAAATACAAATATACAGAGAAGGAATGTTCTGGGCACACAATAAGCTGTACCCCCATACTGTACTGTCTAAAGGAAAAACTATGGCACCTCCTACCCATATGTATAAATACAAATATACAGAGAAGGAATGTTCTGGGCACACAATAAGCTGTCTCCTCATACTGTACTGTCTAAGGGAAACACTATGGCACCTCCTACCCATATGTATAAATACAAATATACAGAGAAGGAATGTTCTGGGCACACAATAATCTGTACCCCCATACTGTACTGTCTAAGGGAAACACTATGGCACCTCCTACCCATATGTATAAATACAAATATACAGAGAAGGAATGTTCTGGGCACACAATAAGCTGTACCCCCATACTGTACTGTCTAAAGGAAAAACTATGGCACCTCCTACCCATATGTATAAATACAAATATACAGAGAAGGAATGTTCTGGGCACACAATAATCTGTACCCCCATACTGTACTGTCTAAGGGAAACACTATGGCACCTCCTACCCATATGTATAAATACAAATATACAGAGAAGAAATGTTCTGGGCACACAATAAGTTGTACCCTCATACTGTATTAAGGGAAACACTATGGCACCTCCTACCCATATGTATAAATACAAATATACAGAGAAGGAATATTCTGGGCACACAATAAGCTGTACCCCCATACTGTACTGTCTAAGGGAAACACCATGGCACCCCCTACCCATATGTATAAATACAAATATACAGAGAAGGAATGTTCTGGGCACACAATAAGCTGTACCCCTATACTGTACTGTCTAAGGGAAACACTATGGCACCTCCTACCCATATGTATAAATACAAATATACAGAGAAGGAATGTTCTGGGCACACAATAAGCTGTACCCCCATACTGTACTGTCTAAGGGAAACACTATGGCACCTCCTACCCATATGTATAAATACAAATATACAGAGGAGGAATGTTCTGGGCACACAATAAGCTGTACCCCCATACTGTACTGTCTAAGGGAAACACTATGGCACCCCCTACCCATATGTATAAATACAAGTATACAGAGGAGGAATGTTCTGGGCACACAATAAGCTGTACCCCCATACTGTAGTGTCTAAGGGAAACACTATGGCACCTCCTACCCATATGTATAAATACAAATATACAGAGAAGGAATGTTCTGGGCACACAATAAGCTGTACCCCCATACTGTACTGTCTAAGGGAAACACTATGGCACCTCCTACCCATATGTATAAATACAAATATACAGAGGAGGAATGTTCTGGGCACACAATAAGCTGTACCCCCATACTGTACTGTCTAAGGGAAACACTATGGCACCCCCTACCCATATGTATAAATACAAGTATACAGAGGAGGAATGTTCTGGGCACACAATAAGCTGTACCCCCATACTGTAGTGTCTAAGGGAAACACTATGGCACCTCCTACCCATATGTATAAATACAAATATACAGAGAAGGAATGTTCTGGGCACACAATAAGCTGTACCCCCATACTGTACTGTCTAAGGAAAATACACACACATATATGTATATAAATGCTAATAAACAGACAATGGTTTTATGGTTACACTACAAGGCCTAACCTCATTCAATATCACCTTTAGGGACAATAAATACATGATAAAACACTATTTGCTTTTTCCCTTCATGATAGGGCTGGCCTTTGGCTAGTAGAAATCCATGTGTGTATTCAGGCATAATACACTGTGCAAAGAAAGTACGCTCCTGCAAGATTTATATAAACCCATCTATGTAAATCACACACTTTGTTCTTTCCCACATTGGGCTTTAATAGTGTCTGGCAAAACAGCTGAGCATTATCATGAATTAATAATCAGGGAAAGGCCGCTTCCCTAGACGTTAGTGCATGTGGTGGGCACGAGCGGCGACTACCTCCTGCCTCCAGCTCCAGTAATGTGGGGCCCGACACAAGCATTTTAAATGACACAAAGACTTAAAATGCTCCCGAATAAACACATTGGAAGTATTCTCATACACCCCATTTTATTATAGAGAAAGTAGAACTGGGGGCCCAATGGGACACTGACTTTGTTTATAACAAATGTCTTTCAAGGGGCCCCAAAATGATTTTGCTGCACCCAGTAATTTCTTTTTAAATTACTAATCCTGCCAGAATTATTGTTAACGAGGGTGGTCACCTTTTCTTCTGATCGTTACCAGCCAATAATGTAAGGGGTAGGGAGTGGGTCAGAGAAGGGACGGGTTTGTGATGTCAAAGGGGAGGAGCTGTGACATTGTGGGGGCAGGACTAGAGAAGTCCAATCGGATTACAGTAAATAGGCAGGGTTTGGGGGCACTCACAGGGAGGGAATTTAGGCTTTTAGGGCAGTTTGTAGGCAGACGGGGGGCAAGCAACTAGGGGTTACAAATTTACCAGCAGCTACTTACGGCTTGGGGCCTTGGTTGGTATGCATTTTGAGATAAGGCCCTATGAGCAACATATTGGGATATTTCCATGGTTTGGTAACCCCAACACTACTCATTTAACTTAAGTTGGCCTAGATTTGGCCAAACAGTTAGGCCCATTTTGATCAGAATACCTGAACATGTGGGTATGTATGCCAGATCATGGGGTCATTTTGATAGACTATCCACCAATCCCATAAGAGTGCAGATGTTCGTATATGTTTACAAATGTCACTTCTGAGAGAGTGAAGTATGGCCCAAAATTGTCAATAAAAGGGGGGTAGTATCACAGATTCCTGACACCATTAGTTGTAATGACCGTTATTAAATTTTACTTCTCCAAATTTACCGGCGGAAATCTGTTTCTCACTCTAGGCCCTGGCGTCTAGGAATAATGCCAAGTTCTCGTAAGCAGATAATCGCCCGTCTGAACTACTTAAGTCAACGCGCTTTTATAGGCCGCGTCTTTCCATCAAAAACATTAACGTCAGCAGCAAAAATACTGTCGGATCTATACAAGTAAATAAATAAACTACCATTATGTATTGTACTGGAAGCCTAGTGCTAGAACGTGACCTGTAAGGGCATCGTGTGTTACTGGGGTCACATTGCACTGTTTCATGGCATACAGATGTTTGTATATACAGATAAGTAAAGAAGCAGTCGACTCCCCAGTGAGGAGGCCTAGTGAATTGTTTGTGAGCCCCTGGCACCAATCTCAGTGATTCTGCCTGATTCCGCAGTCTGCCAGACCTTTCTTCCTAATAGGAAGGTTAAATTTTATTCTTACTTTTACATTAGTTGGTCCCCAAAATGTTTAATGTACCCAAGGGCTGGGCTTGTTTCAGAGTTGGCAGGTGGGGCTGATTCCCTTTTCTCAGGTGTACTTAGTTGCCATGTGTTCTATCAGTTTGGACCCCACTTGCAGGAGGGAGTGATTGGTGATGGAAAGCCTGAAGCAGGAGACCTCAGTAGCTAATGTCATGGAATATTCTGTAATGGCTCACTATAGGAGCCAGGCTGAGGAACGTTAGTAGAGCAGCCAGGGGCTCCACAGAGGAGAGCAAGTAGAAAGGTTTCCTACCCCCCAGCATAGAACCTCAAGTGGTCAGGTTCAGGGATAGAGAAATCTGCTGAAGAGCACCACTGTGAGTAACCCTACCAGCTGGGGACTAGTTCCCCTGTTACAACTACCACTGGTTGTAACCAACCTGTGCCATCAAGGGAAGTAACTAATTAAATGCTGACTAGTGATTATATTCTGTATTACTCTATTTGAAGTAGCAACAAAGAGACTTTTTATGATTGAACAAATAAGCACTAAATGCATGACACTAGCAAATAAATCAACTTCTCAGGGCCAAAATCCAGAATGTTCTAGGCCAACTCCATGCTACACCCAGGCCTGGTTATGCCCCAGCCACGTTCCGCTGGGGACACGGGTGACTGCCAAAAAATGGGAAGAAAATCTTCCAAAAATATAGGAGCATTCTGAAAAAAAATAAAGCTGTAAATGGAAGCGCCAAATCTATTCAATAAGATCCGACTGTGTTGCTTTATTAAAGCAGAAGCTGGGGGAGTATGAGAGGAGTCACATGATTACTAGTCAGTATGAATTTGAGATGAATGAGATCTATGGAAAATAAGGATGCCAAGCGTTTCAATGAGTCCCGCACCTCATAACCCACACGGATCAGGCTTATTGGGCTTAAGCTCTGCTCTCTGTCATTCCAAGTGACTGTCAAGAAGATCAAAAAGATTATTCCCCTTATATATAATTATTAAGTCAATCCAGCTGAGCGCTATATACCTCCGGGCTGAATCCAGGCTTGCTGAACATCCAAAAAAAACATAAATGAGGGATAAAACTATTTAAAGGGGCCCCACATAGCAATAGGTTGTTTTAGTATTGCTTATAGTCCATGGGGCTGCTGTGTTACTTGCCACAATCAGCAGTCGTATAACTCTTGCATTTCTCTAGTATGGCACCCATGGGTACCAGCACCTTACACCTTGGGCCAGTACACCGAGGAGGTGTATGGAAGGCAAATGAAAATATTTTGTCCATTACTGGAAATAACTCCCTCATCGGTGCAAATGATGGACTGTCTATTGCTCTCCGTTTGTTTAATTGCCCACCCTTCTGCTTTGTGATAAACGGTGCCATTTGTAACAGGAAGTAAACAAATGAGAGTCACATGATCAGCAGGAAATAAATGTCTTCAGGAAGTAAACAAATGAGAGTCACATGATCAACAGGAAATAAATGTCTTCAGGAAGTAAACAAATGAGAGTCACATGATCAACAGGAAATAAATGTCTTCAGGAAGTAAACAAATGAGAGTCACATGATCAACAGGAAACAAATGTCTTCAACCAACTGTACTTGTCTTAGTTTTTTGCTTCCCAATAGAACTTTTTTTGGAACAATCAGACCCTGTGGCTCCAGGAAGCAAACCTAGTAGAGTAAGAACCTGCCGTTGTGTAATTCCTCCAGTTGTGCATAAGTGCGCCTACCAACGCTAGGAAGCCTCTAGTTGCTGCCATCTTAAGGCACGTCATTTTGACACCAAGTGCCGTAAATGAAACAATCTTTACTCACGTCAGGTACATCGAGTGTTACCACCCGGCCAGTAAATCACCAGTTAGGGACAAGGCCAGAATTGCAAATTAACCGGGTATGAAATTGTCAGTAAATTTCTAATACCCTACAAATCCCTCCCTTCCTTGACTAAGTACAATCCTATACCACGCCCATTACCCCACCCACTTAGTTCATTTCCCCACCCTGTGATATCATTGCCCCATCTACTCCCCCACCCCAAAGGTTGGTATTAAGGTGCCCATACACGGGCTGATTCTAGCTGCCGATATTGGTCCCTTAGACTGATTCAGCAGCTTATCGGCCCGTGTATGGGCGCTACCGATGGGCCTGCCCGACCAAAATTTGGCCTGAAATCGGGCACATCACCATCGGGCAGGTTTGAAATTTAGTCGGATCAGGGACCACATTGGCTCGTTGATGTGGTCCGCGAACGGACGGATGCCTATACTCGTCATTTTAATCCGAATACTGAAGTTAATACTGAATTAACCCAATATTGTCCACCCGTAGGTGGGGATATCGGGAGAAGATCCGCTCACTTGGCAACCTCGCCAAGCGAGCGGATCTTAGCATGCATGGCCACCTTTACAAGAAAACAAATGTAGCAATTTTAGATACATCTACCCCTCATTGGGCACAATTACACTGGGGAAAAACACTGCATTGTGGGTAAAAAACATAAACAATTGCATTCAAAATTGCACTATGCTTACTGCTCTTTCACTCTTAAATGAGCCCCTTAAATATTCTTTCATTAAAGGTGAAATTTCCCCAAAGAGGCGAAGTTACAAGAAAGTAAATTAATTATACTTTTTAGTGTAAGAATCTTCCTGAAAAAATATTCCATCATCCTTACAGAAAATGCCTTGCCGATTCCTACCTTGTAAAAAAAAAAATCAATAATGATCTCTTCTTCACAGGAGCTCTTCAGGCGAAATATAAGCTACTTACAGTATAGTTGTCTGCGTGACTAATGACGGCTCCATAATTACTTTGTACACAAAAGCACAGAGCTGGGCTAGCAGTGCAACTGGCAAAATAATGGCTTCTCGTCACACGATCAATCTCCAGACCATTTCTTTGATACTGTATTCTTGGAATACTAAAAACTTTCTTACCATAATAAAAGAACCTTATGTAATTCTGAGCAAAGTAGGTCAGTAGTGAAACCAGGTATCTTTTTAAGTCTGAATTTTGAGCTTGATAGGTTTATTTCCTGGTGGTCGCGTGACTTATATATGTTGACTTCCTGGCACAAGAATTGTATGACAGAATGCTCTCAGCCATAAAGCAGGGCAGGACTGCTGCTTACAATGGGGGGGATCAGATAGGATCTGTGCCACTGTGACAGAATGCTCTGTTATACAGATAGCTAGAATCTCAGCCATAAAGCAGGGCAGGACTGCTGCTTACAATGGGGGGATCAGATAGGATCTGTGCCACTGTGACAGAATGCTCTGTTATACAGATAGCTAGAATCTCAGCCATAAAGCAGGGCAGGACTGCTGCTTACAATGGGGGGGATCAGATAGGATCTGTGCCACTGTGACAGAATGCTCTGTTATACAGATAGCTAGAATCTCAGCCATAAAGCAGGGCAGGACTGCTGCTTACAATGGGTCATATCCAAGAATATATAAACCTGTGCTGAAAACTAAATGCTGGAAGTTTGTATGGATGGTCTTTGTCTTTCCTTACAACATAGCTAACAGTTTACCATATATACCTATGAACAAAGAGGCCTACAAGAACCAGAGCTGAACCAGAGGGCTGTAGGTGAACTGGTGGGGATGCCGCTGTAGTTCACGAGGGGCTGCAGCATGCTTGCTTAGTGGGTTTATGACCTGATGTTCTCTGTGACAATTCATTTCCAGGAAAAGAAAAATGTACGAGTGCCAGTTATGGGCACAGAACAGTTCTTTGTGTTGCAGTGAGTCACGGCTGAAAACCCACATAGAACTGTACTGGCTGTACCCTTCCATACAGTCATCCTGAGCCTGGGGAGGTCCTTGATAGGCCAAATAGGGCCGCTCCAATCTTTCTGCCCCCCCAAGTCTTATAATCGGATGATCATGATCCATGGGCAGAGGGCCTTATCAATAGGCCGTACCAATTGAATTTTCTGCCTTGTCTGAATCATATCTTGCATTGGTCAGGCCCCATACATAGGCCACCAAGTTTCCTACTAAGTCTGGAGGGAATGTATATTTCTGTTTACGGCCATCTTGCAATATGGTAGCTCCCATCCGTCTAAACTCAAATCCATATCATTCGTACCTGTGTATTTAAGGTAAAAAAAAACAAGGAAGACAAGTGGAGTTTTAATGATTAGAATGAGAATGCCGGGGTCGTGCTGTCCCACACAGCCATAACCTTGTCTCATTCTGCCACAGAGAAATCAATAGCATCTTATTTACTTAATATAGATTAGAGATGTCTGCCAGGTGACCAAGTGGCCCATATTGGCAATTAAGGATAATGGAGGTTCAAGGACACGTGCTCCATCCCCCTTAGTTAGTAGGAGCTCTAGGAAAATAAAAAAAGGCTCACGTACGCAAACTGGTTAATAGAACCTAAATAAGTGTCTGTATGGCAACCAGGAAGCAGCACTGTCCCAAAGGATTATGGGAAAGAGCCTTCCTCCGCCATTAACACACCCCATAAATGGACAGGGGGGGATCTTATTATCCATTACAAGGGTATTTATGGGAGCTCAGTATCTAGGCATCCGCTGAGTTCTCCTCTAGCTAGTGCAACTACAGGAAGATTTCAGCTCCGAAATTGTATTGGCTGGGAAAACACCAACAAGATGCAAGAAAAATTGATAAATAGAGCTGTGGGAAAATTTGATTTTTTGAAAAAAAGACTTGGATCATGATTTTTGATAAATTTGCCCTTAAGTATAGGGTTGGACTGAGGGGTGCACCCGTGGGGCCCCCTGCGGCTCCAACACCCCCCCTGCAGGGTCCCCTGCCACCCACCTGACCCCCTCCCCTAAACATGCCTAAATTAAACTTACCTTCAGCGTGTCAGGGGAGGGAGGCAGCCGGGGAGTGGGGCCCACCAGTTTTCTTCCCGCTGCCCAGTCCGACCCTGCTTAGGTAAGATCGATCATTAAATGAACCTAACCCCGGGCAAGGTGCAACTGCACAAAAGTGCACTCATATAGGAAGCACTTGCACCCAGGGCTCTGCTGCTCTCTGCACCGGATAAAAATTCCATTCCTCCCCCCCATCCGCTCCTCACTAATACAGCGCTGACTAACGCAGGGCTGTGCCATCCAAAACGGAAGGCAGAGGCCTGTGATTATTTGCACAATACCCCACGCAGCTGGCAAAGTGTAAAAGTGGCCGACTGCACCCTTTGTTTGAACACGGGGTTGGCATACTGCTTGGGGTAGGGGTGCCACCTGTCTGGTTTTGACCCGGGCTACCTGGTTTTCGGTAGGGCTCTCCGGGGCAAAATGGCCTACTCGGTTTTCCAAATTTGGAAAACCAGGCCGGATTCTTTAAGACTGACGCAGTGATTGGCCAATTGCCGCGTCACAGCCCCATCCTGTGATGTCAACACTAGTTTGGGGTATTTCTTATAATCCCTATATAATTATACCTTTTTGTAAGAAAGTAAATCTGGCATATGTGGGCATTACCTAAGTAATTAAATATTACTTTACAGCCCGGCAGGGGGCTGAATGCTAAGCTGCTGTAATGTGCAACTTTTATTGCCTCCTGGCCCCCCCCCCCAATGGCTTGAGGTGGGCATATTGAGCTGATCTGATCATACGGCCCGAGGGCCAAACAAATGGATCATAACGAAGGTATGCAGGCTGTCAGGAACAAAGGTATGCAGGCCACCATACATAGGCCAATGAGCTGCTAGCTCGGTCACCTTTAGAAAGGATCTGTGCCCACTGTGAGCATGGATCCTATCTGATCCCCCCATTGTAAGCAGCAGTCCTGCCCTGCTTTATGGCTGAGATTCTAGCTATCTGTATAACAGAGCATTCTGTCACAGTGGCACAGATCCTATCTGATCCCCCCATTGTAAGCAGCAGTCCTGCCCTGCTTTATGGCTGAGATTCTAGCTATCTGTATAACAGAGCATTCTGTCACAGTGGCACAGATCCTATCTGATCCCCCCCATTGTAAGCAGCAGTCCTGCCCTGCTTTATGGCTGAGATTCTAGCTATCTGTATAACAGAGCATTCTGTCACAGTGGCACAGATCCTATCTGATCCCCCCCCCCCCCCATTGTAAGCAGCAGTCCTGCCCTGCTTTATGGCTGAGATTCTAGCTATCTGTATAACAGAGCATTCTGTCACAGTGGCACAGATCCTATCTGATCCCCCCATTGTAAGCAGCAGTCCTGCCCTGCTTTATGGCTGAGATTCTAGCTATCTGTATAACAAAGCATTCTGTCACAGTGGTACAGATCCTATCTGACCCCCCCATCGTAAGCAGCAGCCCTGCCCTGCTTTATGGCTGAGATTCTAGCTATCTGTATAACAGAGCATTGTCACAGTGGCACATACCCTATCTGATCCCCCCCATCGTAAGCAGCAGTCCTGCCCTGCTTTATGGCTGAGATTCTAGCTATCTGTATAACAGAGCATTCTGTCACAGTGGCAGAAAACAATAAACAGAAAATGATTCAGCCTTAAATTCAATACAAAATAGAAATATTTTTAAAAAGGCACATTTTGGGATGATAGTGTTTTCTTAGATTTTAACCCCTCACTCAGCCCATTTTGCTCCCTGGATTCCCCTGAAGCTGCCTTTCTTCCTCTTCTTTATCTAGGAAGTGGTGGTAATCTGGCCCTTTAATATATGCTGTAAAAATAGGCCACTAATTATTTGTGTGTTGCATCCTCAAAGTATTGAGCTGAAATCCCTCTCATAGACGCTGAGATTAATTAAACACAAACTCCTGCATGTCAGCGAGCATAAATAAATTAGAGAGAGTGCAGAGATGCTCGGCATCAATAGTGCATGGGCTGGATCATTTATCCGAAGAGAGAGGCCTCTGCCTGGCAGAGACAGGGATAGAGTGAAGCATGGGGAGGGCAACATATAATCAAAGGAAGAAGCATAGCCCCCTGCAAAAAGGATTTCCTCCTGTGCATCTATATGTGGCACAGGGACGACTGAGCATTCTTTTACTGAGAGCATGGATACTGCCGGATATTTATTGTAAGCAGCAGTCCTGCCCTGCTTTATGGCTGAGATTCTAGCTATCTGTATAACAGAGCATTCTGTCACAGGGGCACAGATCCTATATAATCCCCCCATTGCTGCCCCCAATAAGGGGTAATTATATCTTAGTTGGGATCAAGTACAGGTACTGTTTTATTATTACAGAGAAAAGGGAATCATTTAACCATTAAATAAACCCAATAGGGCTGTTCTGCCCCCAATAAGGGGTAATTATATCTTAGTTGGGATCAAGTACAGGTACTGTTTTATTATTACAGAGAAAAGGGAATCATTTAACCATTAAATAAACCCAATAGGGCTGTTCTGCCCCCAATAAGGGGTAATTATATCTTAGTTGGGATCAAGTACAGGTACTGTTTTATTATTACAGAGAAAAGGGAATCATTTAACCATTAAATAAACCCAATAGTGCTGTTCTGCCCCCAATAAGGGGTAATTATATCTTAGTTGGGATCAAGTACAGGTACTGTTTTATTATTACAGAGAAAAAGGAAATATATTTTTTCAATATGTGAATTATACAATTAAAATGGAGTCTATGGTAGATGGCCTTCCCTGTAATGCGGAGCATTCCGGATAATGGGCTTTTGGCTAATGGATCCCATACCTGTATATGAGTAGGATCTGCCCTAGTGAATCCCCTGCACAGCACAGATGTTTCAGACCCACGGCGCTACAGTATAGGGGGCTGTATAACTTCAGGCAGACAGAGGCAGCAGAAATATTGATCCAAGTTAAGGAATGAAATGTAATATTTTTCATGGCATTATGTTTCCCTACACCCCTGTGTATTACTTAACCGTGTGTTGGGCTCTAGGCTCAACTCCAGCCAGGGCTACCCGCCATGATGTCATTATTGATCAGTGATATCATTTTATTTTTTGTTTAGGAATTTGACTCACACAAAATAGCGCTTCTTCACTTTCACATCATTAAGTCCAACTTTCCCTGAAAGCCCCGGCTAGATATGATTACATAATTCCAATCGATAAAGGCTGAGCTAATGCTTGGTATTGTGTTGAGTGTAAATCGCCTGATAGCATTAGGACAGTGACCAATGCCCCCCCCCCCTTCCAATTACTAATCAAGTTTATTGTAATTTGCCAACTAGGACGTCATCTTAAAGGGGCAGCGACCCTTTAATTTGTCAGAGGGTGTAAAGTTATGGAATACTCCATTTTAACAAACGTTAAGTTGAAAACACTCACTAGAGAAGCTAATTTGTAGATTGTAAGCTCTTTTGGGCAGGGCTCTCTTCACCTCTTGTATCGGTTATTGGTTGCTTTATATGTTACTCTGTATGTCCAATGTATGAAACCCACTTATTGTACAGCGCTGCGGGATATGTTGGCGCTTTATAAATAAATGTTAATAATAATAATAATAATAATAATTATGAGAAATTAGGATCATTGAGATTGGAGTCAGAAATCCCTATAAAGTGAAACTCTTCTGAGGGTGGATTAAAAGGGCATTCTTCCCTGGGCAGTGATATCAACATTACCCCCCAAGACCGCCCACTTCCCACATCATGCTCCACCCACACACCATGCTCCACCCCCCCCCACCTGTACCCTGGGGTTGCACTCCTTTGTTCTGTATGAAAATGAAATGAAAACTGAGAACACTAAGAGCTGGGCTCTATAGGAAGGATATAGTGTGGGTCAGTAGTTAACCAGGTGCGCCCAACCCTATTCTGCCCAAACCTACCCCAGGGTGGACCTAACCCAGTATTTATAGCCCCTGCAATGTGCTTCTTCTGCCCATTAATCACAGTAATCCCCAAACCAGATGTAGTGGTCTTCATTCCACAGCTAGAGGACAGCTAACTATGAATGATGGGAGTTGTAGTTCCACATATGTTTTCTATCTTTGCTTTCACCTTTCGACTGGGTGCTGGTTTGAATTTCTATTGAGGAATTGTATGTATTCCTGTTTATGCCCTTGCCTTCATTACAAGGGGTATCAAGCTGGCAGAGAATGAATGATTGATAAGCGCTTTAACCGAAGCCTGAGGTCGCCTCTGACGTTGGTCGGATCATTATGAATGTCAAAGGTTTCGATTCATTTGTGATCGTTAAGGCACCGTTTGCCTTTGAGCTTTTGTTTCTTTTTTTATTATTATTTTGGAAGCCCACCGGGGAGGCAAGATTTAATGAGTGCCCCTCGCCGGCCCAAGGCAACCAATGCTTTTCAATTAGCAGTAGCACATTTGATCCAGTCGTTGTCTTATTTTTCCCTCTCCCTATTGGCCTGACGAGAGATCTGAGCGAATACTGCTGAGTTCTGCATCTCGCTCGCCTGAAACCTTCTCCCCACCGCCGCCTCCTCCTCCTCCTCCTCGCCAGGTCCCAATGCTGCTACTGGTCTATTTATACAGTGTCTGTTTAAAGAGGAAAATAGGGCTATTTTTGGAAAATCTGTATCTAAATTCTGAAGGTCCCTGCCGCCGGATCCATTTAATTCATTAAACCTATTAATCCATTCATTAATAAAGAAATCTCTTCCAAAATAACAGGGGGCATACCATCGCCCCCTATACACAACCCCGCTTGGCACGTTCAGCTGATGCATAATGATAACAATGGGCTGGTAGCCTTCTAGCCCAGAGGAGCCAGTAAAGAACATGCAGATCTGCCCTCTTGTTCTATTTCATGCAAACGCTTTGGATCGATGAAGCCTCGTATCATGTTAGTCTACACCAGTGCTTATCCCGGGGGCCTTCCAAGGCTTGACTTTTGGCCCCCACCTAAAATTGTCTAGCCATACTAATTCATACACTAGAGGCCAAAAACATATTGATTAATGGGTTAGAAGCACCTTCCTAACCAGAAATGACTTTCATGGGCTTGGTGATTATATAGGTTTGAACAATAGAATCTTTCAAACTGAGCCCCCCCTCTACAGTGGAAACAAGAATACTGGGGGGGGGTTAAAGTTAATACTAATATGTAAAATAATATGTATTATTATATATTTTTCAAGCCCAGATCAGTCAAGTCTAGATCAGAGGTCTTCTGTATTTGGTTAGGGTCCCTTTTGGGTTTGGCCAGACCCCATCTTCTCTCCTAACCAGGTTACAGGTATATATAAACATGGTCATAAAAGTCATTCTCCATCAATAAGTATTCATCTTTGAATTTAATACAAACTGACCATCCTGCCAGACCCATTGGTTTGGACCCCTCACAGTTTCAGAAGCAAAGCCCTAGAGGAATTCTGGGAGTTGTAGGTAGGCAATAAGCAGGGGGGGGGGGGTACAAGTTGGGAACAGACAAAAATCAAATGAATATATAACAAAGAAGCAGTCATCTGAAGCTCTCGGATAGCGAATTCCATTTCAAGAAATGCAAAGAGTCTTATAACGACATGTCAACATCGTACTTATATGGGTCAACTTCTCCTTTAAAATGATGAAGGCAGTGAATGATATATTGATGACATATTAATTTGATGTATTTGTACCTATATACTAGAGAAGCATCTCCATGGGGCAGAATGCTTTCTTCTTGCAAAAGGGCACAGCCAAAAGCCACCATCACAAGCCCTCTTGGCCCTCAGTGGCTCTATACATGGGCCACTAGGAATAGTTCTAGCGACAGCTAGTAGAACTGTATGGCCTGTACCCCTCCCCAAACCTTTCATGTACAGAAATATATAATCCTGGCTCCCATATCTGCAGGCTCTAGAGGCCTTGAAACATTATGATTGGAATGAAGCGATTCTCTCTTGTCCTCATCTCACTCTGCAACCCCCCCACACACTAACACTTGGTGGTACATCCTGCTACTCCATTAATAACCAGGCAGAACAATAATAATAATAATAATATTAAATATGTGCCAGCCATTCCCTAGGATACACAGTGATAGCATTCAGGGTACAGTAGGTCATGGACACATGTAGATATATCTGGTACATACATGATTGTGCTCATAACTAACATGAACAATGTGACTATTAAGATTTTCATTCATCCAGGTCATGGTATATCTAGTATAAATAAATCTAAAGCAACTGGACTTGTTAGGTAATCACGACAAGTAGTAGTGAAACGTCTTCAATGGTTACTTAACAAGTCCAGTTGCTTTAGATTTATTTATACTAGATATACCATGAACAATGGAACAATGTGACTCCCATGATTCGGGAAATGTGCCCCAGTAATAAAGGAATTACCCAGAAGCCATTGCCATTTAAATACACTATACAGGGCATTTGTGGCTATTCATTGGCAAGCCCTGCATGGTCAGCATTGCAAAATGTACATCCATTGCCCCAATTGCCCCCAGTAATAGATTACCCAGAAGCCATTGCCATTCAAATACACTATACAGGGCATTTGTGGCTATTCATTGGCAAGCCCTGCATGGTCAGCATAACATAATGTACATACATTGCCCCAATTGCCCCCAGTAATAAAGGAATTACCCAGAAGCCATTGCCATTCAAATACACTATACAGGGCATTTGTGGCTATTTATTGGCAAGCCCTGCATGGTCAGCATAACATAATGTACATACATTGCCCCAATTGCCCCCAGTAATAAATTACCCAGAAGCCATTGCCATTCAAATACACTATACAGGGCATGTGTGGCTATTCATTGGCAAGCCCTGCATGGTCAGCATTGCATAATGTACATACATTGCCCCAATTGCCCCCAGTAATAAAGGAATTACCCAGAAGCCACTGCCATTCAAATACACTATACAGGGCATTTGTGGCTATTCATTGGCAAGCCCTGCATGGTCAGCATTGCATAATGTACATCCATTGCCCCAATTGCCCCCTCTTGGTGCAGTGACCTACCTCCACTATGAAGGTCTTCTCTTCCCCACAGACTGAAACCACAAAAAAGGGCAAAAAGCAGGTTTTGATACAGATTCCCAGAACATGCGCTTTCTGTCGCTTGACTCCAGTCTGTGCCATCACGGAGGGCTGGAAGGGGGCACTACATGGGCATCACATGCAGAGAGCGGCAGGCAGGGCAGGCTGCCCCCCCAGGTGGTGGTGCTGATGGGTAGGGGGGTTATTTGGGAGGCATTACACCCAGCCTGGGGGGGAGCAGTGAGGGTGCGGTCTCAGGAGGCTGGATTCCAGGGGAGAGTGGTGCCAGGGCTGTGCCCATCCCCGCACCCACACAACAATAGCCGGGGAGTCGGGCAGGACTGGTCGCACTGCGATGCTTCGCACTTGCGGCGGCAGGGTCGGCGGCGGCGGCTGCGACTGCTGGGGGAGCAGAGAAACTGCCTTAGTAACAGTCGCACCGAGCGCCAATTGGAGGAGGGGGGCAGAGCCAGGCAGAGTGATGCGCAGGGCTGGGAGGAGAGGCTAAACCTGCCGCTCTGGGCACCCCCAATGCCATGCCTGGTCCCGGGCACCTGCAGCAGCACCGCTCCTGTCTCCGGGGGGGGCACACGGATATTAGATACGGGGAAGGGGAATTGGAGCACAGCAGCCAGGGATCATGTTCCACCTATCAGCATCCTCCGCTCAGCCAATCAGCAATTAGCTTTATACTAGTCACTGGCTGCTGGGCTTCTGCCACTTTCCTTCCCACTGTGTGTGTGTTTGATTAGCTAGGGCTTTATTATCTCTCTCTGTATTATCTCTCTCACATAGCGCAACATAGCACTGTTTATGTACACAATTGCTGCACACATGTACATTATTATTATTATTAACATTTATTTATAAAGCGCCAACATATCCCGCAGCGCTGTACAATAAGTGGGTTTCATACATTGGTCATACAGAGTAACATATAAAGCAATCAATAACCAATACAAGAGGTAAAGAGAGCCCTGCCCAAAAGAGCTTACACTCCCACCCATTATTTTGGATAAGAAGGGGTATTAGGGGGTACATTGCACAGATACTAATATACAGCAGTTAATACTGATATTTTGCCCTTTTCTCTTACTGCTTTGACCTTTTCCACAGACAAGGAACCTGTTGTGGTCTCAGGATTCATCAATAAGGATTCAGTATGGGGGACAGACAGTGTCCTTGGGGAGAGGCAAGTGTCAGTGAAGGGGGGAATTCTGCTGTGCAAGGGAAATAGAAGTCTGTGTGTCCTGCCCTGCACACTTGCACTGGAACCTTATATACCTTATATACCTTATAAACATTCATATTCAGCGATGCAGAATATGTTGGCGCATTATAAATAAATAATAATAATAATACATATATTATGTTCAGCACAACAAGCAACCCTTACTCTC
Source organism: Xenopus tropicalis (assembly GCF_000004195.4). Lineage (NCBI taxonomy): Eukaryota > Metazoa > Chordata > Amphibia > Anura > Pipidae > Xenopus > Xenopus tropicalis. The sequence goes on along the minus strand of NC_030686.2, from coordinate 43,386,302 downwards.
CCATTACTAAACATCTCTAAATACAACGTATTTGTCTCTATACAAGGTGCACCGTCTCCTGTTCTCCTCTAAAGGAGAAATTCTGTTTTGCCCCAGTAACTGATATTGTAATTGGCTTTGTAGATGTGAGTAATAACCACCCACAGGAGCCTATACTGCCGAGATGGAAAATCATTCCCTGCAGCCATCTGGAGACTGGAATGCTAAATGGAATTACTAAATCTACTTTCCCCCATGTGTGCATGCTGATGCCAGCAAAGTGCAAATTTTATGCTAATTATTAAGCCTGTTGTTATTTTATTTTAACTACAACTCCCAGCATTCAGTGGTAGCTGGCAAGGGCAAAAAAGAAGCAGGGGCTATTTTAATGCAGAGAAAGAGATGTCCTGGCTAAATGTCTGTGGGATAGCAGGTATAGTAGGGAGAGATGGTGCCTATAGTAGCAGTGGGGGGATAATAGCCTCTGGGAAGGGACTGGGGCTGTGGGATAGCAGGTATAGTAGGGAGAGATGGTGCCTATAGTAGCAGTGGGGGGATAATAGCCTCTGGGAAGGGACTGGGGCTGTGGGATAGCAGGTATAGTAGGGAGAGATGGTGCCTATAGTAGCAGTGGGGGGATAATAGCCTCTGGGAAGGGACTGGGGCTGTGGGATAGCAGGTATAGTAGGGAGAGATGGTGCCTATAGTAGCAGTGGGATAATAGCCTCTGGGAAGGGACTGGGGCTGTGGGATAGCAGGTATAGTAGGGAGAGATAGTACCTATAGTAGCAGTGGGGGGATAATAGCCTCTGGGAAGGGACTGGGGCTGTGGGATAGCAGGTATAGTAGGGAGAGATGGTGCCTATAGTAGCAGTGGGGGGATAATAGCCTCTGGGAAGGGACTGGGGCTGTGGGATAGCAGGTATAGTAGGGAGAGATGGTGCCTATAGTAGCAGTGGGAGGATAATAGCCTCTGGGAAGGGACTGGGGCTGTGGGATAGCAGGTATAGTAGGGAGAGATGGTGCCTATAGTAGCAGTGGGGGGATAATAGCCTCTGGGAAGGGACTGGGGCTGTGGGATAGCAGGTATAGTAGGGAGAGATGGTGCCTATAGTAGCAGTGGGGGGATAATAGCCTCTGGGAAGGGACTGGGGCTGTGGGATAGCAGGTATAGTAGGGAGAGATGGTGCCTATAGTAGCAGTGGGGGGATAATAGCCTCTGGGAAGGGACTGGGGCTGTGGGATGGCAGGCAGGCAGGCAGGCAGGGAGGCAGACAGGGAGGCAGGCAGGCAGGGAGGCAGGCTGGGCCAGGGGGTGGGCTCTAGAGATGGCACATGCCTTCCTACAGAGGGGCTTGGGGCTAGCATAGGGATCAGCTGGGCCAAGGGGATGGGCTCTAGAGATGGCACAGGCCTTCCTACAGAGGGGCTTGGGGCTGGGATGGGCTAGGGATCAGCTGGGCCAGGGGGTGGGCTCTAGAGATGGCACAGGCCTTCCTACAGAGGGGCTAGCATGGGCTAGGGATCAGCTGGGCCAGGGGGTGGGCTCTAGAGATGGCACAGGCCTTCCTACAGAGGGGCTAGCATAGGGCTCAGCTGGGCTATTCTTCCTATGAAATCCACACAGCGCTGCTGGGAGTTGGCTGAATAACACATGTATCACGGGCCCATCCTGCAGGGAGTTTCCTGTCACTTCAGCAGAACAGTCAAAGCACAATCACATTTTTCTAAGAAATGGGCAGTCTTTTTGGCAATCAGTTCGGCAGCCCCCCGGCTACTGACCCCATCTTTAGCAGCGAGCTTGTCACTTGGGATCCAACGGCCCCAGATAAGAGGTCACAATCCTGAAACCGGGCGAGGAAATACAGGGAAAGAAAGATGAAGTGACAGGGTATATATGGGGGTGTGTGTATATCTATCTATGTATTATCTATCTCTGTATCTATCTATGTATTATCTATCTCAGTATCTCTCTCTCTCTCTAATCTATCTATCTATCATCTATCTATCTATCTATCTATCTATCTATCATCTGTCTATTTATCTCTGTATCTATCTATTATCTATCTATCTATCTATCTATCATCTATCATCTATCTCTGTATCTATCTATTTACCTATCATCTATCTCAGTATCTATCTCTCTCTAATCTATCTATTATGTATCTATCTATCTATCTATCTACCTACCTATCATCTATCTGTCCCTGTATCTATCTATCCAGCACTTGATGTTCCAGACACTGGATCACTAGGGGGTGCAACTCGTGCCTCTTAGTTCTCAGTTAGAATACGTTTTGCTTTTTGGGGATTTTAGTGCAGTTTGCACGGAATCCAGCACAGGGTGCAAAGCACAGAGCTGTGAGCTCAATAAAGCCCTGTACTTGAAGGAGTTATTCACCCTGGGACCACCCAACTCACACTGGGAATGTATAGTGGGTCCCTCCATAGACTGCCCCCCTGGGACCATCCAACACACACTGGGAATGTATAGTGGATCCCTCCATAGACTGCCCCCCTGGGACCGTCCAACTCACACTGGGAATGTATAGTGGGTCCCTCCATAGACTGCCCCCCTGGGTCCACCCAACTCACACTGGGAATGTATAGTGGGTCCCTCCATAGACTGCCTGCCCCCCTGGGACCATCCAACACACACTGGGAATGTATAGTGGGTCCCTCCATAGACTGCCCCCTGGGACCATCCAACTCACACTGGGAATGTATAGTGGGTCCCTCCATAGACTGCCCCCCTGGGTCCACCCAACTCACACTGGGAATGTATAGTGGGTCCCTCCATAGACTTCCCCCTGGGTCCACCCAACTCACACTGGGAATGTATAGTGGGTCCCTCCATAGACTGCCCCCCTGGGTCCACCCAACACACACTGGGAATGTATAGTGGGTCCCTCCATAGACTGCCCCCCTGGGACCATCCAACTCACACTGGGAATGTATAGTGGGTCCCTCCATAGACTGCCCCCCTGGGACCATCCAACTCACACTGGGAATGTATAGTGGGTCCCTCCATAGACTGCCCCCCTGGGACCACCCAACACACACTGGGAATGTATAGTGGGTCCCTCCATAGACTGCCCCCCTGGGTCCACCCAACTCACACTGGGAATGTATAGTGGGTCCCTCCATAGACTGCCCCCCTGGGTCCACCCAACACACACTGGGAATGTATAGTGGGTCCCTCCATAGACTGCCCCCCTGGGACCATCCAACTCACACTGGGAATGTATAGTAGGTCCCTCCATAGACTGCCCCCCTGGGTCCACCCAACTCACACTGGGAATGTATAGTGGGTCCCTCCATAGACTGCCCCACTGGGTCCACCCAACACACACTGGGAATGTATAGTGGGTCCCTCCATAGACTGCCCCACTGGGTCCACCCAACACACACTGGGAATGTATAGTGGGTCCCTCCATAGACTGCCCCCCTGGGTCCACCCAACTCACACTGGGAATGTATAGTGGGTCCCTCCATAGACTGCCCCCCTGGGTCCACCCAACTCACACTGGGAATGTATAGTGGGTCCCTCCATAGACTGCCCCCCTGGGTCCACCCAACTCACACTGGGAATGTATAGTGGGTCCCTCCATAGACTGCCCCCCTGGGTCCACCCAACTCACACTGGGAATGTATAGTGGGTCCCTCCATAGACTGCCCCCCTGGGACCACCCAACACACACTGGGAATGTATAAGGGCTTATTTCTATATACCAAAGACACTGAAAGGGGCTCAAACTGATGTACCAAAGAAGATTACATTTACACGGCAATCATTTCGGAGCACTTCCCGTGCCGGATGAAATGGGAAATGATGTAAAATGTCTATTTTCCGACAGCCTGTTATTTAATAATCATAATAATAATAATAATGCTGGTAATAATATGCTCCAATGTAGCTGTGCAGCCGCTGTTCAGTATCATTTATCTGAGACTAACTGGGTTATGGAGATGGGACCCAGGGGAACCTGTGCCAAGGACTAAAGATCATCACTGATATTTAAAAAGTGCAGAATTAAAAAAAAAAAGAGAGAAATTAATTTTGTGTGAATAGTGCTCCAAGGGAAACATGAATATTTAGCAAACAAACATTGGGGAATGAGTTACAGGGTACGGAAAGGAATGGCAGGATAATCACGGGGGGCTGATATACAGAGAATCTCGCTGGGGTGGATATTTGCCCTGGGAGACAATGATTGCTATTAGTTTGAAATCAAGTTCTTTAGAGCTGTGACGGCGGGGGGCATGGGGGACTTGTGCAGAACTGTATCTCGTGTAAAACTCTAAATAGAACCACAACTATACTCACTCCAGTTCCTTGTTTATCCGCCCATACTTACCCTTTATTTCCTGCTCTCATTACCTTTATCCTCTTCCCTCCATCTCCCAACTCAGAGCAGGGCTTTGTGCTCCAGTCTCTTCTTTTCTCCTCCTTTCTCTCTTCCTTTTCTTTCCATAGTTCCCCCTTATCTTCTTCTGTGTGCCCCTCTCTCCCAATCACTTCATCTCCCTATCTTCTATCCTCCCCTCTTTCTTTCGGTTCTCTTTGATACTTTCACTTTCTTTTTACCCAATTACATCCCTCTTTCATCCCTTTCTCCTCTGAATCTTCATTTTCTTTTATTTTCCTTTATCTTTCTCCATTTCTGCTTACCACCCATTTATCTTTAAGTTCAGCTCATTTTTTATCACTCACCCTTTTTTCTGCTCCCCTTTCCCATTCGAGGTCTCATCTTTCCCTTTATATTCCCTTCCTTGCCTGCTTTCTTACCCTTCTTCCCTTTCTCCTGCCCCTTCAGTCCCTTTACCCAATACATCCTTCCCCTTATGCTCTCATCTCTATCCATTACAAGAGACCTGGTGGGTAAATATTTATCTCTATCTGTAATTATCTTACATAAGATTTTTAAATGTTTTTTTTCTAATGCTGTCCTCTTCTTATGATGTCTCTTCCAATTTGCATCAACAGCACTTCTGTTTAATTTAATGGTTATCGGGATAAGGCAGTTACAGGTTGGGTCAAATAGTGGATCCAGCAGGCCATGGGTCCGGGTTGGGTCTAGGTTTAAAAAATTGGTTTAGTGCATAGTGTTTAGTACTCCTTGCCCCTTCTCTCATTCCCCTTCTGTTCGGCTCTCCCCTATCTCACCCCTGTATACAGAGGAAAGAGGAGAAAGTGTAGGGAAACAGAAGTGGCCAAAAGAGGTCACGGATGGAAAGGAATAGAAGAGAGGGAAAAGAATGTCAGAGGGAGGGGTAAATATAATGTGAAGTGGGGACAGAAGGGGACAGGGATAGCCTAGGGCAGCCCTATAATATATCCAGCCCTCCGGTACCCCGCAACAAACTGTAAGCTCTACATGGCCTGGGTTGTGTTGTTTCATTTAAAAGGCTATATAAGAATAAAGGCAATAGTGATAATCAGTTTTCCTGTTTTTATAATATATATTAAATTAGGACCCCATTGGGCCCTCTACACTCCCAGGTACCCGGCAATTGCAGGGTCTTCTTCCTTTGTAATAAGGCCCTAGGCCTCCCCTGAAGCCTGAGCTATAAAATGGGGATGAAATGCAAACTTTTAGTGAAACAGCGGTATGTACAAACACACTGCGCCTTGGATGGAAATAAAAATGGCAGTGGGTAAAGATCAGACCTAATGCTGCAGCCTTAGTGGTGCTGAGCAGGGACAGGCGAAACAAAGAACTTGAGCAGCTTCTGGAATGCCCTACCTTGTGCTAATAATTGGCTGCATTGCGCCATCTAGTGTTTAGTAAGAAGAAAGCAGCTCATGCCAAATTAAACCGTAATAGAGTAATGCTTCAGATTGGGGGTTTATAAACAGGCTTTCCCTAAGGGGTTAATAGACAGCCTCATCCCCTGCAGGTCCCCTTATTTTTTATTTAGTTCCCACCCCACAGAAACTGTACTTTTTGTTTTATTAATGAGCGTATTGCTGTGTGATCAAACTGAATAGGAGCTCCACAATTGCATTTTCAACCAAACCCCCTTAGCACAGAGTATATCTGATTGTGTGGAATGTAGGTGTATATGGCATTAACCTTTCCTTATTGTCCCCTTTCAGTTCATACCCTTAGACAGAGGGCTGACTGGGCATTGCTGAGAGAATAGCCCCATTTGGGCATAGGCATGCCCTGTGAGATAAGAATCCACCACTGGCCTAGCACTGTCAGGTGATTTCAGCTTAGTGGTAAAAATAATGCTAGGGCAGTAGCCTATTCCCATTTCTTGGCCTCCTTTCATGGAGAAGCATGGATGGTCCTGGGTGCCTGAGGCAAGGTATGAATAAAGAAGGGGCAATGGGGTAATAGAGACATGTCATGTAAAGCTGGAAACAAGGGAACCCATAAACCAAAGCTAGATACAATCCATTTGGTCTAAAGGGACTTGGGCATTAAGCCTATTAAGGCTCTGCATTTGAACACTACATTAAACTGTAACAAATAACCCTGTCTGGCTTTTAACATAATGAAGAGTTTGTGTAACATCCTTACCATTCGAGCCCATAAAATGTTAATGTCATTTATTTAAGAAGCATTGGTGCCTAGATCTTTGTAGGTGCACTAAACCTGTGAAAAATCCTTCTTCTGTACTAACGGCAAGGGCCCATTTATGGCAAAGAGTCCTGTCATATAATACATTCAGCTGGGAGAGATGGTGCCTATAGTAGCAGTGCGATAATAGCCTCTGGGAAGGGACTGGGGCTGTGGGATAGCAGGTATAGTAGGGAGAGATGGTGCCTATAGTAGCAGTGGGGGGATAATAGCCTCTGGGAAGGGACTGGGGCTGTGGGATAGCAGGTATAGTAGGGAGAGATGGTGCCTATAGTAGCAGTGGGGGGATAATAGCCTCTGGGAAGGGACTGGGGCTGTGGGATAGCAGGTATAGTAGGGAGAGATGGTGCCTATAGTAGCAGTGGGGGGATAATAGCCTCTGGGAAGGGACTGGGGCTGTGGGATAGCAGGTATAGTAGGGAGAGATGGTGCCTATAGTAGCAGTGGGGGGATAATAGCCTCTGGGAAGGGACTGGGGCTGTGGGATAGCAGGTATAGTAGGGAGAGATGGTGCCTATAGTAGCAGTGGGGGGATAATAGCCTCTGGGAAGGGACTGGGGCTGTGGGATAGCAGGTATAGTAGGGAGAGATGGTGCCTATAGTAGCAGTGGGGGGATAATAGCCTCTGGGAAGGGACTGGGGCTGTGGGATAGCAGGTATAGTAGGGAGAGATGGTGCCTATAGTAGCAGTGGGATAATAGCCTCTGGGAAGGGACTGGGGCTGTGGGATAGCAGGTATAGTAGGGAGAGATGGTGCCTATAGTAGCAGTGGGGGGATAATAGCCTCTGGGAAGGGACTGGGGCTGTGGGATAGCAGGTATAGTAGGGAGAGATGGTGCCTATAGTAGCAGTGGGGGGATAATAGCCTCTGGGAAGGGACTGGGGCTGTGGGATAGCAGGTATAGTAGGGAGAGATGGTGCCTATAGTAGCAGTGGGGGGATAATAGCCTCTGGGAAGGGACTGGGGCTGTGGGATAGCAGGTATAGTAGGGAGAGATGGTGCCTATAGTAGCAGTGGGGGGATAATAGCCTCTGGGAAGGGACTGGGGCTGTGGGATAGCAGGTATAGTAGGGAGAGATGGTGCCTATAGTAGCAGTGGGATAATAGCCTCTGGGAAGGGACTGGGGCTGTGGGATAGCAGGTATAGTAGGGAGAGATGGTGCCTATAGTAGCAGTGGGGGGATAATAGCCTCTGGGAAGGGACTGGGGCTGTGGGATAGCAGGTCCTGTAATTTTTGCAGCATTACTTGCCACAGCCCTGGTTACAGCTCCTATGAATACACTGTATGTGACTGGCTCTCAGACTGGATAAAGCTTGGATAACAGATCCTTATGACACAGGCAGAAACAAAATGATTAGATACTTTGGCTGTGGATCTAATGAGTCACTTGCACAATCATTGCCTGGAAGCGCTTTTATAGTAAGGTATTGCTTTCTCATCATGAATCAGATGTTATTTCATAACCGGCTCTTGTATCTGATGATTATCGGCCATTGCTGTATAACTGGCACATCTAATGAGTCAAGGTTTAAAAAAAAGTAAGAGCTGAAAGTGAAGTGTATGACCAATTGCATCCACAGAACTGTCCTTCCCTGCATATTTATGTACGTGGGAGCTGGCCTACTGCTTGCCTTGATATCCTTAACCTTCTATGTTGACTGAGCAATGACTTGCTGCTACTTGAACTTGCTTGGGGTAAATAATATACAAAGGTCTATGAAGGTGTATGAAGATTCTCATTTATCCATGATGTACAGTTGAACTATGACTAAAGCAACTGGACTTTCTGAGGTTTCTTACATAGTTACATAGTTACATACTAGGGTTGAAAAAAGACCAGAGTCCATCAAGTTCAACCCTTCCAAGTAAACCCAGCACGCACAGCCTATACTTACCAATCTATACACTCACAAACATAAACTATATATACAACCAGTAATACTAACTGTAGATATTAGTATCACAATAGCCTTGGATATTCTGCTTGTTCAAGAACTCATCCAGGCCCCTCTTATAGGCATTAACAGAATCTGCCATTACCCCATCACTAGGGGGGGCATTCCCCAACCTCACTGCCCTCCCCGTGAGGAACCCCCCGACGCTGCTTCAAATGGAAGCTCCTTTCCTCTAATCTAAAGGGGGGGCCTCTGGTGCGCTGATTGTTTTTATGGGAAAAAAGAACCCCCCCTATCTGCCTATAATCCCCTCTAATGTACTTGTACAGAGTAATCATGTCCCCTCGCAAGCGCCTCTTTTCCAGAGAAAACAACCCCAACCCTGACAGTCTAACCTCATTATTTAACCCTTCCATCCCCTTTACCAGTTTAGTTGCAGTCTCTGCACTCTCTCCAGCTCATTAATATCCTTCTTAAGGACTGGAGCCCAAAACTGCCCCCCATATTCACTGTAACTGCCCCCCATACTCACTGTCACTGCCCCCCATACTCACTGTCACTGCCCCCCATACTCACTGTCACTGCCCCCCATACTCACTGTCACTGCCCCCCATACTCACTATAACTACCCCCCATACTCACTGTCACTGCCCCCCATACTCACTGTCACTGCCCCCCATACTCACTGTCACTGCCCCCATACTCACTGTCACTGCCCCCCATACTCACTGTAACTGCCCCCCATACTCACTGTAACTGCCCCCCATACTCACTGTAACTGCCCCCCATACTCACGGTGAGGCCTTACCAGGGACCATTAAGAGGCAAAATTATGTTCTCATCCCTTGAGTCAATGCCATTTTTATACAAGACAGCACTTTATTTGCTTTAGTAGCCACAGAATGACACTGCCTGGAATTACAAAAACTCCTAGATCCTTCTCCATTAAGGATCCCCCCAACAAACTACCATTCAGATAGTTTGGGTTTATATTATTTCTTGAAAACGTTTCACCACTCATCCGAGTGGCTTTTTCAGAAGAAATGTGAAGATCAAGTCAAAGAAACCAGAGTTCAAAATGGGAAACACCAGTAGCAACACACCAGTAAGCAAGGAAGGCATCCATGCCCAATGCAAGTAGCCCCGGGAGTCAGACTCCGATACGGACATGGCGTCGGGTGCATGGATTGGCACACAAAATCCTCAGTTGGCTGAAGCTGAAGAACATGGAAACTGGAGATCAAAAGCAACTGGGGTGATTTGTCAGATAATCTTGAAGGACCAATTACACTGTTGTGCCAATCTTCTAGAAGGGTAAGAAAGTCTCAGATTCCACATAGAAAGCCATACTTGCACACCAACCTTAAATTCTGGATCTTCTTGTCAGCAAAATAACTGGGGACGATCAGGTATGGGTGGTGGATAAAGGCCCAGAGGATATTGTCAGAAGGCTTTGCCTTTCTCGGTGGAGGCTGTTCAAGGCTCACAGCTACCTGCTTGGGATCCATGTGTGTAGGAGGGATGGGCAGGAGTCTAGAGGAAACCACTCTATCCACACACTGTGCAGCACTCACTTTCCTTTCTAGATGGTCATTTGCCCAATAAAGTGCAGACTCTCTTCCTTGCACTTCACACATTTATTTCACAATTGCATATCAGGGGATTTATGCACACAGTTATTCAATGAAACCATTTGCACTTTACTAACTTGTAGTAAGTCATATCAAGGCATATCTTCATCAACTCCCCTGTTACTTTGGGACTTTCTATCCCCACCTGTCTCCTAGCAGTCTGGCACTCCTCACTGGTGCTCTTTTCAAGACAGGACTTTTCTGTAGCAACCTTGGCCTGAAGCCTAATTCATCCACTAACTGGCCCTGCACTACCCCTAGGCTCTCTCACTAACGGGGTATCCATTAGGGCCTAGTCCCCATAACTGTCACGATCAGTAACCCAAAACCCAGAACAATTGCCAAGGTCCCGGCCACAGCTCACACTTCTGCCTATAACAGCCACCTTTGTCTTTGGGTGGAGCCCTCCGCTACTCGGGTGCCCCCAGGTCTTAAAGTGAGAGGGTCAGGGCAAAGGTTCTGAGTGAGCAAGGGAACAAGCTCGGTGGGCAAGTGGGCTCCTGGTTCAAATCCAGTTGGGATGTTACACTAACTCCTTGTTGGGGCTTTGGGCTGCCTGTGCACACTTGCCTACCTGTCTCGTACACCTAGTCTCGTGTCTCGTGCACCTAGTGCTCGCTCTTACTTTAAGCTATTACTAGCTAAACCTCTACTGGTGCCAGGTCTGACTTAACCTCCTACAGAAGATGTTGTCAAGACCACCGGAATGGGTGTCTCTGGCCTTTTTATACTTTTTTTGGCCTACACTGACACCTGGTGGCTGTGGTATCAAGTACACATAACCTGTTTGCTAGAATGTCTTTGAGTCTTAGGGCTCTGGCACACGGGGGAGATTAGTCGCCCGCGATTAACTCCCTGTTCGCGGGCGACTAATCTCCCCGAGTTGCCTACCCCTGCCATCCCACCGGCGAACATGTAAGTCGCCGGCGGGATGGCAGACGCGGCGGCGCGATTTCGCGCAAATCGCCGAAAAATTTCCGGAAATCGCCCCGCCGCGTCTGCCATCCCGCCGGCGACTTACATGTTCTCCGGTGGGATGGCAGGGGTAGGCAACTCGGGGAGATTAGTCGCCCGCGAACAGGGAGTTAATCGCGGGCGACTAATCTCCCCCGTGTGCCAGAGCCCTTATAGAGTCCCTGAAGCAACCGCCCGCCCCTAAATCATAACTGGAACCTACGGGAGACTTCTTCCCTCGCTGTGAAGAAAGTAGTAGAGAAATAAGGGGACAGGTAAGACGGTCAGTCAGAAGATGGCCAAACCACAATACAAGCAATTAAGATGCTTGGGTTCCGATTTGCCCAAGGAAGTAGCTGAGGGGACTGGTGAAGGTGACCCCAGAAACCAGAGGGGTGGACTTCTCAAAAGGCCTTTCCCTCAGACAACGATCTGACTGGATTGCGTGTACAAGCAATGCCAATGCCAAGCCAATGAATGAATGCCGAGCCAATGAATGAATGCCGAGCCAATGAATGAATGCCGAGCCAATGAATGAATGCCGAGCCAATGAATGAATGCCGAGCCAATCAATGAATGTCGAGCCAATCAATGAATGCTGATCCAGTCAATGACTGCTGAGCCAATTAATGAATGCCGAGCCAATCAATGAATGCCGAGCCAATCAATGAATACTGAGCCAATCAATGAATGCCGAGCCAATCAATGAATGCTGATCCAGTCAATGACTGCTGAACCAATCAATAAATGCCGAGCCAATCAATGAATGCCGAGCCAGTCAATGAAAGGCTGCCCCATCGGTTGCAGGATGCTGAGGATGGTGACATATGGTTGCCATGGCTTGGACATGGCTCAACATCATTCCAATGAAGGCTGTTTGGTTCCAACAGACTTGACTGGGGTTCTCCTGATTTAAAGGGGAATTATAAATCCAACCTTGGTCTGTTCATCAGCATAAAAGGAGGAACACATCCATGCCACCCCCTGGCCGTTTAAAGATACATTGCTGCCAGCAGCAGGCAACTCTGTATTCAGGGGGCAAATGCAGTTCTCCCACTCAGCTTTTTTGGACTTTGCACCCTAGTGCTCGCTCTTACTTTAAATATATCAGTAGCTAAACCTCCCCTACCGGTGCGGTTATGATGTTGTCTTTGCCGCACCCTCCAGTCGTGACCACCAGATGTCAGTGTCTCTACCCTTTTCATACCTTTTTGCACCCTGACTTTTTGCCATTGGGCAGAAGTTATGTCCGGGGCAGAAGGGGGAATGCCTACATGCCTGCACCCTGCACATAGCAAATGACTCAGGTTATAAACCCAGCCATGATGCTGTCCCCCTGTGCCCCCTAGTTTTGCTATAGATGTTGCCAAAAAACATAATTACAGATGCAAGAAAATTCACCAATGAGAATTCTACTGATAAAACACCATTATAAATGCAAAAGAACTGACCAGTGAGAATGCTGATTCCCAGCACTATAACAGGCATCTTGCTGTTACCTTACATATAGAGATAATTATATCATTTTCTTCCTTCATTATATGGCACAGGAATCAGACATGGGGATAAAGGGACAGACTTGTTCAGTGCTGGGAAACTGTGCTTATTGCTCCCAACTCCAATTGCAGGAACAGAGATCTGGGAGCCAGAATTATACAGATCAGCTGGGATTCTCATTGGGGGATTTCTTGCATTTTAAAGCAGTCACTGCCTGTGAAGATTTGCGAAAAAGCTTAGAAAAAGTTTTATTGTGCAATATTGCTTTAAGAACACAACGCTGATGTTGCTGGACTACAGCTCCCAGCATGCCTCTGCCTTCATTATATGTTACATTATTCTGGGATTTGTAGTCCAGTAACAGCTGAGTAACGTTTGATTGGTTGAGCAGTGCTGTGCGGCAGGGTTTACATCCCCTTTAACGCACTTCAATGTGACATGATAACAACTGAGCCCCATTACAGGTAGCGCAAAACAAATAAAATAGAATAATAAATATTTGGATTATAATTCCATTATAAAATAACCCCCCTGCCCCATGAGAATAATCTCCTATGTTTGGGCAGAAAATCAGATCCCTGCTGATTCGGAGCATGTCGGGTCACAGCGAACTGAATTCTCCTCAAGCCATAACAAGCCCCAGATACCTTTTGTGTTTTAATAGCCAAGGGGCAAGAGGTGGCCAACAGGCTCTGCCGCCATCTGTAATTACCATGGGAAGAGACATGTTATTAACAGGTTATTCCCCTGCATACCCAAAGTGACCTTCACTATACAGCCGGTCACGTGCAGCCTCTGGACTGGCGGCCTCTACCCCCTGATATCCTGCGAGCCCAATGCACCAACTGGGGGGTAAATGAGTGTCAGTTTTGGCAAACTGCTTGCAAGTCACACTGTATGTTTCTCCTTATTGCAGCAACGCTACAGGCTGAGTTATACTGGGAACTCGTGTATTATAAGGGATAATGTACCCCCTACTGTAAATGATAAGGATATTAGCAGTCACTGAGGGGTTCTGTGCCCATATAAAGGCACAAGGCTGCAGGCTGAGTTATACAGGGAACTCTGAGTATCACTCATGTATTATAAGGGATAATGTACCCCCTACTGTAAATGATAAGGATATTAGCAGTCACTGAGGGGTTCTGTGCCCATATAAAGGCACAAGGCTGCAGGCTGAGTTATACAGGGAACTCTGAGTATCACTCATGTATTATAAGGGGTAATGTACCCCCTACTGTAAATGATAAGGATATTAGCAGTCACTGAGGGTTCTGTGCCCCCATATAAAGGCACAAGGCTGCAGGCTGAGTTATACAGGGAACTCTGAGTATCACTCATGTATTATAAGGGATAATGTACCCCCTACTGTAAATGATAAGGATATTAGAAGTCACTGAGGGGTTCTGTGCCCCCCATATAAAGGCACAAGGCTGCAGGCTGAGTTATACAGGGAACTCTGAGTATCACTCATGTATTATAAGGGATAATGTACCCCCTACTGTAAATGATAAGGATATTAGAATTCACTGAGGGGTTCTGTGCCCATATAAAGGCACAAGGCTGCAGGCTGAGTTATACAGGGAACTCTGAGTATTACTCATGTATTATAAGGGATAATGTACCCCCTACTGTAAATGATAAGGATATTAGCAGTCACTGAGGGGTTCTGTGCCCATATAAAGGCACAAGGCTGCAGGCTGAGTTATACAGGGAACTCTGAGTATCACTCATGTATTATAAGGGATAATGTACCCCCTACTGTAAATGATAAGGATATTAGCAGTCACTGAGGGGTTCTGTGCCCATATAAAGGCACAAGGCTGCAGGCTGAGTTATACAGGGAACTCTGAGTATCACTCATGTATTATAAGGGATAATGTACCCCCTACCGTAAATGATAAGGATATTAGCAGTCACCTTGAAATTCCCCAACTTTTATAAAAGTACAAGGCCCTACAGAACAATCCCCAGCTCTGGGATTACTTTATTCACTATATAACTGCACCATTTCAATCTCAGGCTTGTTTACATTAGAACAGCCTGCAATCCATGTAAGCCTGTTGTACTACAGCTCCCAGCACTCTCACATGGGGTGCAGGGCGTTGCTAGGTATTGCAGTTACACACACACAAAACACAAGCAGTCTGGAGGAAAGGCGGGACTTTATCATTGTAGTGTTCCAGTCGCTAAGGGCCTTACAGATGGTTACAAATCACGTCTCCTCACTGTAGCTCCGCCTATCGCTCATTCTGCCCTATAGGTGGGAAAGGCGGATCAGAACGGAAGGGGAGTGGGCGTGGCCGTATCGGCTTGGGGCGTGGGTAAGGGCTAGCTGGAAGATGGGCGGAAGTTGGAGAGGGCGGGAGCGGCTAGTACCTTAGGGCGTGGCTTTGGGCGTGGCAGTACGGAGCGCTCCGACTGGTTTGCGTTGGCAGCGTGTGCGGCCGGCAGGGGGCCCTGTGTTATTGCGTAAGTTGCGTATCCCGATCCCGTAGCGCTTACTCCTCCCGTTCCAGTGCCTTGCAGCGGCATGAGAGCTAGCACAAGCTGAGTCGCTGCTCCCGCTGGGAATCGCCGCTTTTGTTATTGGGGTTCGGGCCGGAGCGCCCTAGGCCGGGAGAGAGACGGTGCTTGAGTTCGGGCAAGGAATAAGGATGGATACAAACATGGAGCGGGAGTGCAGCGCCCTGGGGGGGCTTTTCCAGACCATTATCAACGATATGAAGGTGAGTGAGTGCGGGGCCGGGGAACCTGTGGCTCCCAGGGTGGGATGGCTCTTAGCCGGCCCTTAGCTGGCCCTTAGCTGGCCCTTAGCTGGGTTTTATAGCCTCTGTGTGCCCTGTATGTACCCCCTATGGGCTCTGTGTGCCCTGTATGTACCCCCTATGGGCTCTGTGTGCCCTGTATGTACCCCCTATGGGCTCTGTGTGCCCTGTATGTACCCCCTATGGGCTCTGTGTGCCCTGTATGTACCCCCTATGGGCTCTGTGTGCCCTGTATGTACCCCCTATGGGCTCTGTGTGCCCTGTATGTACCCCCTATGGGCTCTGTGTGCCCTGTATGTACCCCCTATGGGCTCTGTGTGCCCTGTATGTACCCCCTATGGGCTCTGTGTGCCCTAAATGTACCCCCTATGGTCTCTGTGTGCCCTGTATGTACCCCCTATGGGCTCTGTGTGCCCTAAATGTACCCCCTATGGTCTCTGTGTGCCCTGTATGTACCCCCTATGCGCTCTGTGTGCCCTGTATGTACCCCCTATGGGCTCTGTGTGCCCTAAATGTACCCCCTATGCGCTCTGTGTGCCCTGTATGTACCCCCTATGGGCTCTGTGTGCCCTAAATGTACCCCCTATGCGCTCTGTGTGCCCTGTATGTACCCCCTATGGGCTCTGTGTGCCCTGTATGTACTCCCTATGGGCTCTGTGTGCCCTGTATGTACCCCCTATGGGCTCTGTGTGCCCTAAATGTACCCCCTATGCGCTCTGTGTGCCCTGTATGTACCCCCTATGGGCTCTGTGTGCCCTAAATGTACCCCCTATGCGCTCTGTGTGCCCTGTATGTACCCCCTATGGGCTCTGTGTGCCCTAAATGTACCCCCTATGCGCTCTGTGTGCCCTGTATGTACCCCCTATGGGCTCTGTGTGCCCTGTATGTACTCCCTATGGGCTCTGTGTGCCCTGTATGTACCCCCTATGGGCTCTGTGTGCCCTAAATGTACCCCCTATGCGCTCTGTGTGCCCTGTATGTACCCCCTATGGGCTCTGTGTGCCCTAAATGTACCCCCTATGGGCTCTGTGTGCCCTGTATGTACCCCCTATGGGCTCTGTGTGCCCTAAATGTACCCCCTATGGGCTCTGTGTGCCCTGTATGTACCCCCTATGGGCTCTGTGTGCCCTGTATGTACCCCCTATGGGCTCTGTGTGCCCTAAATGTACCCCCTATGGGCTCTGTGTGCCCTGTATGTACCCCTATGGGCTCTGTGTGCCCTGTATGTACCCCCTATGGGCTCTGTGTGCCCTGTATGTACCCCCTATGGGCTCTGTGTGCCCTGTATGTACCCCCTATGGGCTCTGTGTGCCCTGTATGTACCCCCTATGGGCTCTGTGTGCCCTGTATGTACCCCCTATGGGCTCTGTGTGCCCTGTATGTACTCCCTATGGGCTCTGTGTGCCCTGTATGTACTCCCTATGGGCTCTGTGTGCCCTGTATGTACCCCCTATGGGCTCTGTGTGCCCTGTATGTACTCCCTATGGGCTCTGTGTGCCCTGTATGTACCCCCTATGGGCTCTGTGTGCCCTGTATGTACTCCCTATGGTCTCTGTGTGCCCTAAATGTACCCCCTATGGGCTCTGTGTGCCCTAAATGTACCCCTTATGGGCTCTGTGTGCCCTAAATGTACTCCTTATGGGCTCTGTGTGCCCTAAATGTACTCCCTATGGGCTCTGTGTGCCCTGTATGTACTCCCTATGGGCTCTGTGTGCCCTGTATGTACTCCCTATGGGCTCTGTGTGCCCTAAATGTACTCCCTATGGGCTCTGTGTGCCCTGTATGTACCCACTATGGGCTCTGTGTGCCCTGTATGTACTCCCTATGGGCTCTGTGTGCCCTGTATGTACCCCCTATGGGCTCTGTGTGCCCTGTATGTACTCCCTATGGTCTCTGTGTGCCCTAAATGTACCCCCTATGGGCTCTGTGTGCCCTAAATGTACTCCTTATGGGCTCTGTGTGCCCTAAATGTACTCCTTATGGGCTCTGTGTGCCCTATATGTACTCCCTATGGGCTCTGTGTGCCCTATATGTACTCCCTATGGGCTCTGTGTGCCCTATATGTACTCCCTATGGGCTCTGTGTGCCCTATATGTACTCCCTATGGGCTCTGTGTGCCCTATATGTACTCCCTATGGGCTCTGTGTGCCCTATATGTACTCCCTATGGGCTCTGTGTGCCCTATATGTAGTCCCTATAGGCTCTGTGTGCCCTATTTGTAGTCCCTATAGGCTCTGTGTGCCCTATTTGTAGTCCCTATAGGCTCTGTGTGCCCAGCTGTAGTCCCTATAGGCTCTGTTTTTCCCCGGGCTGTAGGCTCTGTGTCCCCCTGCTGTAGTCTCTTTAGACTGCCTGAGCTGTAGTGTCTTTAGGCTGGGGCAGTTTGCTGTAGTCTCTTTAGAAAGAGTGCCCCACCTGTAGCCCCTATAGACCCTGTGTGCCCCGGCTGTAGTCTCTCTCTGCTGTGCCCCGGCTGCAGTCCTTGTAAGTTTTTTCTACCCCCCATTTGTAGTCCCTGGCCGGCTCTTTCTGCCCCAACTGTAGTCCTCACTGGCTGTATCTGCCCCAGCCCACCCCCCGCCCCACTTGCAGTTTATCTTTCTGTTTGCTCTCACTTACAGTTTGTACCTGCCCCAGACTTCACTTGTATAGTGTATCTGCTGCATTAAACTTCACCCGCATACCCCTGAATAAACATGTGTATGTATGTAACCCCCAGGGGTTAGTGTATCTGCTGCAGTCACTCCTGTGCTGTATGGGACCTGCTGGGGCAGTTTGCGGGCCCCATAGGGTACGTTAAACGTGTTATTTCCTTAGTAGGGTGTGACAGTTTATATGTTCCCCCAGGTAAAAGGGCATATAGCTTGGTAATCCCCCCACCAATATGAGGACAGCGGCCAGCGGACAGCTGTATCTGCCCCCACAGGATATGCGCTGGCTGTATTTTCCCCTACACAGGGTCTGCGCTGGCTCTATCTGCCCCCACACAGGGAACCTGTTGTTACCGATTGGCTGGATCTTATAGAATAGGATACGATGGCACTGTTATACCCGGGGGAAATGGTACTGTGTGGGTACTGGATCATTTGATATTGGGCTTTACTGGTACTTGCTACTGATTGTCCCATTGGTTACCAGACTCGCACACATTCCGATCTCAGTTTGGCCGTCCATCTGTTTTTCCCTTTTTTTATGGGTTTTGCATTCCTTGCTCCTAACATGTCATATTGAAATTCCTGCTCTTTCTGGCGCTTTACTTCAACCATAAGGTGAAACCCTATGCAACGTGTGACTGCAAGGGGTGCTGGGAGTTGTAATTAATTATTATCTCCAGAGATTCAGATTTACTTATATTTAATTATAGCTTTATAAGATACTGCGCCTTTACTCTTACCAACCAATTGGAGCTTTGCTTTCAGTTTATCACTTAGCAGTAGGCCGATAAAATCCAATTGCTGGTTGGTTGCTGTGGGTAAGGGCAATGGTGCACCATGTGGCACATGACTTGGGATTTTGTTATAGAGATTAGTGGGGGGGGTGGGGGGAGCGTTCAAATTCCTATGGAGACTGATAGGCCGTGGCCAGACTAAGATTTATTTTAAGTGGGTGGAGCCAAAAAAGGATCTGATGGAATTACATGAGTTTTGTTTGAACCTGATTGGACATTGGCACGGTGAGGTGGACAAACAAATTTGCTGCTGCCAAATGGTTAATGCTTTGGTGACATTGCAGTGTTCTTATTTCTCTCCACTGAATCCTCCTCTGTAACTGGGGTTTATATGTAAACAATGGAAACTATGAGCGTCTCTTGTATAGAGGGTCACTAATCCCACCATTAATCTTCCAGAAATTTCATTTAAAGTCATTCCGACACATCTTTGTCTTATATTTCCCTAATCTGGGGATATAGGGGTACTGCTGTTTCTGTTCCCTCCCCAAAATGCTTCCATAATGCCTTTAATGCGTTTACGGGATGCTGCTGCTGCTTCTTCTCGATCCTCCAAAGCTGTATTCATCCATTAGCGGCCAGTCCATCACATGACTTTGGGGGGCACTGCGGAAATGTAGAGGATTGGAGTGTGCTGACACCCACACTATGGCGGCCAGGTTGGTGGATCCCGTTGAGGACGATAAGACGACTATAAGTAGTCGTTTTGCCAGGAAGGAAGTATCTAAAGTCACATGATTAATGGGCACTAAATCTCCATGCAAGCAGTAAAAAAAAGTGCCTGGAACTGAGAAAGTGATTTTTTTTTTAAACACTTTTGGAACTGACTACAAAAATGTGGTTTCCCAGCGTCTGACAAAAGGTCCTGCTGCCTTGGCCAACCCTCTGGACTAAGAACACGTGGAGTTTCTCGTTGGCTGAAGAACAAGTTGGCCACAAGTCTATAAAGGTTGGGACCTGAGGAAGGACTTGGGCATATAAGCACATCTCTAATATCCCATCCGAGGCCCATTGGCTTCCCTTCTGGGCACCTTGTTCCTAAAACTTACGCGGCATCTGTAGTGCCGATCACAAACAGGCCGTTACAGGGGAAGATTCTGTTCTCGGTCTAAACCATTTACAGAGCAGAGAGCAAACTTGAGATAAGGCGGCATTTGCGGGTGACATTTATCACGGGTGCAAGATCATAAGGCGGGAGAGCAGCTGGCACGGCCTGAGCATTTGTTGTCGGTCGGTCGCACAATGTTATGGTTTCCATCAGAAAACGAGCGTAACTCTGGCCTGGCCTCAAGGACGGAGTGGGGGTCGCTCTCTGGGAACTTCTTTCTTTAAGTAGGGAAGTGTGATCCGTGGCGTCCTAATTGGCTCATGGGAGTCATCGACTCTTACATTGATTGCTGAGCTCCTGCGGAGATTATATATCATTCCCATCAGTCCCTGCCCCAGTGAGCTTACAATCTAAGGTCCCTATCCCATTCCCATCAGTCCCTGCCCCAGTGAGCTTACAATCTAAGGTCCCTATCCCATTCCCATCAGTCCCTGCCCCAGTGAGATTACAATCTAAGGTCCCTATCACATTCCCATCAGTCCCTGCCCCAGTGAGATTACAATCTAAGGTCCCTATCACATTCCCATCAGTCCCTGCCCCAGTGAGATTACAATCTAAGGTCCCTATCCCATTCCCATCAGTCCCTGCCCCAGTGAGCTTACAATCTAAGGTCCCTATCACATTCCCATCAGTCCCTGCCCCAGTGAGCTTACAATCTAAGGTCCCTATCACATTCCCATCAGTCCCTGCCCCAGTGAGATTACAATCTAAGGTCCCTATCACATTCCCATCAGTCCCTGCCCCAGTGGAGCTTACAATCTAAGGTCCCTATCACATTCCCATCAGTCCCTGCCCCAGTGAGCTTACAATCTAAGGCCCCTATCCCATTCCCATCAGTCCCTGCCCCAGTGAGCTTACAATCTAAGGTCCCTATCCCATTCCCATCAGTCCCTGCCCCAGTGAGCTTACAATCTAAGGTCCCTATCACATTCCCATCAGTCCCTGCCCCAGTGGAGCTTACAATCTAAGGTCCCTATTGGATAATAATGATGCCTGGCAGAGAGAGAGAGGAGCACATCAACGCACCCACATGCCGCTCATCTGATGGGTATTGTGCTGATTTTCGGGCAGGTATCTGTCGGGCAGGCTGCCACAAGGTCCCGTTACATGGCCCAATAAGCTCATAGTAACCCACTTGTTGGTACCTGGCGCGTGTAATAGAGCCACCCTGTCGGACGTGAGACCGCACATCATAGAGACTTCTTTTTACATTTCCCAGAATGGGCGTCTGTGTGACGGAGATGGTCCTATTTTTTTTTCCAGTTGAATCGTAAATAATATTTACATGCAGCGAAAGGAACCCCCTTCCTTGTGGAAATGAGTAAAGAGAGGGAATTATTTCCCCGTTGCACATCTCTCCGTGTGTGTAGGGTGCAATCTTTCAGCCGCTGCCCCTGGGGTAGTTCCCCATTCCCCATGTGCCATTGCTCTTGTCTAAATGCCGCCTGGTCTTTGGGGGGCCGCTGACCCCAGCTACCATGAAGCTGAATAGAAACTGAGCACTTGTGATTCTCTTTAAATCAAGAAGAAATTACTTATTGCTCTTAAAGATGGGCAAAAAGGGGCTGAAAAAGCTGCCACGTTGCCCTCCGGCCTCCAGGCAGTTGGTGGCTTATTGTCCGGTGTTTGAGGTCCTCCCAGCAGTTCCTATTGGACAAGCTCATTGACGGGCCCTGCCCAACTCCATTATGATCAGATCATTTGCCCGACTTGGCCAACTACTAGATTAAGTTTGGTATAATGTGGCCAGACACATGCCAGCCAAGTATGCTCTACCCCTGCCCGTCCCATGTACCGGTATGAATTGGGCAGGTTTATAATTCCGTTGGCCAAGGGGTGCATTCAGGTAGTCCTGCCTGGGTGCACAATCCCGAGGCCAACCATCAGATCAGCCCTAATGCACCCTGCCCGTGGGTGCCCAAGAGTTACTTGTTTAGGGCCCTCGAGTCATATGGCTACCTATGTATATGGAGATTAAGTCTGCTTGTGTAGCTGGATTCCTCCCTATTTGTACACTAGGGCTTTGCACACTGTTAATAATCCACCTCTCTTGCCCTTCTGAGAGCCTGTGACCTCTAGACATAAGGGGTAAGAGAGTGCAGCAATCAGGCAGTTGTGCAACAGAGGTCAGGCAGACGCTCGCACACACGCACTCCTACTATCTCATTGGTTTGCACTTGTGTAGTTATGGGCCTATAACTTCTGCATGAACCGGGCCAGCCTTCCCTTCTTTAATAATATGGTGCACCACAGTGCAGTAAGTGAAGCCTGCTGCTTTGCATGGGTGTTACTGGGCAGCCAGTAAATGCCATGGGAGACCCCCGGGCCTGGGGTCCTGTCCCTGTTCCTGTCTTTGTGAGACAGAGGGCAGAAGCTTAGGTAGGACTGGAAAAGAGCAGAATTGCAATATAGGCAGATAAGGGTGATTTATGGGCTGATAGGCAGAGGGGGGGGGGTAGGTGGCTCCGTGCCACCCATGCTTTCATCCTGAAGGCCTGTTAATAAGTTTCCAAGAAGACAACTAAATAAACTCCTGATATGGTTCTGTCTACAAGTCTTATTGGCAGAGAGGCACTTTGCATATCTCAATCAGCCGCGTTCCGCTCCACCAAACGCTTCTCAAGAAGGCCCAGCTTCCTGCGCCGCCTCTGTAACTGGGGGGGCTGGTAGTTCAGCTGGTTCCGACTCCTGACACAGTGTAGCAGAAGCTAGCTCTCCTTCAGCCCAGCTCTCCTTCAGCCCAGCTTCCTGCGCCGCCTCTGTAACTGTGGGGCTGGTAGTTCAGCTGATTCTGACTCCTGACACAGTGTAGCAGAAGGTAGCTCTCCTTCAGCCGAGGTTCCTGGGCCGTCTCTGTAACTGGGGGGGCTGGTAGCTCAGCTGGTTCCAACTCCTGACACAGTGTAGCAGAAGCTAGCTCTCCTTCAGCCGAGGTTCCTGGGCCGTCTCTGTAACTGGGGGGGCTGGTAGCTCAGCTGGTTCCGACTCCTGACACAGTGTAGCAGAAGCTAGCTCTCCTTCAGCCGAGGTTCCTGCGCCGCCTCTGTAACTGGGGGGGGGGGGGGGGGCTGGTAGTTCAGCTGGTTCCGACTCCTGACACAGTGTAGCAGAAGCTAGCTCTCCTTCAGCCGAGGTTCCTGCGCCGCCTCTGTAACTGGGGGGGCTGGTAGTTCAGCTGGTTCCGACTCCTGACACAGTGTAGCAGAAGCTAGCTCTCCTTCAGCCGAGGTTCCTGGGTCGTCTCTGTAACTGGGGGGGCTGGTAGCTCAGCTGGTTCCGACTCCTGACACAGTGTAGCAGAAGCTAGCTCTCCTTCAGCCGAGGTTCCAGCTGCCGCTGTCTCTTGCATATGGTGTAGGTCTTGTTTATAAACTGGATATTTGCTAAATTGTTTCGGTAGTCAGCCAGCACCAACTGTTTGATCAAATCATCTTGTAACTGCTGGTTCTCCATAACGGCTTTATGTAGCGTGGTTCCCACAGCCCTCGCACAGCAAGTGACCCATGGCCGACCTTGCAGTTATGTGCCTGTGTATCTGTGTGAGATAAACCACTCACAGGGGCTCTTCCCCACTCAATTGCCTCTTTAGATACGGCAGCGCTTCCCTCTGTGTCTCTTAAAGTTACAGAGCCGTTACATTTGGCATCGGGGTGCTCACTTACCCCTTTGTGTCCACGTAAATGCCGTAAGGATTTTTCAGCTGATTAAAATTATCCAAGTCTGGGGTGAAGCCACATTTCTCCATGTAAAGCATGGTATTTATAACTTTGTCACTTATAATACTGCTATGAACCAGTGTCCCCTGTACTAAGCACAATTCAGCAGGAACAGCCCCCTAAGTTTGCTCATAGCCTGTACAGAGAGATACCATAAAACTATGGCACATAGGGATTCCCCTGTACTAAGCACAATTCAGCAGGAACAGCCCCCTAAGTTTGCTCATAGCCTGTACAGAGAGATACCATAAAACTATGGCACATAGGGATTCCCCCTGTACTAAGCACAATTCAGCAGGAACAGCCCCCTAAGTTTGCTCATAGCCTGTACAGAGAGATACCATAAAACTATGGCAGCATAGGGATTCCCCTGTACTAAGCACAATTCAGCAGGAACAGCCCCCTAAGTTTGCTCATAGCCTGTACAGAGAGATACCATAAAACTATGGCACATAGGGATTCCCCTGTACTAAGCACAATTCAGCAGGAACAGCCCCCTAAGTTTGCTCATAGCCTGTACAGAGAGATACCATAAAACTATGGCAGCATAGGGATTCCCCTGTACTAAGCACAATTCAGCAGGAACAGCCCCCTAAGTTTGCCCATAGCCTGTACAGAGAGTGGGGCAGATGCAGCGCCATTGCTGTGTTTGTGAGCAGAAGGGCACATTATGTAACAGAACAATTAGGGCTGTGTTTAAAGATAAATATTGCTCCAAACCAGAGTATCTTTGGGAACAGTGAGTGTTCAGGTTAGTGAGGGCGCATGTTGGCACTTGCGTGTATATAAGGGCTTGGAACACCCTGTCCTGTCACGCTGGCGCACTGGGAGCCCAGAGGGCTGTGAGTCGGGATCAGGGAGAAGCAGCTTGGCACTGTCTAGTAATGGGGGCAAAGCAGCCAATCAGCAGTGAGCTTGAACAGGTTTGGTGGTGTCCGTGCTACAAATGCTACTTTGTGAGAGCACAGCCTGTGCCATGTTACTACCTTTGTGCTCAGTAAGGTGGGTGCAACCGCATGATAGTTTGGGCGTAACTGTCAGCTGAGATTCCATAATGTTATAGTTCCACACATACCAACTGTTAGCTGGGGGGCGGTGCCGGCCTATAGAACAGGTGGCACAGCCCCCCTTTCCCACTCACTGCAGCTGGGGGCAAACACAACTGCGCACTGTCAGTAAGGCCGGGCAGACTCTGGCCTAACGGGCAGGGAGAAGCGGCTGATTTGCAGTTCAGCGCAGAAATGAAAGCAGGAAGTAGTGTTCTGGCTATTATGTTAGGCATCTGCTCACTCCAGCCTTTATAGATAACTAACTATATTGCAAATATGTTTTATTTTGCACAGTCTGTCTATTTTACCCAGTTTCATTTTTACAGTGAACTGTTCCTTTAAGACAGAGTCTGCAGTGTATCTGCCCCCCTACCGTCCCTCTCTAACAGCTCATTGGTGCAGCTCTCCCCCATCAGCCTGCATAGGCACCTACCTAGCCTGCTTATTGGGGCCGGGGGTCAGACAGACGGAGCGGCCCGATGATATTCCCCAGCACAAGGTGGCCATATTGGGCAGAGAGCTGCCTGATTGGCCGGCATACGACTCCATTGTCTGTATCTGCTCGGCATGAACTGCCGTATTTGGTTTTTTTTTATTTGCCCTTGATTTTCCCTTTTCCTCTGTATTTTTGATGCTGAAATCTCAGTGTTACCCCGGGGCCTTCCAGCCATAAATAAATAAATCCCGCCCTGGCTGCACCGACGGGGACCCTTTATACGTGTTGCCGCCCTGTTGATTGTACCCCGAGCCGGCGATTGTTCCTGCCCATTGTTTGGCTATTGTGGCCGTCGGATCCTGCAGGCTGTGTTTTCCCTCCATCCTGACAAACCTGCTCCGGCCCGGTGCTGCCTTCCCTCCGCCACCGCCTCCTCGCTAATCACAGCCCCAACGCCTACTGGGGAGATAGGCCAGAGAGACCAGCCCTTTGTATCAGTGCTTTATTACCCAGCTCTCCTGGGATGGGGGGGTTATAAAGTGAATTTAGGTTATCCTATTTTTAGCAACTTTCAATTAGTCTTCATTTTTTATTTATAGTTTCAATTATTTGCCTCTTTCCAGCTGATAACTGGGGGGGTCGTGTGATTGTTATAGCTACATTTTATTCCCATAGCCCTCTCCTATACACCTTCCAGTCTCTCATTCTTACCAGAGCCCTGGTTGCTACGGCATATGGGGACCATAGAAACCACTTTTGAAATTGGAGAGGGGCTGAACAAAAAGCTGGTTTAAAAAAAAAAAAAAACAACTTAAGAAACCACTATAAGACAAATTGCAAGCAAGTTTATGAAGAATATCATTGTCTGCACCATACTAACACCATAGAACTACCCGGCACTTTAACCCCCACCCATTCGCACGCGGTAATGCAGCCGGGGCCATTATTGGACATGATAATATTCCTAAGTAAAGGGGAAGTTTTCCTGCTGTGTGGGGATGTACGGCTGCTGGTGTGATGGCGGAACTGTTGGAATCATCAGTTAAATCCAAAGTTCTCTATTCGTTGTCAGGGCCCTGCCGTGTTTATTTAGAGGAAACATGTGCTTCACACGCCAACGCTAATGTAAATGCGCATGTAACATATGGGCACTGGCTACGTTAACTACAGGCTATGAGCAAACTTAGGGGGCTGTTCCTGCTGAATTGTGCTTAGTACAGGGGGATAACTATGCTTCCATAGTTTTATGGTATCTCTCTGTACAGGCTTTGAGCAAACTTAGGGGGCTGTTCCTGCTGAATTGTGCTTAGTACAGGGGAATCCCTATGCTGCCATTGTTTTATGGTATCTCTCTGTACAGGCTATGAGCAAGCTGAGGGGGCTGTTCCTGCTGAATTGTGCTTAGTACAGGGGAATCCCTATGCTGCCATAGTTTTATGGTATCTCTCTGTACAGGCTATGAGCAAACTTAGGGGGCTGTTCCTGCTGAATTGTGCTTAGTACAGGGGAATCCCTATGCTGCCATTGTTTTATGGTATCTCTCTGTACAGGCTATGAGCAAGCTGAGGGGGCTGTTCCTGCTGAATTGTGCTTAGTACAGGGGAATCCCTATGCTGCCATAGTTTTATGGTATCTCTCTGTACAGGCTATGAGCAAACTTAGGGGGCTGTTCCTGCTGAATTGTGCTTAGTACAGGGGAATCCCTATGCTGAATAGTTTTACCGTTACACTTGGAGCCGCTCAGATGTGGGACTGTAATGTTACTTTATCTGAGGAAATGGACCCCGTTAGTGGCTACACAATGCCGTACAGTTATTTTCTGGATCCATCTTCCTTATATTGTTTTCTGTTTCCTCTCTCTGTCTCGGCCTATGAGAGTGCAGCCATGTCATATACCCGGTGAGTGCACCCAGAGTGCCCCCCATGATGCTGGGTGAGGGTAGAGACAGAGGGGCTCTGTAATGGCAGCCTAACACCAGCGCTAATGTGCAGTTCAGCGAGGCAGGCCCTGGGAACCATTGTATGTATGAATAGATTTTCTGTGGATTCATTTTCATCCGGCAATATGGCAGCTCCCGCGCTTTAAAGGCCAATAAGCAGTTAATGGCTTGAGTGCAAACAAACTGCCAGCCTGTGTTTGAATGCCAGGTGAAGGTAAATGTTACTTAGGAGAAGGGTGTAAGGGAGTTGTACACGCCGTGGGGCCTGTGGGAGTTGTTCAGCTCTGCGTGGCACTTAATCCCCTTGGCCGGGCTCATGAATAAACCGCTGCCATTTAGGGACCTGCGTGTACATGTGGGAGCGGAATGTGCCAACACACGGGGGGCCCCGCTTCCTACTGGCGCTTTGGTACCGCCCGGCTCTTTCAGGTGCTGCCCTCCTTTCTTGGGGTTCACCTTGGGGGTCCAAATCATTTCTACCAGTCAATTAATGCATTCATTCTTAATCCTTTTAATGAACCCCTGGGGCGATGCAGTTGACTGGCTGACTGCCATATAGCTTGGCTCTAAAATGCCAGTTTGACCCTCCCTGTCTCTGGGATTGGATGATCTTATGGAGCAGGCAGTTGCGGGCACAGTCAAGTGTGGTGATTGTGGGCACAAGGGAGCGGGGCGGCTGCGGGCACAGGGGAGCGGGGCGGCTGCGGGCACAGGGGAGCGGGGCGGCTGCGGGCACAGGGGAGCGGTGCGATTGCGGGCACAGGGGAGCGGGGCGGCTGCGGGCACAGGGGAGCGGGGCGGCTGTGGGCACAGCTGTTTGCACCAGATACCGTTGCTCCCTCCTTCCCCGGCTGCTGTTCCACTGGACCCCCCCATAGAAAGCTCAGGCTTTGGTGTTGCTGCCCCCAGGAACATATGGCCGACAGACAGCTGGCCTGTGCTGAGAGAGGGCTGTACTTGGCATCGGAATCCCTTCATCCTATCCTTCATCCTATCTCTGCCGTATAAAATCCCCTTGCTCGTAGCGCCCCTATAACTGCCCGACCATACTGTGTGGGGAATTTCCAGGTGATTGGCAGGATCAGAGGGCCACCATGTTCCATTCATTAGCGGATTGGGCCCGGGCACGCACAGTGTATTTGCCCTTTCCCTGGGGCTGGGACGGTATCAAGGTGAGCGGAGTTGGCTCCATGCCACTGGGTTGCACTCTGTACCGCGGGGTGGGCAGGTAGGCTTTTGTGCCCCCCCCCCCAAGCTTTGAAGCCAGGCAGAGCCCAAGCCACATTCCTGGAATACTGGCCTTCAGCCTGATGCTTCCCAACTGCTGCTCCTGGCTTCTCCCTCTCTGGCCAACGGCACTGGGAGATCTGCCCTGAGAGGGGAAAAGGGCAACAGTGTCTGTAAAAGGGGAAAATGTGCAGAAGTACAAAATACAAATATACAGAATAGGAATGTAATGCGCTCTCGGCTATATCATTATACTGTACTGGGAAACCGTATGGCAGCTCCCACCCCTGTTTATAAATACTAATCTGACAAGGAAATGCTCTGTGCATTCAGTAACCTTTGCCCCCGGTCTGTGTAATAGAAAGTAACTGGAATGTATAAACTGCTGATAAACACAGATTTACAGGCAGCTTTTGCCAAAATAGAACATTTTCCCCAGTAATTAACCGGCCGGCCAAGCGCTGCCCAGGGGCAGATCTCACTGAGCCCCTTTCATGCATTCTTACTGATTTAACCAAAGCACAAATCATTTCCCAGCTATTTGCCGGGGTCACTGGGAAGTGTCCCCCATGGGTTCCTTCTGTGCATCGTTACACGGGTCAGCGCTCTCACTGGGTCTGGGGCTCCGATGGGAAGTTCTGGGGGCTGGAAGGATGTGGGGACAGGAAGCACTTGCATTACAGAACAATTAGCATTCCCTGCTGTAAGCCACATTGGGCCACTAACTGCTGCACTAGTACCATAGGGAGCACAGTGTTGTACTAAACATGCACCATTCTTAGGTACTCTATTACCTGCTGAGGGTCCCGGGAGTCCCCTCTGGGAAGGGACTGGGGCTGTGGGAGAGATGGTGCCTATAGTAGCAGTGGGGGGATAATAGCCTCTGGGAAGGGACTGGGGCTGTGGGATAGCAGGTATAGTAGGGAGAGATGGTGCCTATAGTAGCAGTGGGGGGATAATAGCCTCTGGGAAGGGACTGGGGCTGTGGGATAGCAGGTATAGTAGGGAGAGATGGTGCCTATAGTAGCAGTGGGGGGATAATAGCCTCTGGGAAGGGACTGGGGCTGTGGGATAGCAGGTATAGTAGGGAGAGATGGTGCCTATAGTAGCAGTGGGGGGATAATAGCCTCTGGGAAGGGACTGGGGCTGTGGGATAGCAGGTATAGTAGGGAGAGATGGTGCCTATAGTAGCAGTGGGGGATAATAGCCTCTGGGAAGGGACTGGGGCTGTGGATAGCAGGTATAGTAGGGAGAGATGGTGCCTATAGTAGCAGTGGGGGGATAATAGCCTCTGGGAAGGGACTGGGGCTGTGGGATAGCAGGTATAGTAGGGAGAGATGGTGCCTATAGTAGCAGTGGGGGGATAATAGCCTCTGGGAAGGGACTGGGGCTGTGGGATAGCAGGTATAGTAGGGAGAGATGGTGCCTATAGTAGCAGTGGGGGGATAATAGCCTCTGGGAAGGGACTGGGGCTGTGGGATAGCAGGTATAGTAGGGAGAGATGGTGCCTATAGTAGCAGTGGGGGGATAATAGCCTCTGGGAAGGGACTGGGGCTGTGGGATAGCAGGTATAGTAGGGAGAGATGGTGCCTATAGTAGCAGTGGGGGATAATAGCCTCTGGGAAGGGACTGGGGCTGTGGGATAGCAGGTATAGTAGGGAGAGATGGTGCCTATAGTAACAGTGGGGGGATAATAGCCTCTGGGTAGGGACATATGACATAGGCCTTGCTAGTTTATTTCAGGTCGAACTTCCCCTTTAATGGGTTCCCTGCAGGGCTCGGAGCCCAGGCCCCAGTCGCTCACATTCCTCTCTTTGCTCCGAATTCTGCTTATTTTCAATAAATTGCTCTCAGTTGACAGGAACGCTGAGTCCGGCCGTGCCAGATCTGATTGCTTCCCCAGTGCTGCGAGACAGTTTGGCTTGGGTCGGTATCTGTCGCGCTTCTCGGGAGCGATGAGACAAATTGTTTTTCCAGCCGCGTGACCAGAGTGTGATGGCGCAGAGCGGTGCCGCCCCGTGGCGCAATATCTAGGCTATGGGTGATGCCCAATAATAGTGCCGGGATCTTCTATGGCCGCTTATACCTACAGCACTGCTGCCTGCAGAGTCCTGAGTAGCAATTACAGCCAGCTGGGCACAGGCCTCTGCAGTGCTGAATATTAGGGCGCCCCCTGGAGGTGGCTGTACCCTGGCTGATACTCTCTGGCCTGGGATTGGTGGGATATTGTGTCCTTGAGGGGAGACACTTGCCTTACTACTCACACATACTTCACATACCGAGAAGCAGTAATCCGAGTAGTGCAGCCTGTGTGCATCTGTCCTGCCCCCGAGCACTCTGTCTGGGGCAAAATCTGCATTTGACCCCCTTCCTGCAGCTCTGGGGGGGTGTGGGGGTCTCCATAGAAATATAATGTACCAAGGAGACATTAAAAATATCCCTGTCTCTTTAAAGGGATTGGTCACTTTAGAGTTAACTTTTAGTGTGAGGTAGAGAGTGCTATTCTGAGGAAATTTGCAATTGGTCTTCATTTTTTATTACTGTTTTTCCGTGACTTTTTGTTCATCAGCTCCCCAGTTTGGAATTTCAGCAGTTATCTGGTTGCTAGGGTCCAAATTTACCTTAGTAACCAGGGAGTGGTTTGAGAGAGTGACTGATATATCAATAGGAGATAGGAAGATAAGGAATACAAAGTAGCAATAAAACTGCAGCCTCACAGAGCAATAGTTATTTGGCTGCCGGGGTCAGTGACCCCCAATTGAAAGCTGGGAAGAGTCAGAAGAAGAAGGGAAATAATTCGAAGAACTGTAAAAGATAAATAATGAAGGCCAATTGAAAAGTTGCTGCAGCAGCCGCTGGGTGTGAATGTTGGGGAATAGTATAGGAGGTTCCCACGTGCGCGGGTTTAGTTCCCCTTTAACACGAGGGACAGGGCTGTAGCTATCACATCCGGCAGCTGGGCTGGTAACCCCTAACCCATAATATCTTGCTCTGAATAAATACACATTGCATTGGGAGTGTGTGGCGCCATTCCCAGGAATCTGCGGCCTTCCCCCCCCCATCTGAACTACAGCTCCCAGCATGCAAAGCAGCGAGTTGCACCCCAGTGTATTTGCTCCTGTGTGTCACCATTGCAGCTGCAGATATGAGAATGAGCCCCATCCCGGTGATATCACCGGCGCATCGATCCCGCAGGTTTAACCGCACGTACGCACATGAAGATTTGTTGACGGCGTTGCCGCGGCAACGGGGCAGAAATTCCGTGCCAGCGCTGCTGTGATTAAACGTGCGGTTAGGCACTGGGAAGGCATCATGCGCCCCGCGCTGTCTGACTCACTACAGAATGTACTCGGCTGTTTGCTCTCCGATAAGCATGAATCATGTGGTGAAGCAGTATGGCCACACCCGACTCCCAGGCTTCCCCCTATTCGTTCCGCTCGCTTATTATACGTTGTTGTAAATAGCCGGCCCAGAGATTAGCGACATTAACGTGTTTTACCCCGGGCAGGTGTATATTATGTGCAATGTGATTGGGTGGGCAAAGCAGGAAGTGGATGGAGCAAACAAGCACTGCTTCCTACTAAACAGGAAGTACATGTTCTTATCATATACAATTTGCCCCCAGGCACTGGGTGTCAGGCTGTTGCAAGGGACAACTCCCAGCATGCTCAGTAAGCCTGCAAGGGACAACTCCCAGCATGCTCAGCAAGCCTGCAAGGGACAACTCCCAGCATGCTCAGCAAGCCTGCAAGGGCACTTTAGGAAACTTCTGGCCCTGTTTGACCTTCCCTTGTGGGACGGCTTGCCCTAATGGTGAGAAACAAAGCCAGCTGCTACTGGTTGACTTCTATTCCAGATGGCGGGCCCCCGCCGCACTAATGGTCTCTGTAAGGCAAATAAGCCCGGCTTTTCCTGAGGAAGGAAGTCTCGTTGCTGCGAGAGATTTGTGTCCGTGCTGAAAAGCGCTTACAGCTGGGGCAGAACTGCAGCTCTCACCGTGGCAGCGCTGGGACTTGCCGAGCCGCGGGGAGTAAACTGCCATTTCAATAAAGTAATAAGTACTGATATAAGGCTCCGGGGGCCCGCCGGCTTCCCTTGTGCCCCTAGTGAGGGAGGGGTGTCACTGCAGCTGAGGAATGTGGTGGAACTGCCCCTGCAGGTGTATCACTAAGATAACTCTCACATCTCAACATAAAGGTGTGGGCCCGAAACCTCCCTCATTTGGGTGCAGTTTGGGCAGGTGGGTCTGCATGGGTATTCTGCTGTACTAGTTCAGCAGGAACAGCCCCCTAAGTTTGCTCATAGCCTGTACAGAGAGATACCATAAAACTATGGCAGTATAGGGATTCCCCTGTACTAAGCACAATTCAGCAGGAACAGCCCCCTAAGTTTGCTCATAGCCTGTACAGAGAGATACCATAAAACTATGGCACATAGGGATTCCCCTGTACTAAGCACAATTCAGCAGGAACAGCCCCCTAAGTTTGCTCATAGCCTGTACAGAGAGATACCATAAAACTATGGCACATAGGGATTCCCCTGTACTAAGCACAATTCAGCAGGAACAGCCCCCCTAAGTTTGCTCATAGCCTGTACAGAGAGATACCATAAAACTATGGCAGCATAGGGATTCCCCTGTACTAAGCACAATTCAGCAGGAACAGCCCCCTAAGTTTGCCCATAGCCTGTACAGAGAGATACCATAAAACTATGGCAGCATAGGGATTCCCCTGTACTAAGCACAATTCAGCAGGAACAGCCCCCTAAGTTTGCTCATAGCCTGTACAGAGAGATACCATAAAACTATGGCACATAGGGATTCCCCTGTACTAAGCACAATTCAGCAGGAACAGCCCCCTAAGTTTGCTCATAGCCTGTACAGAGAGATACCATAAAACTATGGCACATAGGGATTCCCCTGTACTAAGCACAATTCAGCAGGAACAGCCCCCTAAGTTTGCTCATAGCCTGTACAGAGAGATACCATAAAACTATGGCACATAGGGATTCCCCTGTACTAAGCACAATTCAGCAGGAACAGCCCCCTAAGTTTGCTCATAGCCTGTACAGAGAGATACCATAAAACTATGGCACATAGGGATTCCCCTGTACTAAGCACAATTCAGCAGGAACAGCTGAGATATTTTCTCTACCCCTGAGGCCATTGTAGTTACACTGTTAATATTTGTTGCATATAATAATTTTCTTACACAGGGGCTGCTTGCCCTTTTGCTTTACTTGCCCTTTACTCCCTGCTTAATCCCCCCTTTGATTATCCCTAATGTTCCGCGTGTCGGGATACGTTCCAGCTCCGCAGGCTGGGGAATAAACCCCTCGCTTTCCCCTTTCTCACTAAAACACAAGCAACAAACGCACAGAAATAAGTCCCATTCTCGTGTCCTGACCCGCGAGCTGCGGCCGCGGGGTTTTCTCTGCGCTCGGGGTATGAAAATAAATCCAAGTTTCCATTTTTAGCTCAGACTGAAGCCTTCATTAGAGCAGAGGAAATGACTGCTGGAAAGTTTTTTTTCCCCGTTTCCATGCAGGAATGTACGGCAGCTGCACTGAGAGGAAGGGGACACACTGCTGCTGGGGGGACTCATTAACCCTTTGCTTGCTGCTGGGGGTGAACTGAAGCCCTCATTAACCCGTTGCTTGCTGCTGGGGTGACTGAAGCA
Organism: Xenopus tropicalis; assembly: GCF_000004195.4. Classification (NCBI taxonomy): domain Eukaryota; kingdom Metazoa; phylum Chordata; class Amphibia; order Anura; family Pipidae; genus Xenopus; species Xenopus tropicalis. The sequence goes on along the minus strand of NC_030686.2, from coordinate 43,352,383 downwards.
CTCATTAACCCGTTGCTTGCTGCTGGGGTGACTGAAGCACACGTTAACCCTTTGCTTGCTGCTGGGGTGACCGAAGCCCTCGTTATCCCTTTGCTTGCTGCTGGGGTGACTGAAGCCCTCATTAACCCTTTGCTTGTCCCTGGGGTGACTGAAGCACACATTAACCCTTTGCTTGCCGCTGGGGTGACTGAAGCACACATTAACCCTTTTGCTTGCCGCTGGGGTGACTGAAGCACACATTAACCCTTTGCTTGCTGGGTGGTATAAGGCTGGAGCTCGCTGAGACCGTTAAAATTAGTATATCTGCCCTGTGAAGGTTCTAGTACCTGTGTACTTATTTCCATTGAACCCATTGTTAGTTCCCAGAATCCTTTGCAATCCTGGGAAAGGCCAAGTGAATACAGTGAAACGCTTGGGCATCAGTGGTCCCCACAGGAGCCAGCCTGGCTGAGGAGCCCACGTGTGTGCCAATGGCATTCTGTGCCAGCCATATTGTCTGGTAGGGCCAGTTGTCTCCTGATTGGACCTTTATTGTCCTGATGGTGTGTATGGGGGGCGGGGTGCTGAGATGTGATAATATAACATGTAGCAGATGTAACCATACCAGGCTGTGTGCCCTTAACCATCTCTCCTTTTTCCCCTTGTGCCCTGTAGGCCAGCTACCCGACCTGGGAAGACTTCGTCAGCAAGGCCACCAAGCTGCAGTCCCATCTCAAGTGAGTAGCCACGCATGCAACATCGGCTTCTGCTTCATTGTCTCACGAGTCAGAACCGGCAGAGTAGGGAATAGAAAGAACCAGCCAGACAGCCAATCACTATTTATTTTGTTTCATTAAGCTAAATGTTGCTTTTCGGTTTACTGGGTGCTGCTCATGGCCTCCTGTTGGAAGGCAGCTGCATAACCGGGGCAGGGGTAGTCATGCCGACATAGGAAATACATATTTGTGGCTATGACGAATGACGGGCTGACTAATACGCTCGCTGTTTTCCTTTAGGGCTATAAATATTTTGGGTGTTAGTGTGGCAGTGCCCAGCGCTGGAGTCATTCCTCGTGGCATTGGCTCAGGGCTGCACCCTGGATCAGTATCAGTGCCCTGCCCAAGCTGCCCATGTAAACACCCCATTAGCACCCTGTCCCCTGTAATTAGGGTCCAGCACTTCATTCCAGGGGGCAATAAAACAAGGTGTCGGAGCAATTTGGCTAATTACAGACTGGCACAGGGAAGAGCCTAACGGGATAAATATGGCGGATCAGTTAACTCCTGCCGTGCCTTACAATACAGCGTCTAGGGCAGTTGCTCCTAAACTGTGGGGCCACATTTGGGAACCTGGGGGCTGATCTCCCTAGGAGCCCCCCTCTGACACTGCCTGGGGGAGCCATAGGAGTTAGGACTAACCACTTCCTGTTGAGCTGTTCCATAATAGTATCTTAGGGGGAGCAGGTCCCGGACTGCCCTCCCCCCTGCTCATGTCCCAGGTTCTGACCCCCAGCTCTGTTCTAGGTTGGAATGGGGCCCAGGTGTGAGTAGCTGGGGGGCCCATGGGTCCTGTTTGCCCTTTAATATAAGATAAAATGATACAGGGCTGTAATTGTCACGCTAGGATAATGACTGGGTCTCGGTGCCATTGATCTTGCCTGGGCTAGTAACCGGCTCTCATGAGTCACATGTAACTTCTGTTGGGGGGTGGGGGGGACACGCCATGTCACTGCTGGGAAATAATTCTAGAAATACTAGCTTTTTTTGGATAAATTTTTTTTAACATCCTCTTTGCTGACATGCAAACATTACACACTGCTCGACTCAATACGCCACTCCTGTTAGGCATACAGTGTCCTGGGCCCTGCCCCGTGCGCTGGGATCATGTGGTCTAACAGGTTTGTGCCGCTGCCAGGGGTGCCCCCCCCCCCCCCCATACAGGGACAGGTGCATGTTGTTTTTTCTCGCTCATCTCACATGCCTTTCGCTCCTTTGTCCTATTCACTGTTACCTGCAAGGAGAGCAGCTCTCCCATTGCCTTCCTGATTGGTTGTACTGAGTGCCCAGAGCATTCCTTCTCTCTGTTATTTATACATATGGGAGGGAGGCGCTACAGAATGTGCATCTTATTGTGTGTACAGAGCATTCCGTCTCAGCATATTTACACACATGGGTGCCACTTTCCCATCAGTCCCTGCCCCAGTGGAGCTTACAATCTAAGGTCCCTATCCCATTCCCATCAGTCCCTGCCCCAGTGAGCTTACAATCTAAGGTCCCTATCCCATTCCCATCAGTCCCTGCCCCAGTGAGCTTACAATCTAAGGTCCCTATCCCATTCCCATCAGTCCCTGCCCCAGTGAGCTTACAATCTAAGGTCCCTATCACATTCCCATCAGTTCCTGCCCCAGTGAGCTTACAATCTAAGGTCCCTATCACATTCCCATCAGTTCCTGCCCCAGTGAGCTTACAATCTAAGGTCCCTATCCCATTCCCATCAGTCCCTGTCCCAGTGAGCTTACAATCTAAGGTCCCTATCACATTCCCATCAGTTCCTGCCCCAGTGAGCTTACAATCTAAGGTCCCTATCACATTCCCATCAGTTCCTGCCCCAGTGGAGCTTACAATCTAAGGTCCCTATCCCATTCCCATCAGTCCCTGCCCCAGTGGAGCTTACAATCTAAGGTCCCTATCCCATTCCCATCAGTCCCTGCCCCAGTGGAGCTTACAATCTAAGGTCCCTATCCCATTCCCATCAGTCCCTGTCCCAGTGAGCTTACAATCTAAGGTCCCTATCACATTCCCCTCAGTCTCTGCCCCAGTGGAGCTTACAATCTAAGGTCCCTATCCCATTCCCATCAGTCAGTGCCTGCCCCAGTGAGCTTACAATCTAAGGTCCCTATCCCATTCCCATCAGTCCCTGCCCCAGTGGAGCTTACAATCTAAGGTCCCTATCACATTCCCATCAGTCCCTGCCCCAGTGAGCTTACAATCTAAGGTCCCTATCACATTCCCATCAGTCCCTGCCCCAGTGAGCTTACAATCTAAGGTCCCTATCCCATTCCCATCAGTCCCTGCCCCAGTGAGCTTACAATCTAAGGTCCCTATCACATTCCCATCAGTCCCTGCCCCAGTGGAGCTTACAATCTAAGGCCCCTATCCCATTCCCATCAGTCCCTGCCCCAGTGGAGCTTACAATCTAAGGTCCCTATCACATTCCCATCAGTCCCTGCCCCAGTGAGCTTACAATCTAAGGTCCCTATCACATTCCCATCAGTCCCTGCCCCAGTGGAGCTTACAATCTAAGGTCCCTATCACATTCCCATCAGTCCCTGCCCCAGTGGAGCTTACAATCTAAGGTCCCTATCACATTCCCATCAGTCCCTGCCCCAGTGGAGCTTACAATCTAAGGTCCCTATCTCATTCCCATTAGTCCCTGCCCCAGTGAGCTTACAATCTAAGGTCCCTATCACAGTCACACACACTAGGAGACACAGGAGACAGTTACCCTGCCTGTATGTTTCTGGTGCTGCCATTGGAGCTACCAACTCCCCGCAGATAGTGACTTATTAACTCTTTCATGGCTGAGACACAAGACCCTATAAATGGTAGAGAACCCCTCCCTGACTGCCAGTGGCGGCCCCAGCGCTTACGGTTTAACCGAGTGCGTTTATAGGACGGAGCAGCTGCCTTGAATGGATCAGGAATCATTCACCCTGCGCCAAAACCCCCTAAATCCCCTGACTGCTCACAGCCCGCGGCGTCCTGCCTGGGATTAACTCCGAGATGGAAAAACCATTCGGGAAGACGCAAAGTATTTTTTCATTCGGTTTAAACAGTTATTTGCCCAATTCTGCTTTTATATTTAAAGTAGCAGTGACCCAAAGGGGAGACACCCCCTAATGTTCACTTGCACCCCCTGTGCTGTGGGTCCCCATACACTCAGAACCGGGGGGGGTACTTCCTGCCTGTATGTATTCATTTATAGATACATAGATTTTATATCTATATCTAAGATCTAAAGGGAGCTGGTATCTGTAGAATGCAGTGAGACAGCGCCCCCTGGTGGCAGCATAGTCAGGAACAGGGAAGACTTGTTTGCTCCCAGAATCCTCAGCTAGTCACTATAACCTGGGTACAGTTCCACCGGCTCTTATTGGTTGGGCTGGCTGATTGGCAGGTAGCAGAGGCACGGGGGGAGTTCCTGGGCTCAAATGAAATGCTGTTTTTGGATGATAATTCAATGTATTTGTCCCTCGTGCAGAAGCGCTGCATTGCTGCCATTCCTGGCCATTGGCCAGAGCCGCTCGCATGTTCTGCTGCTGATTTACACATGATCCCAAAAATCTCACAAATGCAAATGGCTTCAAGCCCAGCACTTCAAGGGGAACCATTCCAAGGGATAACTGGGATTACACGGGAACACAGGCAGAATTGGGCCCATTCCTCCGGCGCTGGCCATATACGTGCCACGGCAATAATAAAGGGTCCAGCTGGGAATGCCTGGGGGCTATGCAAGGAGGCCACTATTACTAATGTGCCTACAGACTCACACTGATTGGTTGCTGCTGTGAGAATCCAGTGACCAATCACGGCACATGCAGGAGGCAGTCACATGGGTAGGGCTCCCAAGCACAGTTCCTGCCATAGAGGCCTAGAATGGATACTGAAATAAAAAAGTAAATAAATAGTATGGCCTTGGCCCATTGGCCGGCTACCTCCCCCCCATATAAGCACTGGGGAAGGGGTGACCAATCGGGCTTCGTCTGCCAATCAGGGGAAGGCATTTTAACCTTGGGTTTGGGTGTTGGTGAGGGGCCAGGGGGGCCGGGAGGGTAATATTCAGAAGGGAACATATAATTTGTAGCCTTTGGAAGTGGCGGGGTACAGCAAAGCCAGGAGCAGGGAAAAAATAACAAACAACACAGGAGCGTCTTGAGAAATCGCTGGCGCGGGACCCCCGTCTCCCTGCTCGACCCAAACCAAATTTTTGCGGTTTTTCTGCATTCTGTGCTCCCTGGAAGGAAAATGGGCCATTTATATACCATCCTTCATATCCGTTTACTTGGCCTTTAACTAAGCACTGCCCCCGCCCCCGCGCCCATATGCATGTTGGGTAATTTAGCCATAAAAGCCATAAAGCAGGGCAGGACTGCTGCTTACAATGGGGGGATCAGATAGGATCTGTGCCACTGTGACAGAATGCTCTGTTATACAGATAGCTAGAATCTCAGCCATAAAGCAGGGCAGGACTGCTGCTTACAATGGGGGGATCAGATAGGATCTGTGCCACTGTGACAGAATGCTCTGTTATACAGATAGCTAGAATCTCAGCCATAAAGCAGGGCAGGACTGCTGCTTACAATAGGGGGATCAGATAGGATCTGTGCCACTGTGACAGAATGCTCTGTTATACAGATAGCTAGAATCTCAGCCATAAAGCAGGGCAGGACTGCTGCTTACAATGGGGGGGATCAGATAGGATCTGTGCCACTGTGACAGAATGCTCTGTTATACAGATAGCTAGAATCTCAGCCATAAAGCAGGGCAGGACTGCTGCTTACAATGGGGGGATCAGATAGGATCTGTGCCACTGTGACAGAATGCTCTGTTATACAGATAGCTAGAATCTCAGCCATAAAGCAGGGCAGGACTGCTGCTTACAATGGGGGGATCAGATAGGATCTGTGCCACTGTGACAGAATGTTCTGTTATACAGATAGCTAGAATCTCAGCCATAAAGCAGGGCAGGACTGCTGCTTACAATGGGGGGGATCAGATAGGATCTGTGCCACTGTGACAGAATGCTCTGTTATACAGATAGCTAGAATCTCAGCCATAAAGCAGGGCAGGACTGCTGCTTACAATGGGGGGGATCAGATAGGATCTGTGCCACTGTGACAGAATGCTCTGTTATACAGATAGCTAGAATCTCAGCCATAAAGCAGGGCAGGACTGCTGCTTACAATGGGGGGATCAGATAGGATCTGTGCCACTGTGACAGAATGCTCTGTTATACAGATAGCTAGAATCTCAGCCATAAAGCAGGGCATGACTGCTGCTTACAATGGGGGGTCAGATTTGTTTTTTGTATAGTCGTATCCCTTTAAGAAGGACTCTGCTTTTTTTTTTGCATTCAGCTTCTCTGCTGTTCTGACAGAGAGTTATGTGTGTGTCACAGGAGCTTACAATCTGAGTACAAACAGAGATGCTCTGATTCACCAGAATTTCTTGCTTTGTGTTCCTTTCCCCTTTTAAGGCCACAAACCCGCAGGTCGCTGCCTCTAGTTATGATTTGTCTGTGGGGTATTTTTATTTTTTTTAAATAAGATATCTGTTAGGGAGTTGCCATAGCAACACAACATTTTGGTTATGCTCCATCCAAGCTGTCCCCATGTATTTATGTACAGCAGCGGCTGCCCAGGCCTGGAGCAGAGAGAGACCAGATACATTCTTATTTAGGGAGCCTATAAATTACCCCCCCCCCCCCCAACCCTCCTCATACATACCTGCTCTGCACTGGCTGTGCTTACTTTCCCTTTAATTGGGGGTCATTTAGCTGACGGTAAATAGAAGCGTGGTGCAGACGCATGGGCCTGTACATATGTACACATGGGAAGGGGTCAGAGCCCGGACTCATTGCCCAGTATTAACCCTTTGCTTTGTTCTTCTCCCTTTAGGACTATGATCATTGTGACCGGTTCCTTCCTGGATGCCTTTCAGAAGATTGCCGATATGGCCATTAACACAAGAGGTAAGCCCCCCCCCCCCCCCCCAATACCTGCCTGGGTGAGAATGCTGCTATAGGCAGGGGCTCTATTAAACTGACCGACGCCTGCTGGCCCAAAACAGGTTATTTCTAATCAGAACTATCGGACGAGGATTACTTTCCCTTTAAGGACAATAATGGAACTGTAAGTCTTTGTACTGGGGGTCTCTGAGCCGGGTGTGGCCCCTAAGAGACGTGGGTAACCAGCACTGGGTGCATGGAGAAGACTGGGCTGACTAGTTGCAGCCAAGGCCAAGAGCCATAGTGTCCACAGCCTTCCAAGGGGATAGTGCCTTCCTTATGTTCTACTAACACTCCATAGGCCATGCCCTACCCTTAAAGTATAATAAGGATATAAGCTCAGAGTATCCACATTATACAGACTAAACCTAGAAATGTTGGGGAAATTGCATCCTTGTGAATACCATACAAGTCTTTGGCTTGGCAAGAACAATCAGTATGGCAGCCCCAACTGCAGCTCAGTATGGCAACACCCGAGTGACTGACAGTATTTAGATATGGACCCTGTATGTGTGTGTGTATCAGAAAATGCTTCGGGTCAGTGTTTTTCATTATGGGCTGTTTTACAAAGTAACAAGCTGATTGGCTGTTACAGTAGAAGCTGATTGGCTGTTACAATAGTAGCCTCTACATTCTCACTATGATTGGCAAATGACTGGTGATTGGCGTCTGTGACCAACATGGGAGCATTCTGTATAGCGTGTTCCCGTGGGAGCCTTCCAGCTGAAGGGAGAAGCCCTTGCCCCGCTCTCCTTGACTCCTGGCCGGGCAGTTGCACAGAGCCAGGCGGGTACATGCCAGTGTCACTATGATGGATTGCGGCCTTGAGAGCGGCCGTGCCACGCGTTCCATTCATGCCTCGGCCTGACCCCGGAGACCCGGAATATCTCCAGCACCTGCTTGGGGTTGCCAGGCTGCAGGCCAGCAGGGGGCAGCACTCTCACCTCCCCACAAGCCTTCCCTGGGAGTAGTAGCAATACAGTCCTGTGTCACCCCAGTGTGCAACTACATCTCCCAGCATCCCCCACTATCGGGAGAGTTTGGGCATGCAGGATGGGGTAGTGGGGGGAGCACATTAGTGTAACACGCAGGAGCAGCGAGGCCTGTAGGGACCTGTCCCACTGAGTCCGGCTTTTTGTGCTACAGGAGGCTGGTATTATTCCCTGCATCGGATCCGCCCCGGGCCATCCGGAACCAGCCTCATTAAGCTGAAAGCAGATCTCCCTTGTGTGTCTCCTGACATCTAATAGGGCCACACATTAACCCCCTCCCGGCTGCATTGTGCTTGGAACAGAGGAATCCCCACGCTGGTACAAGCTCCTATGAGCAGGGCCTGTGGAACAGAAGCACAGACAAAGGCTCCCCCTGCTGGCCATGGCATGCATTAGCCGGGATCTCCTCAGGCTCCAAACCCAGTTCATATGACCCAAGCCCCGTGCTACTGGTTCCTCTGTATAAGAACATTGGGGGGGGTATTTGGCCTCCAATGCAAAACAGATATTGCCCGGGGCAGTCCCCATGTGACATGCGTGTGATCACATGTCTGGGTGAGCTCCCTCTGCAGCTGCCAAACAGCCGGCCCATCAAAGTCAGCTGGGTGGGGGGGGGGGTGTTGTTTAACCCCTTTCCTGCTGCCGGTATAAAGCTTCCTCCCCACAGTACAGCCCCAATGTGGGATTGATTAGCCGCGGACACAGCCCAATCCCTCTCATCTGTCTGCAACTCACGGGTATTTTTAGAAGGCAAAGTGGGTGCCAAGAAAGTTTAAGGTGGGAGTTTGTTGATAGGAGGGGGGAGTTATCCCTGCCCATAAGGATTTCATATTCTCTGCTCAGAGGGGAATATCATGCTATTTATATATCAAATATCAACCCGTTAGCAGCTATGGCAGCTCCCGCCCATACGTGTAAATACTGTATGTTAAAGGGGAAGTATATATGCATAGAGCTTAGGGGCTGTATTTTCTGTATGGGCATCCGAGGGCCTAGGCTTCCGCTCCCCCCCCCCCCCCATATATATATATTTATATTGTTTGCTGGGCTGCTGGGTGACAGTTGTCCAGTGATGGGGCAGAAGGTTGGGGGGGGATCCGGTTTCAGCATTAGGGGTTGGTAGATATTGTGGCAGTGGGTGGGGGAATGAGCAGCACAGAGTGCCATTCAATAAACCACCCGGGGGGGGGTACATATTTGCCCCATTGCTCAGAGTGTTCCAGCCGCAGGCATTAGCCAGGGGAAATACCTGTAGGAATATTCCTTCTGTATGAAAATAACGTCTGTGTTTCCACTGGGGGAAAAAATAAGCAGCCGATTGGCAGGCAAGACCCCCCCCTTCAGCCAATCACTGCCAGTCTGAGTCAGACGAGACTTTCCATCCTTATTTGTCTGTATTTGCCTAACAGTCACATCGAGCGGCGGCTGTAGATTTCCCTTCAGCTCTGGTTCTGTGTCGGTGACTCCGGCCCTTTTCCTTCTCTGGTTCTGACTCTTGAAACAATGTAGCAGAAGCCACTTCTCTTTCCGGATCCTTGGATCAAAAGGCTTTTGCTTTGTTGCTTCAGGAGTCAAGAGCAGTTTTTCTGTCCCTACACAGATATCGGTTGGGTGGAGTTTCCCTTTAATACGGGAGCATTGCTAATTATAGGCCAGAAGGGCTGCACCCAAAATTATAATCTGCACCCACCACAAAAATGATAGATGGTGAGGCAGCACCCCTTCTGCTCTGCATGGGAGGCGGGGCTTACTTAGTCCTATATATCTGTTCATGTCCTTATGTCTTAAAGGGTTAATGTAAAGCAGAGCCATTGGCCTTTGCATAAAGGGGCAGTTGGTCAGGTTTCCGGGTGTCTGTTTTGCTGTGAGACTGAATGAGGATCTGCTTGGATTGCATCTAGCCCTACAGCAAGAAGCCAGGAGCAGCAGCTTGTACAGACTGAAGAATATAATGGGAGGGGCAGGGAATATAATGCCACGTAAATTTGGCCACTGGAGGGCACTGTTTGATTGGACCCTTTGGAACTGCCTAGCTCAACAGAGCAATCATGGTAGCCCTGATTAATAAAACAAATCTGCAGGTTTCCTGATGAGTGACCCCTAGCTACAGGTTATGGGGGTATATCAGTTGCCCACCCCCCCCCCCCCCTGGTTGGGCAGGGGCTGCTTACCTGTGCCGTAAGCCCAGCCATTCTCCGATCAGCCAATAATGGCAGGCTCACTGATTGGTTCAGCAGAGATTCCATTTAACAACATTTTCCCCTTGTATCCTAGGAGCAACCAAAGAAATTGGGTCGGCGCTGACGAGGATGTGTATGAGGCACCGGAACATCGAGTCCAGACTGAAGCATCTGACAGTGTGAGTGTTTGTAGCGGCAGGAAATATACCCACAGTGCCATTATAGTGCCAGTCCCTGTGCTTTATGGCTGAGATTCTAGCTATCTGTATAACAGAGCATTCTGTCACACTGGCACAGATCCTATCTGATCCCCCCATTGTAAGCAGCAGTCCTGCCCTGCTTTATGGCTGAGATTCTAGCTATCTGTATAACAGAGCATTCTGTCACAGTGGCACAGATACTATCTGTTCCCCCCATTGTAAGCAGCAGTCCTGCCCTGCTTTATGGCTGAGATTCTAGCTATCTGTATAACAGAACATTCTGTCACAGTGGCACAGATCCTATCTGATCCCCCCATTGTAAGCAGCAGTCCTGCCCTGCTTTATGGCTGAGATTCTAGCTATCTGTATAACAGAGCATTCTGTCACAGTGGCACAGATCCTATCTGATCCCCCCATTGTAAGCAGCAGTCCTGCCCTGCTTTATGGCTGAGATTCTAGCTATCTGTATAACAGAGCATTCTGTCACAGTGGCACAGATCCTATCTGATCCCCCCCATTGTAAGCAGCAGTCCTGCCCTGCTTTATGGCTGAGATTCTAGCTATCTGTATAACAGAGCATTCTGTCACAGTGGCACAGATCCTATCTGATCCCCCCCCATTGTAAGCAGCAGTCCTGCCCTGCTTTATGGCTGAGATTCTAGCTATCTGTATAACAGAGCATTCTGTCACAGTGGCACAGATTCTGTCTGACTTTGCACACAGGCCTGGGTATGATTATGATATGACTATAAAGGATAACAGTGATTGGATGGTGTGGGGATCGGCCAGTATGTGCTGTGCCCGGGCAGCTCTGTGCCAATATCCTGCTGGTACCTAATAACATATTGAGATGAGAAAGATAAGGCAGACAATGGGAAGGAGTGGGTACAGCGGGCTCTGTATAAACAAGCTGTGAGCACCATGGGCTCATTCCCAGGCTCAGCGGGTGCTGCCATATTTATTGCGTAGGTATTGGCGCTTCTCTCACTCCCCAGGCTGCACTTATTAGCAGAACGGCTCAGTGTGTCTTCCTCCAACCAAACGGATGCCCCTGAGTAGGCAGAGCCGTAACCCAGATTCTCCATAATCAACTCTTTGTCTTCAGAGCCTTGTGTGCGCGGCGCCCCCTGCACTCATGTAAAGAGGTTTATTCCCAGTGTTATACCCATGGCTGGGAGCTGCCATACTGTGTGTATGTGGGTTATACCCATGGCTGGGAGCTGCCATACTGTGTGTATGTGGGTTATACCCATGGCTGGGAGCTGCCATACTGTGTGTATGTGGGTTATACCCATGGCTGGGAGCTGCCATACTGTGTGTATGTGGGTTATACCCATGGCTGGGAGCTGCCATACTGTGTGTATGTGGGTTATACCCATGGCTGGGAGCTGCCATACTGTGTGTATGTGGGTTATACCCATGGCTGGGAGCTGCCATACTGTGTGTGTGGGGGGGTTATACCCATGGCTGGGAGCTGCCATACTGTGTGTGTGGGGGGGTTATACCCATGGCTGGGAGCTGCCATACTGTGTGTGTGTCTTATACCCATGGCTGGGAGCTGCCATACTGTGTGTGTGTGTCTTATACCCATGGCTGGGAGCTGCCATACTGTGTGTGTGGGGGGGTTATACCCATGGCTGGGAGCTGCCATACTGTGTGTGTGTCTTATACCCATGGCTGGGAGCTGCCATACTGTGTGTGTGTCTTATACCCATGGCTGGGAGCTGCCATACTGTGTGTGGGATATATATATATTGGGGTGCCCATACGCTGGGCAGATTCAGGGTATCCAGACTGACAGATACTGTATGAGTAGACGTCGGGGCAGTAGGGGCAGTATCCCGCTCCCAGGGCAGGCCGCATACGTGACAAAAGGCCGTGATTTTGCAGGAAAGTAGCACTTGCCCTTTACATGGGTTCAATTGGAGGCTTTTCCTTTGCCGAATGAAGCGCAGCGCGGGGTTACGCAGGAAGCGCCTTATTTAATGCGGCCCCAATGGCCGACCCTCACTGACACAGATCCCCCTCACTAACAGGAACAGACCGGGGCAGGCGGCTATATTTAGTCGTGAGTCGGATGGCGAGCCAACAAGCCTGTGGTGCAACCACATGAAACGCTCCCAGTTCAGCGCAGGTCCCGCCGCCATTGTTATGGCTCTGTGGCTTAAAGCTCAGCTTAACCACTTCACTGCCATGGGGGGGAGGGCTGCCATATTGAGGTGCCCATACGCCGGCCAGCCTGTGCAAGTTAAAGGGCAAGTTTCCCTCCGTAGGGCGGGGTATGAGGGGGGCGCCACACTCACCACTAATGGAATGGCCCTAAACTCCGGTCTCTTTGCAGAGCGCTGAGTGACAGCTTGATTAACCCTTTGGAAGGCAAGATCGAGGAGTGGAAGAAGGTGGCCAACCAGCTGGACAAAGACCATGCCAAAGGTAAGGGGACAGGCACCTCTGCGCTCTCCTAGCCAATCCCGTCAGCTTCTTCCACAGCCTGGCCCTGCGCGGTGCTGCCCACTAACTGATTGGCTGAAGGCTCTGTTTGCCCTGCTGTATAAACGCACGGGGGCGAAGGGCAGAGACATTCTCTTTCCCAGAATCCAGTTATGTCTCTGCCTTCAGCTGCCAGTTTTAAGGTTAATTATATAGGATATGTGGGAGCTGCCATACTGCTTCCCCAATACAGCGCCATATAGGAGCAGCCATATTCCTTATATGTGTATTTATAGGTGTGTGTGGGAGCTGCCATACTGCTTCCCCAATACAGCACCATATAGTAGCAGCCATATTCCTTCTATGAATGTGTATTTATAAGCGTGTGTGGGAGCTGTCATGCTGCTTTCCCAATACAGCGCCATGTAGGAGCAGCCATATTCCTTATATGTGTATTTATAGGCTTGTGTGGGAGCTGCCATACTGCTTCCCTAATACAGCACCATATAGTAGCAGCCATATTCCTTCTATGTATATGTGTATTTATAAGCGTCTGTGGGAGCTGCCATACTGTTTCCCTTACACAGGTCTGTAGGGGGCAGGCTTAGCGAGAGCCCAGGAAATCTTGATTCATATATTAGTAGTATGGGTATACTCCACCCCCCCCCCCCCATATATTTTGTTGTTTGTTGCCTTTAAGCTGAGCGATGCGCTGGGTTGGGGGCAGCCCTGTGGAATCCATTAGGCTATAATTGATAGGTGAGTGAGGATAATGAGGGGGCTGAATGCTGACAGTGCATCCCGCAGGCACGATCCCCCCCCCCCCCCCCTCACAAACCCAGGCCGGGCCTCCAGCTCCTCTTATTAAACCTACTAATTATATATATATATATATATATATATATATAATATGGGAACTGCGAGACCCTCGCCGGGGCTGTCACCCATCTTGTCTCCCTTGTCTCACCCTGTGGCCCCCAGCGTCGGGCCCCAGAGCAGTGTATACCGCCTGGCTATGCTCACGTGTGTGTCTGCTTGCAGAGTACAAAAAGGCTCGTGCCGACATCAAGAAGAAATCCTCCGACACCATCAAGCTCCAAAAGAAGGTGAAAAAAGGTACGAATCCTGGTATTTTAAAGGGGAAGTATTCCCTACTTGTATTTTCTCTGTGACCCTACAAGAGCGGTGGGAGCTGCCATATGGTGGTCTCTTTATATTTGTATGTTTGTGTGCATGGGAGCTGCCATGTTGGTTCCTCAGCCGTTGGCCAGTTATCCTCTGTTTTACATTTGGGAGGCGGGACATTTCTAAACCAATATCTGCAGGGACTGGGGCAGTGTTGGGAGCCAAATGGTAAATAAAAAAAAGTGAGGCTTTACTGCCCCCTACCTGTAGGCTGAAGGTTCTGGGGGAGATGGGCCTGAACCCCAGCCCAGGGGAGAGGAGAGAATTCCCGGGGCTCAAGGCCCAGAATGGAACTTCCTGCTGTTACACTGAGCCGAGATGAATGGACTTGTTATTGGGGGAAGGAAGTGACCGAGGGGGGGCAGGAAACTCTCTGAGCCTCCCACCCTGTACCCTCCCTCTGCCGCCTCTAAAGGGAAACTAACCCTATTTATGTGTGGGGAGATGTCAGTAACAGGAGCCTTACACGTCTCTGCGGGCCACAGTGGCACATACTGGCCTTATATGGGCTCATAGTAGCCGGCAATATCTGCCCAACCAATATCTGCCTAGAAGTCGCCCATAGAGATCTGTGTAGTGACAGGGGCTGATTCCTTTCCCTGGGGGTCTCCATGACCCTTATTAGGAGCAGTTTGTTGGCCCTGAGGCAAATGATTGGATCAGGCCAGTTTATTGGCCACATGACTGGGGGTAGAGGCTGTGCGGGGGTTAGGGGTTGTGCCCGGGTGGGGGGTTAGGGGTTGTGCCCGGGTGGGGGGTAAGGGTTGAGCCTGGGCCTGGGGGTAGAGGCTGTGCCCGGGCCTGGGGGTAGAGGCTGTGCCCGGGCCTGGGGGTAGAGGCTGTGCCCGGGTGGGGGGTAGAGGCTGTGCCCGGGCCTGGGGGTAGGGGCTGTGCCCGGGCCTGGGGGTAGGGTAGGGGTTGTGCCCGGGCCTGGGGGTAGGGTAGGGGTTGTGCCCGGGCCTGGGGGTAGGGTAGGGGTTGTGCCCGGGCCTGGGGGTAGGGGTTGTGCCTGGGGGTAGGGGCTGTGCCCGGGCCTGGGGGTAGAGCAGGGATTTCCCTGGGCTTTTCCCTAGTGCCACTGGAACACGCTGGCAGTGCCACCTGGGGGGGGGGGCTAATGGCTTCCGTTCCTCAGTGAGGGTTCTGTGAATGCGCTAGACTTTCCCTGGCGTTCCCGTGCCTCCCGCCCGCGAGTACAAAGGTGGGCTTCAGTGCCGCATAAAGATTTATGTGTTTCCCACTGGTATAAAGGGAGGGGGAGAAACCAACTGACAGAACCCCCCCTGTTTGTGTCTGAAAGCAAATCCCTATAAACACAGCTACCTTGGCTGCCTTTCCCTCCCCATGAATGTGCCGCCTGTTACCCTATGGGGCAGCTCCAGCCAACCAGCAGCCACTTCCTGCCCCACCGAGGGGAGAGCCCCTCCATGTTGTATGAGATCATAACCACGGGGCCCCCCTCCCTCCTGACGCACGGCTTCTATAAACACTGCCATTCCCACACCATTCATATACATTCACTTGTTCCTATGCTGCTGTGTGTGTCTGCCTGTACAGCATCCTACCGTGTATATATCTATATATCTATATGTGAGGCTTAGCTGCCCCCTACGGAGTTAGTCTGACCCAAGTGGGCAGCAGTACCGCAAGTCTATATCCAGCAGGGGGCGCTCCTCCTGTGTGTAAAACTGCTCCTATAGTGGGAAAGTGAATGTAGGTTGGGAGGGTACACTTTGCCTTTAAGCAGAAGCGCCACTGGCCTGCGGTGCTCTTATCCGCGGATCTTTGGCGTTTCGCCCGCGTTTCACAGTATAAGAGCTCACTTCCTGATATCAGAACCCAGCCCGGAACCGCCCCGTTTCCTAGGGTAACCCTGTGTATGAATCTCTTCCTTTGATGCCCCGGCCAAGATAAAGCCCCCAATTAGTCACCAGGAAGTGGCCGATTGGCCAGAGACAAACGGCTTCACATATTCACTCTTTGCCTTTATACAGTGTTTGGGAGCTGCCATGTCGCTTGCCTCGATGCCGTTGCTCCCCTGGTGGCCAGAAGAGGAATTGGCAGTTTATAAAGAAGGTGACATGGCAGCTTCCACTCCTCCGTTAGATGGCGGGTAGGCATGTTCATGTACAGACATGTGCACGTGTCATATTATTGGGGGCCGCCATGGTTTAACCATTGGGCCTGAGGTGCTGAGAGTTCTGACCCGTTCCTCTGTGCGCAGGCAAGGACGACGCGAGGGTGCAGTTGGACAGTGTCCTTCAAGATGTCAATGACAAGTACTTACTCCTGGAGGAGACCGAGAAGAAGGCGGTGTATCGGGCCCTCGTGGAGGAACGGGGTCGCTTCTGCATGTTTGTGTCCTTCCTCAAACCCGTACTGGTAAGTTATTAACTAAGGCTATGAGCAAACTTAGGGGGCTGTTCCTGCTGAATTGTGCTTAGTACAGGGGAATCCCTATGTGCCATAGTTTTATGGTATCTCTCTGTACAGGCTATGAGCAAACTTAGGGGGCTGTTCCCGCTGAATTGTGCTTAGTACAGGGGAATCCCTATGTGCCATAGTTTTATGGTATCTCTCTGTACAGACTATGAGCAAACTTAGGGGGCTGTTCCTGCTGAATTGTGCTTAGTACAGGGGAATCCCTATGCTGCCATAGTTTTATGGTATCTCTCTGTACAGGCTATGAGCAAACTTAGGGGGCTGTTCCTGCTGAATTGTGCTTAGTACAGGGGAATCCCTATGTGCCATAGTTTTATGGTATCTCTCTGTACAGGCTATGAGCAAACTTAGGGGGCTGTTCCCGCTGAATTGTGCTTAGTACAGGGGAATCCCTATGTGCCATAGTTTTATGGTATCTCTCTGTACAGACTATGAGCAAACTTAGGGGGCTGTTCCTGCTGAATTGTGCTTAGTACAGGGGAATCCCTATGCTGCCATAGTTTTATGGTATCTTTCTGTACAGGCTATGGGCAAACTTAGGGGGCTGTTCCTGCTGAATTGTGCTTAGTACAGGGGAATCCCTATGTGCCATAGTTTTATGGTATCTCTCTGTACAGGCTATGAGCAAACTTAGGGGGCTGTTCCTGCTGAATTGTGCTTAGTACAGGGGAATCCCTATGTGCCATAGTTTTTATGGTATCTCTCTGTACAGGCTATGAGCAAACTTAGGGGGCTGTTCCTGCTGAATTGTGCTTAGTACAGGGGAATCCCTATGTGCCATAGTTTTATGGTATCTCTGTACAGGCTATGAGCAAACTTAGGGGGCTGTTCCTGCTGAATTGTGCTTAGTACAGGGGAATCCCTATGTGCCATAGTTTTATGGTATCTCTCTGTACAGGCTATGAGCAAACTTAGGGGGCTGTTCCTGCTGAATTGTGCTTAGTACAGGGGAATCCCTATGCTGCCATAGTTTTATGGTATCTCTCTGTACAGGCTATGAGCAAACTTAGGGGGCTGTTCCCGCTGAATTGTGCTTAGTACAGGGGAATCCCTATGCTGCCATAGTTTTATGGTATCTCTCTGTACAGGCTATGAGCAAACTTAGGGGGCTGTTCCCGCTGAATTGTGCTTAGTACAGGGGAATCCCTATGCTGCCATAGTTTTATGGTATCTCTCTGTACAGGCTATGAGCAAACTTAGGGGGCTGTTCCCGCTGAATTGTGCTTAGTACAGGGGGATCCCTATGTGCCATAGTTTTATGGTATCTCTCTGTACAGACTATGAGCAAACTTAGGGGGCTGTTCCTGCTGAATTGTGCTTAGTACAGGGGAATCCCTATGCTGCCATAGTTTTATGGTATCTTTCTGTACAGGCTATGGGCAAACTTAGGGGGCTGTTCCTGCTGAATTGTGCTTAGTACAGGGGAATCCCTATGTGCCATAGTTTTATGGTATCTCTCTGTACAGGCTATGAGCAAACTTAGGGGGCTGTTCCTGCTGAATTGTGCTTAGTACAGGGGAATCCCTATGTGCCATAGTTTTATGGTACCTGTGTCATATGTACCATGTGCTTTTTGCTTATTATTCCTACAGCTCTTCAGCCAATCAGTACAAGGGGAGCATTGATTGACTCTCTCAGTCTCTCAAACATGGAACCCAATACCCTGTCCTAAAATTGTGCTGTCATTGTTTGTGCAGCAGCCCGCTCTCTCCGCGTAGGGTGGGGGGGTCCTAGTGCCTCTACCCAAATCAAAAGGCCTCTTTTAGTGCACAACTTGGTTGCACCTGTTATTAACTGATTCTGCTCATTTATTGGCTGCATCTTTCCCCTTCCTATTCATTATGTCTTTTATTTTGTTATATTGTTTCCCTTAGACAGTACAGTATGGGGGTACAGCTTATTGTGTGCCCAGAACATTCCTTCCCTGTATATTTGTATTTATACATATGGGTAGGAGGTGCCATAGTGTTTCCCTTAGACAGTACAGTATGGGGGTACAGCTTATTGTGTGCCCAGAACATTCCTTCCCTGTATATTTGTATTTATACATATGGGTAGGAGGTGCCATAGTGTTTCCCTTAGACAGTACAGTATGGGGGTACAGCTTATTGTGTGCCCAGAACATTCCTTCTCTGTATATTTGTATTTATACATATGGGTAGGAGGTGCCATAGTGTTTCCCTTAGACAGTACAGTATGGGGGTACAGCTTATTGTGTGCCCAGAACATTCCTTCTCTGTATATTTGTATTTATACATATGGGTAGGAGGTGCCATAGTGTTTCCCTTAGACAGTACAGTATGGGGGTACAGCTTATTGTGTGCCCAGAACATTCCTTCTCTGTATATTTGTATTTATACATATGGGTAGGGGGTGCCATAGTGTTTCCCTTAGACAGTACAGTATGGGGGTACAGCTTATTGTGTGCCCAGAACATTCCTTCTCTGTATATTTGTATTTATACATATGGGTAGGGGGTGCCATAGTGTTTCCCTTAGACAGTACAGTATGGGGGTACAGCTTATTGTGTGCCCAGAACATTCCTTCTCTGTATATTTGTATTTATACATATGGGTAGGGGGTGCCATAGTGTTTCCCTTAGACAGTACAGTATGGGGGTACAGCTTATTGTGTGCCCAGAACATTCCTTCTCTGTATATTTGTATTTATACATATGGGTAGGGGGTGCCATAGTGTTTCCCTTAGACAGTACAGTATGGGGGTACAGCTTATTGTGTGCCCAGAACATTCCTTCTCTGTATATTTGTATTTATACATATGGGTAGGAGGTGCCATAGTGTTTCCCTTAGACAGTACAGTATGGGGGTACAGCTTATTGTGTGCCCAGAACATTCCTTCTCTGTATATTTGTATTTATACATATGGGTAGGGGGTGCCATAGTGTTTCCCTTAGACAGTACAGTATGGGGGTACAGCTTATTGTGTGCCCAGAACATTCCTTCTCTGTATATTTGTATTTATACGTATGGGTAGGGGGTGCCATAGTGTTTCCCTTAGACAGTACAGTATGGGGGTACAGCTTATTGTGTGCCCAGAACATTCCTTCTCTGTATATTTGTATTTATACATATGGGTAGGGGGTGCCATAGTGTTTCCCTTAGACAGTACAGTATGGGGGTACAGCTTATTGTGTGCCCAGAACATTCCTTCTCTGTATATTTGTATTTATACGTATGGGTAGGGGGTGCCATAGTGTTTCCCTTAGACAGTACAGTATGGGGGTACAGGTGGGTAACAGAACCGCCCCATAGTGCCATAGTCTGTTAGTAACTGTTGGACCGACCCATTCTGCTTCCTTCCCTGCAGGACGAGGAGATCGGCATGCTGGGGGAAATCACCCACCTACAGACCATCCTGGAAGACCTGAGCAGTCTGACTGCAGAACCCAGCAAGCTGCCCCCCATGAGCGAACAGGTGGGTATCGGCCCAGAGTGGGCTTCTGGTTAACCCCTTAGTCGCTGGCAGTGAATAGAGGGCAACTATTCCTTGTGCTGCGTTTGCCCCTCCCCTGGATGTGGCTGGCTGGTTGGCCTGCCATAACCCAAGATCCGTGGGAAGGGACTGAGCCTGTGTGATTGTCTCTGTGCAGGTGATACACGATCTCAAGTTCTCCGATTACAATTTCACCTACCAGACCCCGCCCGGCTCTCCGAGTGGAACCCTGTCACGGAAGGCCAGCACCAACAGGTAAGCGCCCCGCTCCCCCCGCGGGGCAATTATAGCCTCCCATTCACTTGTGCGCAGCAGGGGAATTGCCCCGGGCCCCAGCATTGCATGTTCCCCCAGGGGCCCTCCAGCATCCCTAAGGCTTCTCGTTGGTGACATTAGAGTATATACATTTCCTATAGACTGGTGGGACACACTGGGGGCTCTGGGAGCAGTCCCTACTGGGGCAGGAATGCCGGCCTTGCATTGGGCAGCTGTTGGGCAGCTCTGATTCTGGGGATAGGTCTGCAGAGTGACTAAAATAAGCGAACACTGCCACCTAGTGGGCATTCCCTTCCCCGCAGATTTCCAGCACTCTCCGCTGTTTGTCGCCCCATTGTCCCAGGATCAAGTTACATCAGCGCTGCCCTTGCACAAAGCTGCCATTTAGCATTATGTAAGTCTATCCCCCCCCCTACCCAGAATCCCCCACTCTCTACAAATTGCCCCAATCAGTGAGAGGTTACTGCAGGTCAGCATTCTGGGTGCACAAGTGTTTGCTCTCCTGTTACCCTGTTCCTTTTGGTTGGGGGGGGGGGGTTGTGTGACATCATCATTTCATAATATAACGGTGTTTAAAGGGCAAGTAGAACCCATGCCTGTGTGGCTGCAGATACAGTATTTCATGGGTCGAAAGAGACTTATTTTGCATTATAAAAGAGCACTGGCAGCTTGGTGTTTTCTGGCTCCTTGGCATTTAACCCTTTCTTTGCCACAGGGGAGGCAGCGGGATACATAGGGCCATTGGGATCCTAGCAACCAGATAGGCTTGTGAGCTTAGAGCTTGTACAGATACAATACAGATATATAACAGTCGCCATTGCATTGGCTGCAGCTACCTGCACGGATCCATGCGCCACGTCCCCTCTATGGACTCCATCTCAAGCTCCATGGAAGCGCTGCACGTCCGGCCCCCCTCGACACTATTGCTGGAGAGCATGTTCCAGGTAGGTACTGTGCCCCTTCCCTTGCCGGGCCTCTGCCCGTGGTGCCCCCCAGGAGACATACCACCCCCTCCTCTTGTTTTTGTAGGACCCAAAGTTGAACAACATCCAGCAGCCGCCGACACCCACTGGGCCCAGCGGGGAGAACGGGACCATGAAGCCCATTCACAGTATAGACGGAGCCCGACCTGCTGGGTCACATGGTATGAACAAGGTAAGGCTCCGCCCCCCAGCCGTATAGGGAACAGCTGGTTACTGTGCTGATGTTTAACTGGCTGATTTTTGTTATTTTGGTTTTATATAAATATATATGTGCGGCCATGAACGATTGTGCGTTTCCTTGCAGCCCAAATCCCCCCGGGACCACTTGGCCTTGGCTCTGGGTCAGGGTCTCAGCTCGGAGATGCTGCTCAGCAGGGACTCCTTACACTGCTCCAGTGGGTACAGCACCCAGACCACCACCCCGTCCTGCTCCGACGACACCATCCCCTCCCACGGTAAGTAGCGGCTCAGCCCCGCCTCCTGCTTCTAGATACAGCTTGTCAATCAAACGTTCAGATTGACCCCTACATTTCACGCTACGTAGCCCTCAGGCTGGGCCCCCTATCCAGCGCTTTGGGCCAGTGCTGCAGTGTGGGAACCTTTTGCTTTGTGTTCTGGGAGATTGTATTAGTAGCTTTGTCGCAGCCGTCTCTTCCTTTCTGTCTCTTCTTTGTTACCTGCGCTGCTTGAGGATGGGGAAGGCCTAATTGGCTGCTTTTACAACCAATCAACTCGTCCGGAGCAGAGCTCTCTATTCTGCCTCAGATTCTGAAGCCTATTTTTAGGGTGCACACGGCTTTGGGAAGGAATTGGGCCGCTTTGGTTCTTTTCATCCACATTTGGCTAACGGGTCTCGTGCTGTGGCCCCGGAACAACCAGTTGTGGGCAGTGGGAATCTGTGCAGCCCCCAGCCAATCACACTGCTTCTCTGTCACATGATCTGTGACATTTTGTAGCTTCCAAGGCGCTCTATAATGGGTTGGCCTGCTGTGTTTGAGGGAGGAGTTTAAAGGGAAAGCACACCCTAATTATGAGATGGGGCAGAGGCTTGGAGCAATCCCCTTGCCCAGGTAATTGGCTCCCCCCCACAGCAGAAATAGACCATTCTAGAGGCAATAGATCCGCTGTAAAGGGAAAGTTCACCTGACTCCTCTCAGTATGTTGCAGACCCGGGGTATGAACCTTCTCTTCTACTTCCAGCTTAGCTTACTGTGTATGACTGGCTGTGCTGGGGGTTGTAGTTCCGCCAGAGCTGGGAGCCCAGGCACATCCCTTTTATACCCAGTAACAAGAATATTCAGTTTTAGATGAAAAGGAAGAAAGTGAAGGAAAAGCTTTGAATGGAGGAAATTCATCCCGGGTGTTGGGAGTGTGACAGTGATTGTGTAGGTTAAGTTCCCCTTTAAGCATTAGGCAGACCTGTAGAATGCCGCTCTGCTTTCCCTAGTCGTCCCCCCCCCTTGTGCCGCTCAGTAAATGTGTAGCTGCTAGGAGGCGCGGCTTGTGTATGTGGGTGTGGCCTTTCTCTCATCCACTTCTCTCAACCAATCTATGTACATTCTTTCCACAGCCGTAAAGAAGGAGGCGTCTGTTTTTGGTAAGGATTCGCTTTTACAGAGGAAGGGGCGGGACTTGTAGGGCTCAGCCTGTTTTGTGCCCAGCACTTTGCCTGAGGGCCACTCTATTGATTAGCTCCCCATTTGTCCAAGGGAAATATTACTGTACTAAGCACAATTCAGCAGGAACAGCCCCCTAAGTTTGCTCATAGCCTGTACAGAGAGATACCATAAAACTATAGCAGCATAGGGATTCCCCTGTACTAAGCACAATTCAGCAGGAACAGCCCCCTAAGTTTGCTCATAGCCTGTACAGAGAGATACCATAAAACTATAGCAGCATAGGGATTCCCCTGTACTAAGCACAATTCAGCAGGAACAGCCCCCTAAGTTTGCGCATAGCCTGTACAGAGAGATACCATAAAACTATGGCACATAGGGATTCCCCTGTACTAAGCACAATTCAGCAGGAACAGCCCCCTAAGTTTGCTGATAGCCTGTACAGAGAGATACCATAAAACTATGGCACATAGGGATTCCCCTGTACTAAGCACAATTCAGCAGGAACAGCCCCCTAAGTTTGCGCATAGCCTGTACAGAGAGATACCATAAAACTATGGCACATAGGGATTCCCCTGTACTAAGCACAATTCAGCAGGAACAGCCCCCTAAGTTTGCTCATAGCCTGTACAGAGAGATACCATAAAACTATGGCACATAGGGATTCCCCTGTACTAAGCACAATTCAGCAGGAACAGCCCCCTAAGTTTGCTCATAGCCAGTACAGAGAGATACCATAAAACTGTATAAGGTAGTGGGGATAAAAAGAAAACAGGTTCTGTAAATCGTCAGGGTGGGACTGACCTGCCCTAGTGGGCTGCACTTTGGGCCAATTCCCATTAGTTCCCATAGTTCTCTGGTTGGGCCCCAGGAGGCCCATTTGGACACTGTGTCCCTTAATAAGGGTTATGGGCCCAACTAATTTCTGTACATACTCCCCTTTTATTAAACCAGTTGGCCTGTAATGCCGGCACTGCCATACGGACCTCCTGTATGATATTATAGGGACCCCCCTGTATGATAGGGACCCCCCTGTATGATATGATAGGGACCCCCCTGTATGATAGGGACCCCCCTGTATGATATGATAGGGACCCCCCTGTATGATAGGGACCCCCCTGTATTACAGAAGCAGAAATCCGAGCTGCTTTGCCTGGGTCCTGTTATTGACGCCCCATAGAGGGCTGACTTGTTACAATGGAATGGCTGTGTGTGAGGCAGAATGATGGGGCAGTGGGAAAGGCCTAGTGTTACAGCAGCACAAAGAGCGCCCCCTAGGGCCAGAATGCTGCAAGTGATTTCCCTAGAATGGGTTTGGCGCCACTCGCTGACCGTAGCTTTGCCCAGCGCCAGTACTTGTGTCTGCTCAGGAGTTATTATTTTCCATATATGTGTTTAATGTGCCCTTTAGCCGCTATTTAACCCCGCCTCTTCCTGTCAGTTGCAGACTACGACTATATCTCTTTGCACGGGGAGCAGGAAGAACCGGAACAACTGGAGTTCGACAAGTCGTCCACCATTCCCCGCAACAGCGACATCAGCCTGAACTACAGGAGAATGTTCCAGGCCAAGCGGCCGGCGTCCACGGTCAGTCTGTTGGCCGACTCCGAACTCCGCTCTCCCTACGTGGCCACCATCAAGCGGAAGCCGTCCAACAAGCCCACGCTGAGGCGGGGTACGGTCAGCGGGGTCCCCATCCCCATCCGACCCCCGGTGGTGCCATTGAAAGCCACTAACTACCCAGAAGTCCCCATCAGCCCCTACGGGGATAGGTCCAACAACGAAGTGTTTGCGTATTTCCCCGACGGAAGGTCGGAGCTCGGGCAGCTGAAGCCGGGCCTGTGCACCTCCGCCCAAAGCCTGAACGCCGTACAGACGCCATATTGTGCCTTCGTGCCCAAGCAGTCGTACTCCTACTCCCAGAGTACCACCCAGCAGCCCCCCAGCCCACACAGAGTATTTACTGTTAATCTTGCAGTAGTCGATGGCAACGCCGCCCCCCACCAATCAGAGCCGAGTATGGTAGAGAACGCGCAGAACCAAGAGAGCGGCGCCAGTCCAGCGGGCAGTGCCCAGTCGGAGAATCCGGGCGACATGTTATCCATGATCCGGCGAGGCGTGAAGCTTCGGAAAACGATCAGCAACGATAGGTCGGCCCCGCTGATAAAGTGAGGGCCCCCCCGGCCGGGCCCCCCTTACGCACAGCAGTGGCCTTTGGTTAAAGACATTCTGTTTTAATGTTATTATTGAGACTTGAAGTTCAGCCGGACCCAAATCCCCTCACCTTCTGTATCGCTGTACATTTTATTTTTGTCCCGGCGCAGTCCGTAAGTCGCCGTCGGCTCAGCCAATCGCTGCCTTTCATTTGGGTTTTTATAACGTGTGCTTTGGATTTTAGGACAATAAGGACGTTATTTTTTAGGGTCTGGGAACTTCAAGTTTCTGATTGGCTTTATATATTATTCCATGTTAAGTACCGGTCGGGCCCGGCCCACATACAGCATAGTGTATATAGTTTTCTAGTTTTATACCGGGATGGTTCATTTTATTGGTTTTAAGGTCTGACCCACTGGTTCCTCTTAGGGGGGGAGAGAGATGCCCCCTCCATCACTTTATTTCCCCTGTATAAATAGGAAAGTGTTTCCAGATGGGAGTGGGAGCTGCCATATCGCTTGCCTCTAGAGACATTTCTGTTGTATTGCACAAGTGCCATCACCAAGGCAACTGAAAGCAAAGACCTGTGTGGTTGCTATTGGCATTACCCAGTGTGCATTTGGGCACTTATGTTCATAAATCACCCCCCAGCCCTGCCATCATGGAACCCAGACTACTAGGCTTGCACCCCATTATTAACCCATGGGTTACCTGCATCTGTAAATATATTGAAGCCCCGATGGGGGAAAAAAAAAAACCCACACATGACCACACCCCTGACTACCCCTTCTCAAACCCCACCCACTGGCTTGTTAGCCCTGCCTACTGCACCATCTGACTGCAAATCCCCTCCCCTTAGCAGCCCAGTACAGCTACATCCCTACTAGTTCATTGCAGCTAAAGGTGCTTTTGATGCTGTGCCTGTTCTGTAGAAATAGCGCCTCCTACTGGCTAAATGTCATTGCCATGCTTTCAGTTCTATAGGGAGAATTTTCCCATTTGGGACAGCCAATATGGCAGCTCCTACGCCTATGTACATTGCAAATATATGCACTAATTATATGCCCTCATTGTTAATATTTAAGGGTAACCTATCTTAGGCAAGCTCCATATCAGCAGGGCAATCCATGCAATTGGGAGGAGGGGCTTTTATCATGGGGGGGGGGTTATGTCTCTATGTTTAAGTACAGTGGGGCTATTTATGATCTCTGGCAGGAGTTCTGCACACTTAGTTTATATTGGGCGGCATTTAGCTTGGGAACCAAATAACCCCCCCCCCTCTCCATAATATTGCTTTGGGGTCCCACAGTGAATCCTCTACTGTAGGAATGTTATTTGGGGGGGGGGGGGGGCAGTTTAATAGAAGAGAAATAAAATTGTTTCTCACAGACAGTGTTTGGGGGGGGGGGGGTTGATCACTTTATAAAGAGAATGTTGTGAATTTCCATCTTTAGCCCCAAAACAGTTTGGTTTTGCTTTTCTAGCGCCGTTGCCTTTGAAAACATTTATAAAAAAAATCTGAATGCCCCCCCAGTGCGTGCCGACGGGAATTTGTACATTTGTTTTAGAGTTTTACTTTAGCAGTTTTATAGTGGAGTAACGATGGGCTCAGCGGGTCTGGGTGTCCAGCGGGAATGTTCCCCTGTTTGTATATTATAGTTCTATTGTAGAGCTGGGGGGGTACCTGTAGTTATACTGTAGGGCAGCAGGGGGCGGTGTGTGTCTGAAAGGCCCGATACCGCCACTCACTGCATTCTGCTATAGGGGTATGGGGTGTTTCTCTACCAGGGCAGAACCCACAGTGCATAATGTAAAGCAGTGCAGCCCTTAATCGGACTCTCTCCTCATTCATTATCTTTAACCCTGTGTTACCCTGGTCGCTTTGCTTTGTGTGCGTCTGCCTAAAGCTCCGCTGCCCTCGGTGCCTAACGGCGCGCCAGGCTCCCAACATAGGCCGATAGAAGTGCTTCCAAGTCAATGGTGCCGCCGAGCACTTACCCCCACAGGAAAGCAACTGGCAAGCTTGTTATAGTGAGGGTAACTATAGAGCTAAAAAGGGGCCATAGTGATAGTGTCCCTTTAAGGAGCCAAAATAAAAAAAAAAGTCAATTGAAATAGTATATATTATATATATCACATGTGGGTTGGCTCTGCCAGCTGAAGCCCCGCCTGCCCGACACAGGGGTGGAACCTATTTATTAAATAGAGAGTTTAATAAATCCCAAAAGCAGTGGGGGAGGGGAGTGGAGTGGGGGGGTAGGGGGGACACACATACGGACATGCTGGGAACCTCTTGCCAAAAGCACGGGATAAAGAGAATGGCGGGGCCCCTGCAGAGAGGAGATTCATGGCGCAGGAGGCTGCGTCGGACTTGAAAAAAAAAGTCGCTCAATGTAAATGTTTTATTTTTTTTTTTTATAAATATTGTTTGAAGCAGCAATGCTCAGGCCTTAAATTAAAGTGTTAAAAAGAGGAAATGTGAGTGCGCGTGTCCTTTATGCGTCGTCCCATGCCCCGCCCACACCACATACTGTTTCCAAGTTTGTCATGTGACCTCCCCAGAATGGCCACTTGGTTTGCTCCAAACTAAATCCTGCACTGGGCCGGCCCATTGGTGCCACTACCAGAGGGTTCCCTGCAGCCATTCTACTTCCAGCAGTTACCTGCCCAACTCACCGACCCCCACCCTGCCCATATCTTAGTCTCCCTACCCACAACCCCCCCACTATACCCATATTTTGGATTTTTTATTTTTGCTGAGTTTGTCCCAAATAAGCGCACAGTGAGTAGGGAATGAACCAACGGGAGGTGGGAAATAAAAGGTGGTGTACGTAGATGGAAAGGGCAAAGTGTGGGCGGCACACAGGGGGTTTAAACATCAGGGGCTTTTAGTGGCCCCCCCCCATAACAGATGTCGGCCTTTAGTATTAGCACCCCTTACTAGCCAGAGTAAATAGGTGGGGGGGAGAAGGTTTGTGCCTAAAGGTGGCCATACACACTATGATCCGCTCACTTGGCAAGCAGATCTTCGCCCGATATCCCCACCTACGGGTGGGTAATATCGGGCAAATGTAGGCCCGATGGGGCCAAACGATTGAATTATAATGGGCGCAGTCGGTTTGGGGACCACATTAACGAGCTGATGCGGTCCCCGATCCGACAGTCTTTTAACCTGCCTGATCAAAATCTGCCCAATTTCAGGCCAGATATGGGTCGGGCAGGCCCGTCGGTAGTGCCCATACACGGGCCGATAAGCTGCCGAATCTGTCCAAGGGACCCATATCAGCAGCTACTATCTGCCCGTGTATGGCCGCCTTAAGACTACACTTTTATTGTTACTTTTTATCTTTCTATGCTGACTCCTATTCATTTCCCAGTCTCTCGTACAAATCAGTGCTTGGTTGTCAGCGTAATGTGGACCCTAGCAACCAGAAAGCTGCTGAAATTCTAAACTGGAATAAAAAGCTAAATAATGCAAAAACCACAAATAATAATAAAATTGCCTCAGAATAGCATTCATAATAAAGTGAATTTGTGCCAGGAAATAAATGGCCGGTTAGAGAGGTGCACCCTGGGTTATACTGGGATTTCATGCTTATAAAGTTTTTTTTGAATCCGGTGCATTCTGGGAAGAGTCTCCGGGTTGTGAGGCTGTATCCCTTTCCTATGGAATAAAGTATCGGCCGTGCTTGCAGCAGGTAAGGGTCTTTTAAAGGGGTGGGGTCCACCTTCAATTTAACCTTTCTGACATCAGTAGTAGGAAAGCTTCTGGAAGGGGTAATAAGGGATAGGGTACTTGAATACATTGCAGTTCACAATACTATTAGTTTGTGCCAGCATGGTTTTATGCGTAACAGATCTTGCCAGACTAATTTAGTTGCCTTTTATGAGGAGGTGAGTAGGAACCTTGATGCTGGAATCGCAGTTGATGGGATCTACTTGGATTTTGCTAAAGCGTTTGATACAGTACCGCACAGAAGGTTAATGATCAAATTAAGGAATATTGGCCTAGAACATAATATTTGTAATTGGATAGAGAACTGGCTGAAGGATAGATTACACAGAGTGGTGGTAAATGGAACATTTTCTAATTGGACCAGTGTGGTTAGTGGGTACCGCAGGGGTCAGTCCTTGGGCCTTTGCTTTTTAACTTGTTTATTAATGACCTGGAGGGGGGCATAGACAGTACTATTTCTATTTTTGCTGATGACACAAAATTGGGCAAAACTATAAGTTCCATGCAGGATGCTGCCGCTTTGCAGAGCGATTTGACAAAATTAGATAACTGGGCAGCAAACTGGGAAATGAGGTTCAATGTTGATAAGTGCAAAGTTATGCACTTTGGTAGGAATAATATAAACGCAAACTATCTACTGAATGGGAGTGTGTTGGGGGGATCCTTAATGGAGAAGGATCTAGGGGTTTTTGTAGATAACAAGTTGTCTAATTCCAGGCAGTGTCATTCTGTGGCTACTAAAGCAAATAAAGTGCTGTCTTGTATAAAAAAGGGCATTGACTCAAGGGATGAGAACATAATTTTGCCCCTTTATAGGTCCCTGGTAAGGCTTCACCTTGAGTATGGGGGGCAGTTTTAGGCTCCAGTCCTTAAGAAGGATATTAATGAGCTGGAGAGAGTGCAGAGACTGCAATTAAACTATGAGGTTAGACTGTCGAGGTTGGGGTTGTTTTCTCTGGAAAAGAGGCGCTTGCGAGGGGACATGATTACTCTGTACAAGTACATTAGAGGGGATTATAGGCAGGTAGGGGGGGGTTCTTTTTTTCCCATAAAAACAATCAACGCACCCGAGGCCCCCCCTTTAGATTAGAGGAGCGGAGCTTCCATTTGAAGCAGCGTCGGGGGTTCCTCACGGGGAGGGCAGTGAGGTTGGGGAATGCCCCCCCTAGTGATGGGGTAATGGCAGATTCAGTTAATGCCTATAAGAGGGGCCTGGATGAGTTCTTGAACAAGCAGAATATCCAAGGCTATTGTGATACTAATATCTACAGTTAGTACTAGTGGTTGTATTTATAGTTTATGTATGTGAGTGTATAGATTGGTAGGTGTGGGTGCTGGGTTTACTTGGAAGGGTTGAACTTGATGGACTCTGGTCTTTTTTCAACCCTATGTAACCTTTGGTATAATATAGAAGGGCCTATTCTTAGCAACTATTATAATTTTTGAAATATTTACTTTCCTCTTCTGACTCTGCAGCTTTCAAATGGGGGTCACTGACCCCGGCAGCCAAATAACTATTGCTCTGTGAGGCTCCAGTTGCCACCTCACCCCTTTAATGGCTAAACGCACCCTACGAGTCGGATGTTGCTGCAAAATCCCATGCTGTTCCATGAGAAGAACAGATAAAATCTGACCAATCTCCCATGGAGTTTAGCTCCAATACCGGCCTCATATTGAATCCACACCCTGCATGGCTAATTAGCAATTAATGCATGCTGCAGACTGAACTGATTTCTGTGCAGCCATGCAGGTAAATTAATTGCCAGTTAGCCATGCAGGCTGTGGTGGCAACCCTATCTGTTACTGTTTTTTTATTACATATCTTTCTCTTCAGGCTTCTCCTTTTCATATTCCGGTCTCATTACAACTACTGGTTGCTAGGATAATTTGGACCCTAGCAACCAGAAAGCTGCTGGGGAGCTGGTGAACACAAACCTAAATAATTCAAAAACCACAAATAATAAAAGATAAGGAGCAGGTGCAAAGTGTGTCAGAAAAGCGCATTCTACATCATACTAAGAGTTAATTTCAAGGGGAACAACCCCTTTAACGCAGATCATCCACATACTCTGCTGTTATGGGCACAGACACTGCTCCCATTCCCCCACATAAATGGCTGCAGCAAGGCCAGGCGGCCTGTTCCCTGTGTATAGAGATTGTATTAACCATAACTGTCCAGCACAAAGCTGTAGTAGACAGATTGCTCTCTCCCTACTATACCTGCTATCCAACAGCCCCAGTCCCTTCCCAGAGGCTATTATCCCACTGCTACTATAGGCACCATCTCTCCCTACTATACCTGCTATCCCACAGCCCCAGTCCCTTCCCAGAGGCTATTATCCCCCCACTGCTACTATAGGCACCATCTCTCCCTACTATACCTGCTATCCCACAGCCCCAGTCCCTTCCCAGAGGCTATTATCCCCCCACTGCTACTATAGGCACCATCTCTCCCTACTATACCTGCTATCCCACAGCCCCAGTCCCTTCCCAGAGGCTATTATCCCCCCACTGCTACTATAGGCACCATCTCTCCCTACTATACCTGCTATCCCACAGCCCCAGTCCCTTCCCAGAGGCTATTATCCCCCCACTGCTACTATAGGCACCATCTCTCCCTACTATACCTGCTGTCCCCCAGCCCCAGTCCCTTCCCAGAGGCTATTATCCCCCCACTGCTACTATAGGCACCATCTCTCCCTACTATACCTGCTATCCCACAGCCCCAGTCCCTTCCCAGAGCCTATTATCCCCCCACTGCTACTATAGGCACCATTTCTCCCTACTATACCTGCTATCCCACAGCCCCAGTCCCTTCCCAGAGGCTATTATCCCCCCACTGCTACTATAGGCACCATCTCTCCCTACTATACCTGCTATCCCACAGCCCCAGTCCCTTCCCAGAGGCTATTATCCCCCACTGCTACTATAGGCACCATCTCTCCCTACTATACCTGCTATCCCACAGCCACAGTCCCTACCCAGAGGCTATAATCCCACTGCTACTATAGGCACCATCTCTCCCTACTATACCTGCTATCCCCCAGCCCCAGTCCCTTCCCAGAGGCTATTATCCCCCCACTGCTACTATAGGCACCATCTCTCCCTACTATACCTGCTATCCCACAGCCCCAGTCCCTTCCCAGAGCCTATTATCCCCCCACTGCTACTATAGGCACCATCTCTCCCTACTATACCTGCTATCCCACAGCCCCAGTCCCTTCCCAGAGGCTATTATCCCCCCACTGCTACTATAGGCACCATCTCTCCCTACTATACCTGCTATCCCACAGCCCCAGTCCCTTCCCAGAGGCTATTATCCCCCCACTGCTACTATAGGCACCATCTCTCCCTATTATACCTGCTATCCCACAGCCCCAGTCCCTTCCCAGAGGCTATTATCCCCCACTGCTACTATAGGCACCATCTCTCCCTACTATACCTGCTATCCCACAGCCACAGTCCCTACCCAGAGGCTATAATCCCACTGCTACTATAGGCACCATCTCTCCCTACTATACCTGCTATCCCACAGCCCCAGTCCCTTCCCAGAGGCTATTATCCCCCCACTGCTACTATAGGCACCATCTCTCCCTACTATACCTGCTATCCCACAGCCCCAGTCCCTTCCCAGAGGCTATTATCCCCCCACTGCTACTATAGGCACCATCTCTCCCTACTATACCTGCTATCCCACAGCCCCAGTCCCTTCCCAGAGGCTATTATCCCCCCACTGCTACTATAGGCACCATCTCTCCCTATTATACCTGCTATCCCACAGCCCCAGTCCCTTCCCAGAGGCTATTATCCCCCACTGCTACTATAGGCACCATCTCTCCCTACTATACCTGCTATCCCACAGCCACAGTCCCTACCCAGAGGCTATAATCCCACTGCTACTATAGGCACCATCTCTCCCTACTATACCTGCTATCCCACAGCCCCAGTCCCTTCCCAGAGGCTATTATCCCCCCACTGCTACTATAGGCACCATCTCTCCCTACTATACCTGCTATCCCACAGCCCCAGTCCCTTCCCAGAGGCTATTATCCCCCCACTGCTACTATAGGCACCATCTCTCCCTACTATACCTGCTATCCCACAGCCCCAGTCCCTTCCCAGAGGCTATTATCCCCCCACTGCTACTATAGGCACCATCTCTCCCTATTATACCT
This sequence comes from Xenopus tropicalis, assembly GCF_000004195.4. NCBI lineage: Eukaryota > Metazoa > Chordata > Amphibia > Anura > Pipidae > Xenopus > Xenopus tropicalis. The sequence goes on along the minus strand of NC_030686.2, from coordinate 43,319,796 downwards.
GCTATCCCACAGTCCCTTCCCAGAGGCTATTATCCCCTCACTGCTACTATAGGCACCATCTCTCCCTACTATACCTGCTATCCCACAGCCACAGTCCCTTCCCAGAGGCTATTATCCCCCCACTGCTACTATATACACCATCTCTCCCTACTATACCTGCTATCCCACAGCCCCAGTCCCTTCCCAGAGGCTATTATCCCCCCACTGCTACTATAGGCACCATCTCTCCCTACTATACCTGCTATCCCACAGCCCCAGTCCCTTCCCAGAGGCTATTATCCCCTCACTGCTACTATAGGCACCATCTCTCCCTACTATACCTGCTATCCCACAGCCCCAGTCCCTTCCCAGAGGCTATTATCCCCCCACTGCTACTATAGGCACCATCTCTCCCTACTATACCTGCTATCCCACAGCCCCAGTCCCTTCCCAGAGGCTATTATCCCACTGCTACTATAGGCACCATCTCTCCCTATTATACCTGCTATCCCACAGTCCCTTCCCATAGCCTATTATGCCCAAGGTTACTACTGGTTATGGCTTTCTATTACAAAATACAAAGCTCTGCTACAGTTAGTAGATTTTACACGGTTCTGAAATTGGCTCAAAACATGAATTATACAGCTCCGGCCACACTTGCGAAATCTGAATACCATGAATGTTTAGGATAACTGGATTCCCCGGTTGCACAGGCTTACCTAAGTATATGGCATAGAAACAACACACAGAATGTTATAGGTAAAACCAATGCAATAAAACACTAAATCAAACTCACATTGAGACTGATGGCCAAGCTTCCAGTAATGTAAAACTGAAAAGGCAATAAAATGGCTACAACATGCAATTAAATTACTGAAATAAAATAATTACAGAGAGTAATTACTGCTGACATTAGTCACACAGGTCAATAAAACACATTTATGGCGGAAAAAACACTGAATGCAGTAAAATAAAAGTAAATGTGTGTTTGTGTGTGAGTAGCAAGTTATGGCGAGTCAGTGTAAAAGGCATAAAGGAGTCCTTGGACCTTATACAGACACCAGAATATACTTATTAGAGAGGAATAAAGCACAAGCCTTACCTGGCCAGTCCCTGGGGCTGTTGCTGGGAAGCTCAGGCAGGGAGTAAGGGAAAGTTCCCCTTTGCTGATTACAAGATCACCATCAGCTGTGGCTGCACAGGCGTCGCCATAGCTACGTGCTCTCAGGTCTCCCAAAGGCAAAGTAACCCAATCAGCGTCAGTGCCCCCTAGTGGCAAAGCATACTGCGAGTAATTGTGCACTGCGAATCTGCCCAGACTGGCAATCTGTGGGTTCAGGCAAATGCCAGAGGGGCTGCTGTAAGGTGCCATAGTCACTCACTATTTATTGGGCTGGGGGGGCTGTTTGGGCCTCTGGGTACTTGGAATGCCAGGGCCCAGGCCCAGACTGGCAATCTGTGGGTTCAGGCAAATGCCAGAGGGGCTTCTGTAAGGTGCCATAGTCACTCACTATTTATTGGGCTGGGGGGGCTGTTTGGGCCTCTGGGTACTTGGAATGCCAGGGCCCAGGCCCAGACTGGCAATCTGTGGGTTCAGGCAAATGCCAGAGGGGCTGCTGTAAGATGCCATAGTCACTATTTATTGGGCTGGGGGGGGCTGTTTGGGTCTCTGGGTACTTGGAATGCCAGGGCCCAGGCCCAGACTGGCAATCTGTGGGTTCAGGCAAATGCCAGAGGGGCTGCTGTAAGGTGCCATAGTCACTATTTATTGGGCTGGGGGGGCTGTTTGGGTCTCTGGGTACTTGGAATGCCAGGGCCCAGGCCCAGACTGGCAATCTGTGGGTTCAGGCAAATGCCAGAGGGGCTGCTGTAAGGTGCCATAGTCACTATTTATTGGGCTGGGGGGGCTGTTTGGGTCTCTGGGTACTTGGAATGCCAGGACCCAGGCCCAGACTGGCAATCTGTGGGTTCAGGCAAATGCCAGAGGGGCTGCTGTAAGGTACCATAGTCAGTCACTATTTATTGGGCTGGGGGGGGGGGGCTGTTTGGGCCTCTGGGTACTTGGAATGCCAGGACCCAGGCCCAGACTGGCAATCTGTGGGTTCAGGCAAATGCCAGAGGGGCTGCTGTAAGATGCCATAGACAGTCACTATTTATTGGGCTGGGGGGGCTGTTTGGGCCTCTGGGTACTTGGAATGCCAGGGCCCAGGCCCAGACTGGCAATCTGTGCATTCAGGCAAATGCCAGAGGGGCTGCTGTAAGATGCCATAGTCAGTCACTATTTATTGGGCTGGGGGGGGGGGGCTGTTTGGGCCTCTGGGTACTTGGAATGCCAGGACCCAGGCCCAGACTGGCAATCTGTGGGTTCAGGCAAATGCCAGAGGGGCTGCTGTAAGGTGCCATAGGCAATTAAGCCATTTAACAAGTGAAAAGGGAAACCAAAAGGCAATAAGAGGAATAAAGCACAAGCCAATGCTTAGTCCCATTGTAGGAAGCAACACATGTACTGTAGGGCAATTGCAAGTTTAAGGGCAAGTGGGCTCCCAATTTACACACTAAGCCACTGCCCATGGCTTCCAACCTTCCCTTCTCCTTGAACCTGCTGTGGGTACACACTATCAGTCTGCACATAAACATTTTGCTAGAAAGCATGATAGTTTAACATGATAGTTTTATAAAACATATTTGTAGTTTTGCTTTGCACGGCTTTGCACCTTCAGCGAGTGATGTTGCCCATACCCATGATGTGCCTCTGTAGGGTACCAGCGGGCCCTGGGCAAAATCTCATTCACTGCCCCTAGGAATAAAACCAACCAGACTGAGCTCTTCTAGTTGATTAAAATAAGGGGACTCATTTGCCATCTGTGCAAGATGCTCCGGCCAAATGCCCCTTTTGCCCATCTATTAGAACGGCCCTGTGCCCGACCATGGCTTTTGCTGTGACTCGCAGGTACAGATGAACAAACACACACACACTGCAATAATAAAAACAGGACTTTTTGCTCCAAACAAAAATTATTTTTTTTATACATGTAAAGGACAGAAATAACTGGTTAATGTCAAATGTGTTCTTTTCATTTCTTGGTGTTACTGGTCCTTTAAGGCAGCACCCAGTGTGGGGGTAAGGTGGGTAAGGTGGGTGTCTGAAGCGCATGCAGTAGAGCGTATTCTGCACAGAATGAGGCAATCTGTATGGCAGTCCCACTTGCCTGTAATGTGTGATATAGGCGGCCTGTCCAAGGGATTTACACTGACGGGTTAATCATTAGGCATCTCTGGCACTACTTGGTGCGGGGACAGGAAGTGAGATCACTAGCAGGTCAGATCACCAGGGTCGGACTAGAGGGTGCCCACCGGGGCCTGCCCCCCCAAGGGACCCCCACCCCGGCCTCCTTCCCTGAGCCTGCATACTTTATATTTACCTCTTAGGCACGTTGGGAGAGGGGACTCTGCAGACTCAGGGATCAGTTCTTGGGACAAGGACCGGGTTTTTTCCCACTGGGTTTTTTTTCCCACCGGCCCAGTCTGACCCTGCAGATCACCATCAAGATGAGCACTTAGGGAACATTCTGGGCCCTTTGCAGAGCTACCCCCATATCTTCTGATGGGCACCCCCCTGCCCTCTGACCCATTATACTATCCGAATGTGTCACATGGGGTCACTCATTTAAGTGAAGGTAAAATAAACCTACATATAAGGACCTGTTATATAACTGAACTGTTATAGGCCCCTCCCACTTACCCATCATTCTACTTGAATGCATCACATGACATAACTCAGCTGCTGAAGGCGGCAGCGGTAGCGCCCTCGGATTTACTACGGGCAACAAAAAGCCGCTCTTGGTAACTTTAAGAGCTGAATTTCCAGATTTTAAACCAGTAATTTGTCCCTGCTAGTGCCGAGAGTGCAATTGCGCTCCCTACACTAGCACTTGGGCCCCCTCCGGCGCTGTAAAGGTAAGTGCATGGGGGGGGCATCGCAGGAGCCACCTCAGGGGCAAAAAGCACCCTTGCCCCCACCCAGATATAGCAGGATAATGGCGCTTGGTTTACGTGTGGATTTTCTGGTGCGCCACCAGGTGGGAGCTGTGAGTGAAGTTCTTGCCGCATTTCAGGCAGGCGTAGGGTTTCTCTCCCGAGTGCCCCCTCTGGTGTATAACCAGGTTGGAGCGGTGGGTGAAGCTTTTGCCACAGTCAGAGCACCCGTAGGGTTTCTCCCCGGTGTGTACCCGCTGGTGAGTGACCAGGTTGGAGCTGATGCTGAAGCTCTTGCCGCACTCCTCGCAGGTGTAGGGCCGCTCGCCCGTGTGTACCCGCTGGTGTGTGACGGCGTTGGAGCTGGTACTGAAGCTCTTGCCGCACTCCGTGCACACGTAGGGCCGGGACCCCGTATGCACCCGCATGTGCGTGATCAGGTTGGACTTCTGGGCAAACCGCTTGTGACAAACTGCGCAGGAAAAACGCGTGTTCTTCGAGTCTTTCCCTTCGGCGTCTTTGTAAAAGGAATTTTCTTCCACCTTCTCGCCCACGACGCTGTAAGGAAACTTTTTGGCTTGGACAATCTGCTGAACCCGCAACGTCCGGGGGCTTTTCTCTGGCGGAGCCGGCGGGGACCCATCGCACACCCTCTGGTTATTATTAGGGGCCTCTGGCACATTTACACTTTTATCTGATTTGCCCACAATTAGGATATTTTTGGCCAAATGAGATTGTTTCTTTTCAGCTTTGGATAATTTCCACACAGTTTTCCCGATCTTCTTTTGGGGATCAGTTTCGCGGTCTTCCATGGCTCCACCTGCCCAGACACAAACATGGCAAATAACATGAATGCACTAGCATAAAACTGGAACACTAAACATCATGAGAAACTAAACTAGTAGCGCCTTCGGCCTCCATGTGATATGATTAGATCAATAGATAGATACAGAGATAGATAGATAGATAGATAGATAGATAGATAGATAGATAAATAGATGATAGAGAGCTAGATTGATACAGAGATAGATAGAGAAATAGATACAGAGATAGATACAGATATAGATAGATACAGAGATAGATGATAGATAGATACAGAGAGAGAGAGATAGATACTGTAGATAGATAGATAGATAGATAGATGATAGATAGATAGATAGATAGATAGATAGATAGATAGATAGATTGATACAGAGATAGATAGATACATACAGAGATAGATTGATAGACAGATACAGAGATAGATTGATAGATACAGAGAGAGATAGATAGATAGATAGATAGATGGATACATACATACAGAGATAGATTGATAGACAGGGTTAGATAGATAATAGATAGATAGATAGATAGATTGATACAGAGATAGATAGATAGATAGATAGATAGATAGATAGATAGATAGATAGATACAGAGATAGATAGATGATAGATAGATAGATACATACATACATACAGAGATAGATTGATAGACAGGGTTAGATAGATAGATAGATAGATAGATAGATAGATAGATAGATAGATAGATTGATACAGAGATACATAGATAGATAGATAGATAGATACAGAGATAGATAGATAATAGATAGATACAGAGAGAGATAGATATATACTATAGATAGATAGATAGATACATAGATGATAGAGAGCTAGATTGATACAGAGATAGATAGATACATACATACAGAGATAGATTGATAGACAGGGTTAGATAGATAATAGATAGATAGATAGATAGATAGATAGATAGATAGATAGATAGATTGATACAGAGATAGATAGATAGATAGATAGATAGATAGATAGATAGATACAGAGATAGATAGATGATAGATAGATACATACATACATACAGAGATAGATTGATAGACAGGGGTAGATAGATAATAGATAGATAGATAGATAGATTGATTGATTGATACAGAGATAGATAGATACATACATACATACATACATACAGAGATAGATTGATAGACAGATACAGAGATAGATAGATAAATAGATAGACAGATAGATGATAGATACATACATACATACATACAGAGATAGATTGATAGATAGATACAGAGAGAGATAGATAGATACTGAAGATATATATATAAATAGATAGATAGATAGATGATAGATAGATAGATACAGAGATAGATAGATAGATACATACATACATACATACAGAGATAGATTGATAGACAGGGTTAGATAGATAGATAGATAGATAGATACAGAGATAGATAGATAGATAGATACAGAGATAGATGATAGATAGATAGATAGATAGATAGATAGATACAGAGATAGATGATAGATAAATACATACATACTGAGATAGACAGACAGATATAGAGATAGATAGATAGATAGATACAGAGAAAGAGATAGATACAGAGATAGATACAAAAATAGATGATAGATAAATATCTACCCCAGGGGCCCCACACCCCCCTCCAGGGCCACTGCCTATCCCCCTCCCCCCGAGTATGTAGAGAGATAGTTATAGTACATGTATGTGTACATATGTATATAGATAAATATAGTATGTAGGCAGACAGATCTACCATTACCAATAAATGCATTCTGGGAGTGGTAGCCCAGGGGCTACTTAGAAAATCCATACAGAAAAGGACTGTTTACTCACTGTGTGTATATATATATATATGTGTGTGTGTATTTCTGTTGCACAGGCAAAGGAAACAGGGATGTTTGGCGGAACAGGCACAAAAGCAATTAAGCATAATGGAGACTTTGCAGCATAAGTGCCCCCCTTACCCCCCCTCCTGGGCTCTTCTACAGAGACAGAATGTGGCCCCCATGATGCCCCAGAGCTCCTTACCTGCCCCAGCTGATGCCTATTGTGAGTGCGCCAAGGTAAGAGAATGCTTTCAATGAGCAACTCAATGCTGATTCCTGGGATGTGTAGTCTGTGCCGGCACCAACGCCGAAGCCAGCAGCCTGCAGCAGAACTACAACTCCCAGGGGACTCTGATAATGATGAAGGGGATTGGCCAGAAGGGGCCAATCGGGGTAGAGAGCTGGGAATGTTTCTGTTCTTTTTCCACATTCCATTCTGCTCATTCATGGTAGGGGCAGGGTTATAGGGAGACAGGCAGCGTATGGTCTGTAGTGCCCATTGCTCTGTACAAACACAATAAGACGCATTCCCCTTACTCTGTATAAACATATACACTCATATATATATATATATAATATACACACACGAGCCCCTCTGCACTCACCGTTACCAATATACAGTATACAGGGTATTAAGCCATTCTGTGCATTAAGCTACTGGGAAATGCCCTCCCCTTTCAACAATCAGGGATTGTCCATATACTGCAATAGATTCAAACTGGCCAACTACATCCCCGGTCTGGCCAGTCCCACACTCACTCACCCCCGGTCTGGCCAGTCCTACACTCACTCACCCCCGGTCTGGCCTGTCCTACACTCACTCACCCCCGGTCTGGCCTGTCCTACACTCACTCACCCCCGGTTTGGCCAGTCCTACACTCACTCACCCCCGGTCTGGCCTGTCCTACACTCACTCACCCCCGGTCTGGCCAGTCCCACACTCGCTCAGCCCCGGTCTGGCCTGTCCTACACTCACTCACCCCCGGTCTGGCCAGTCCCACACTCACTCACCCCCGGTCTGGCCAGTCCTACACTCACTCACCCCCGGTCTGGCCAGTCCCACACTCACTCACCCCCGGTCTGGCCAGTCCCACACTCACTCACCCCCGGTCTGGCCAGTCCTACACTCACTCAGCCCCGGTCTGGCCAGTCCTACACTCACTCACCCCCGGTCTGGCCTGTCCTACACTCGCTCAGCCCCGGTCTGGCCTGTCCTACACTCACTCACCCCCGGTCTGGCCAGTCCTACACTCACTCACCCCCGGTCTGGCCAGTCCTACACTCACTCACCCCCGGTCTGGCCAGTCCCACACTCGCTCAGCCCCGGTCTGGCCTGTCCTACACTCACTCACCCCCGGTCTGGCCAGTCCCACACTCACTCACCCCCGGTCTGGCCAGTCCTACACTCACTCACCCCCGGTCTGGCCAGTCCCACACTCACTCACCCCCGGTCTGGCCAGTCCCACACTCACTCACCCCCGGTCTGGCCAGTCCTACACTCACTCACCCCCGGTCTGGCCAGTCCCACACTCACTCAGCCCCGGTCTGGCCTGTCCTACACTCACTCAGCCCCGGTCTGGCCAGTCCCACACTCGCTCAGCCCCGGTCTGGCCAGTCCTACACTCACTCAGCCCCGGTCTGGCCAGTCCTACACTCACTCACCCCCGGTCTGGCCAGTCCCACACTCACTCACCCCCGGTCTGGCCAGTCCCACACTCACTCACCCCCGGTCTGGCCAGTCCTACACTCACTCACCCCCGGTCTGGCCTGTCCTACACTCACTCACCCCCGGTCTGGCCAGTCCTACACTCACTCACCCCCGGTTTGGCCAGTCCTACACTCACTCACCCCCGGTTTGGCCAGTCCTACACTCACTCACCCCCGGTCTGGCCTGTCCTACACTCACTCATCCCCGGTCTGGCCAGTCCAACACTCACTCACCCCCGGTCTGGCCAGTCCTACACTCACTCACCCCCGGTCTGGCCTGTCCTACACTCACTCATCCCCGGTCTGGCCAGTCCTACACTCACTCACCCCCGGTCTGGCCTGTCCTACACTCACTCACCCCCGGTCTGGCCAGTCCTACACTCACTCATCCCCGGTCTGGCCAGTCCTACACTCACTCACCCCCGGTCTGGCCAGTCCTACACTCACTCACCCCCGGTCTGGCCTGTCCTACACTCACTCACCCCCGGTCTGGCCAGTCCTACACTCACTCACCCCCGGTCTGGCCTGTCCTACACTCACTCACCCCCGGTCTGGCCTGTCCTACACTCACTCACCCCCGGTCTGGCCTGTCCTACACTCACTCACCCCCGGTCTGGCCAGTCCTACACCCACTCATCCCCGGTCTGGCCAGTCCTACACTCACTCACCCCCGGTCTGGCCTGTCCCACACTCACTCACCCCCGGTCTGGCCAGTCCCACACTCACTCACCCCCGGTCTGGCCAGTCCCACACTCACTCACCCCCGGTCTGGCCTGTCCTACACTCACTCACCCCCGGTCTGGCCAGTCCTACACTCACTCACCCCCGGTCTGGCCAGTCCTACACTCACTCACCCCCGGTCTGGCCAGTCCTACACTCACTCACCCCCGGTCTGGCCTGTCCTACACCCACTCACCCCCGGTCTGGCCAGTCCTACACCCACTCACCCCCGGTCTGGCCAGTCCTACACTCACTCACCCCCGGTCTGGCCTGTCCTACACCCACTCACCCCCGGTCTGGCCTGTCCTACACTCACTCACTCCCCCCCCGGTCTGGCCTGTCCTACACTCACTCACCCCCGGTCTGGCCTGTCCTACACCCACTCACCCCCGGTCTGGCCAGTCCTACACCCACTCACCCCCGGTCTGGCCAGTCCTACACTCACTCACCCCCGGTCTGGCCTGTCCTACACCCACTCACCCCCGGTCTGGCCTGTCCTACACTCACTCACTCCCCCCCCGGTCTGGCCTGTCCTACACCCACTCACCCCCGGTCTGGCCTGTCCTACACTCACTCACTCCCCCCCCGGTCTGGCCTGTCCTACACTCACTCACCCCCCCCCCGGTCTGGCCTGTCCTACACTCACTCACCCCCGGTCTGGCCTGTCCTACACTCACTCACCCCCGGTCTGGCCAGTCCTACACCCACTCACCCCCGGTCTGGCCAGTCCTACACTCACTCACCCCCGGTCTGGCCAGTCCTACACTCACTCACCCCTGGTCTGGCCAGTCCTACACTCACTCACCCCCGGTCTGGCCTGTCCTACACTCACTCACCCCCGGTCTGGCCAGTCCTACACTCACTCACCCCCGGTCTGGCCAGTCCTACACTCACTCACCCCCGGTCTGGCCAGTCCTACACTCACTCACCCCCGGACTGGCCTGTCCTAAACTCACTCACCCCCGGTCTGGCCTGTCCTACACTCACTCACCCCCGGTCTGGCCTGTCCTACACTCACTCACCCCCGGTTTGGCCAGTCCTACACTCACTCACCCCCGGTCTGGCCAGTCCTACACTCACTCACCCCCGGTCTGGCCTGTCCTAAACTCACTCACCCCCGGTCTGGCCTGTCCTACACTCACTCACCCCCGGTCTGGCCTGTCCTACACTCACTCACCCCCGGTTTGGCCAGTCCTACACTCACTCACCCCCGGTCTGGCCAGTCCTACACTCACTCTCCCCCGGTCTGGCCAGTCCTACACTCACTCACCCCCGGTCTGGCCTGTCCTACACTCACTCACCCCTGGTCTGGCCAGTCCTACACTCACTCACCCCCGGTCTGGCCTGTCCTACACTCACTCACCCCCGGTCTGGCCAGTCCTACACTCACTCACCCCCGGTCTGGCCAGTCCTACACTCACTCACCCCCGGTCTGGCCAGTCCCACACTCACTCACCCCCGGTCTGGCCTGTCCCACACTCACTCACCCCCGGTCTGGCCTGTCCCACACTCACTCACCCCCGGTCTGGCCAGTCCTACACTCACTCACCCCGGTCTGGCCAGTCCCACACTCACTCACCCCCGGTCTGGCCTGTCCTACACTCACTCACCCCCGGTCTGGCCTGTCCTACACCCACTCATCCCCGGTCTGGCCAGTCCTACACTCACTCACCCCCGGTCTGGCCAGTCCTACACTCACTCACCCCCGGTCTGGCCTGTCCTACACTCACTCACCCCCGGTCTGGCCAGTCCTACACTCACTCACCCCCGGTCTGGCCTGTCCTACACTCACTCACCCCCGGTCTGGCCAGTCCTACACTCACTCACCCCCGGTCTGGCCAGTCCTACACTCACTCACCCCCGGTCTGGCCAGTCCTACACTCACTCACCCCCGGTCTGGCCAGTCCTACACTCACTCACCCCCGGTCTGGCCTGTCCTACACTCACTCACCCCGGTCTGGCCTGTCCTACACTCACTCACCCCCGGTCTGGCCTGTCCTACACTCACTCACCCCCGGTCTGGCCTGTCCTACACTCACTCACCCCCGGTCTGGCCTGTCCTACACTCACTCACCCCCGGACTGGCCTGTCCTACACTCACTCACCCCCGGTCTGGCCTGTCCTACACTCACTCACCCCCGGTCTGGCCAGTCCTACACTCACTCACCCCCGGTCTGGCCTGTCCTACACTCACTCACCCCCGGTCTGGCCAGTCCTACACTCACTCACCCCCGGTCTGGCCAGTCCTACACTCACTCACCCCCGGTCTGGCCAGTCCCACACTCACTCACCCCCGGTCTGGCCAGTCCCACACTCACTCACCCCCGGTCTGGCCTGTCCCACACTCACTCACCCCCGGTCTGGCCAGTCCTACACTCACTCACCCCCGGTCTGGCCAGTCCCACACTCACTCACCCCCGGTCTGGCCAGTCCCACACTCACTCACCCCCGGACTGGCCAGTCCTACACTCACTCATCCCCGGTCTGGCCAGTCCTACACTCACTCACCCCCGGTCTGGCCTGTCCTACACTCACTCATCCCCGGTCTGGCCTGTCCTACACTCACTCATCCCCGGTCTGGCCTGTCCTACACTCACTCACCCCCGGTCTGGCCTGTCCTACACTCACTCATCCCCGGTCTGGCCAGTCCTACACTCACTCACCCCCGGTCTGGCCAGTCCCACACTCACTCACCCCCGGTCTGGCCTGTCCCACACTCACTCACCCCCGGTCTGGCCTGTCCCACACTCACTCACCCCCGGTCTGGCCAGTCCTACACTCACTCACCCCCGGTCTGGCCAGTCCCACACTCACTCACCCCCGGTCTGGCCAGTCCCACACTCACTCACCCCCGGACTGGCCTGTCCTACACCCACTCATCCCCGGTCTGGCCAGTCCTACACTCACTCACCCCCGGTCTGGCCAGTCCTACACTCACTCACCCCCGGTCTGGCCTGTCCTACACTCACTCACCCCCGGTCTGGCCAGTCCTACACTCACTCACCCCCGGTCTGGCCAGTCCTACACTCACTCACCCCCGGTCTGGCCAGTCCTACACTCACTCACCCCCCGGTCTGGCCAGTCCTACACTCACTCACCCCCGGTCTGGCCTGTCCTACACTCACTCACCCCCGGTCTGGCCAGTCCCACACTCACTCACCCCCGGTCTGGCCTGTCCTACACTCACTCACCCCCGGTCTGGCCTGTCCTACACTCACTCACCCCCGGTCTGGCCAGTCCTACACTCACTCACCCCCGGTCTGGCCAGTCCTACACTCACTCACCCCCGGTCTGGCCTGTCCTACACTCACTCACCCCCGGTCTGGCCTGTCCCACACTCACTCACCCCCGGTCTGGCCAGTCCTACACTCACTCACCCCCGGTCTGGCCTGTCCTACACTCACTCACCCCCGGTCTGGCCAGTCCTACACTCACTCACCCCCGGTCTGGCCAGTCCTACACTCACTCACCCCCGGACTGGCCTGTCCTACACTCACTCACCCCCGGTCTGGCCTGTCCTACACTCACTCACCCCCGGTCTGGCCAGTCCTACACTCACTCACCCCCGGTCTGGCCTGTCCTACACTCACTCACCCCCGGTTTGGCCAGTCCTACACTCACTCACCCCCGGTCTGGCCAGTCCTACACTCACTCACCCCCGGTCTGGCCAGTCCTACACTCACTCACCCCCGGTCTGGCCTGTCCTACACTCACTCACCCCTGGTCTGGCCAGTCCCACACTCACTCACCCCCGGTCTGGCCAGTCCTACACTCACTCACCCCCGGTCTGGCCTGTCCTACACTCACTCACCCCCGGTCTGGCCAGTCCTACACTCACTCACCCCCGGTCTGGCCTGTCCTACACTCACTCACCCCCGGTCTGGCCTGTCCTACACTCACTCACCCCCGGTCTGGCCTGTCCTACACTCACTCACCCCTGGTCTGGCCAGTCCCACACTCACTCACCCCCGGTCTGGCCTGTCCTACACTCACTCACCCCCGGTCTGGCCTGTCCTACACTCACTCACCCCCGGTCTGGCCAGTCCTACACTCACTCACCCCCGGTCTGGCCAGTCCTACACTCACTCACCCCCGGTCTGGCCAGTCCTACACTCACTCACCCCCGGTCTGGCCTGTCCTACACTCACTCACCCCCGGTCTGGCCAGTCCTACACTCACTCACCCCCGGTCTGGCCAGTCCTACACTCACTCACCCCCGGTCTGGCCAGTCCTACACTCACTCACCCCCGGTCTGGCCAGTCCTACACTCACTCACCCCCGGTCTGGCCAGTCCTACACTCACTCACCCCGGTCTGGCCAGTCCTACACTCACTCACCCCCGGTCTGGCCAGTCCTACACTCCACTCACCCCCGGCTGGCCAGTCCTACACTCACTCACCCCCGGTCTGGCCTGTCCTACACTCACTCACCCCCGGTCTGGCCAGTCCCACACTCACTCACCCCCCGGTCTGGCCAGTCCTACACTCACTCACCCCCGGTCTGGCCTGTCCTACACTCACTCACCCCCGGTCTGGCCAGTCCTACACTCACTCACCCCCGGTCTGGCCAGTCCTACACTCACTCACCCCCGGTCTGGCCAGTCCTACACTCACCTCACCCCCGGTCTGGCCTGTCCTACACTCACTCACCCCCGGTCTGGCCAGTCCTACACTCACTCACCCCCGGTCTGGCCTGTCCTACACTCACTCCACCCCCGGTCTGGCCAGTCCTACACTCCTCACCCCCGGTCTGGCCTGTCCTACACTCACTCACCCCCGGTCTGGCCTGTCCTACACTCACTCACCCCCCGGTCTGGCCTGTCCTACACTCACTCACCCCCGGTCTGGCCTGTCCTACACTCACTCACCCCCGGTCTGGCCTGTCCTACACTCACTCACCCCCGGTCTGGCCAGTCCTACACTCACTCACCCCCGGTCTGGCCTGTCCTACACTCACTCACCCCCGGTCTGGCCTGTCCTACACTCACTCACCCCCGGTCTGGCCAGTCCCACACTCACTCACCCCCGGTCTGGCCTGTCCTACACTCACTCACCCCCGGTCTGGCCTGTCCTACACTCACTCACCCCTGGTCTGGCCTGTCCTACACTCACTCACCCCTGGTCTGGCCTGTCCTACACTCACTCACCCCCGGTCTGGCCTGTCCTACACTCACTCACCCCCGGTCTGGCCTGTCCTACACTCACTCACCCCCGGTCTGGCCTGTCCTACACTCACTCACCCCCGGTCTGGCCAGTCCTACACTCACTCACCCCCGGTCTGGCCAGTCCTACACTCACTCACCCCCGGTCTGGCCTGTCCTACACTCACTCACCCCCGGTCTGGCCAGTCCTACACTCACTCACTCCCGGTCTGGCCTGTCCTACACTCACTCACCCCCGGTCTGGCCTGTCCTACACTCACTCACCCCCGGTCTGGCCTATCCTACACTCACTCACCCCTGGTCTGGCCTGTCCTACACTCACTCACCCCCGGTCTGGCCTGTCCTACACTCACTCACCCCCGGTCTGGCCTGTCCTACACTCACTCACCCCCGGTCTGGCCAGTCCTACACTCACTCACCCCCGGTCTGGCCAGTCCCACACTCACTCACTCCCGGTCTGGCCAGTCCTACACTCACTCACTCCCGGTCTGGCCAGTCCTACACTCACTCACCCCCGGTCTGGCCAGTCCTACACTCACTCACCCCCGGTCTGGCCAGTCCTACACTCACTCACCCCCGGTCTGGCCAGTCCCACACTCACTCACCCCCAGTCTGGCCTGTCCTACACTCACTCACCCCCGGTCTGGCCTGTCCTACACTCACTCACCCCCGGTCTGGCCAGTCCCACACTCACTCACTCCCGGTCTGGCCTGTCCTACACTCACTCACCCCCGGTCTGGCCAGTCCTACACTCACTCACCCCCGGTCTGGCCTGTCCCACACTCACTCACCCCCGGTCTGGCCAGTCCTACACTCACTCACCCCCGGTCTGGCCAGTCCTACACTCACTCACCCCCGGTCTGGCCTGTCCTACACTCACTCACCCCCGGTCTGGCCAGTCCTACATTCACTTTCATCCGATTCATTAAGAATTCTACTGCTTCAATGCACATTTTATATATTTTACATTGCAAGGTTCAAGGTTAAACCAACCAAATGGTTGCCCTTTTTATTGCCCACCTCTGGGATCACCTGACAAGCAAGTTGCAGGTAAAACTCAGTTCTTGTATAAAATGTATAATGAAGTAAGTAGATTTTTTACCCCCGTATGTAATAAATGGCACTAATTTTGCCCAGGAACCCATAGCAACCAATAAAATGTTCGACTTTTAAACAGGTGGTCAGTAAATGCTACCTGCTGATTGGTTACTATAGGTTACTGCACCTGGGCAAACTTAGTGTGTATGTATGTCTTTATTTATAAAGTGCTACTTATGTACACAGCACTGTACAGTAGGATACATTAATACAAACAGGGGGTTATTAAGATCATAATAGATAAATACACAGTATAACAATAAATACAGATAAATACAAGATACAGTTGCAATAAGTTAAGAGTTAAAGACACAAGAGGATGGAGGTCCCTGCCCCGTAGAGCTTACACTCTATATGGGAGGGTAACTAACAGACACAAATAGGCAAATATAAGTGCTGTAGGTCACAGTGGGTGCCACTGCAGTATAAGTGCTTAGTGCCTTTTATTACATCACCCCCTTAATGAATGGGATGAAAGTGAGTGTAGGACTGGCCAGACCGGGATGACTGACGTAGTTGGCCAGCTTGGCTATATTGAAATAAATAGACAGACAATCCCTGTCTTGTTTAAAGGGGAGGACATTTCCTAGCATCCTAATGCACAGAATGTCATATATACTGATAATGGGTGAGTACAGAGGACCTGTTGCTGCAGTCTTTTGTAGTCATAGCCTCACAACTTATATATATATATAGTTTAAAAGCCATTGTACAGACCCCCCCCTGGTGTGGGCACCCCTACACAATTAAACATATACTGACTGGGGATGGAGCAGGCTAAAACAAACTGGTCTGTTGAGTATAGCCCGAAGCCATCTACTGGCCAGAGATGGTATTACACTCATTCACAGATGTGATTTATAGTAAAGGCAACTTATTTTATTATTGTTATCCTTTATATAGTGTTACTAGGGAGCTTTATAGACATTGTATATCTTTCAGTCCCTGCACTAGCACAGCTTACAGTCTAAGGCCCCTATTACACACAAGTCAAGTTAATTAAGAGCCAGTGAACCTGCCTGTATGTTTTGGTGTGTGGTCTGATTGTTTGGCCCATGGACTAATAATTAGTTTATAATTGGGGCCTACAGAGCCTGCTTGTGTGCACTGGCCAGATAGTATTTAGGCAGGACCCCCCAAGGACCCCATGCGTTCTCACGTTCATATATTTATTCTACTTTGTTGGTCACCAAACAAAATGAAAGGCGTCAGGCAATGCAATTATTTGGGAACTAGAAATGCACAAATGGATCAAAGATTTAGAATTTTCTTCATTTCAAGCTTTATTGCAGGTTATCCATTATGAAGTTTGGGTAAGAACAGATGCCACAAACTACAAAAAGGTAAAAGTGTAATTGGAACTGAAAGCTGTGTTTGTATGGCCTGTATGTGCTCGCTGGTTCTGAGTTAGTTTTCCTCCAAGTGCTTTCATCAGCTGGTTTCTGCTACATTGTTTCAGCAGTCAGAACCTGCAGGGCAGAAACTATGCACTGGCAGATAATGTTTCCAACCACAATTAGATTTATGAAAAAAAGAGCCCATGTAATGAATATATATTGTTTAGTTGCTTTGAATGACATTTTCATTTATTACGCAAAAAAACATCTTTTGGGAGTTGATCTTCTTTAATTTCCCCTTGTTATTTTAAATAAATAGCCCCACCCCATCATATATAGTGGTCTTTTTTGTTTACCCCCCATTACCCCCTTTATACTGTATACCGTACAGGATAACACACAATAAACATACAATGAAGAAGCTTCTATAAAGGTTATTTGTGAGCATCCTGGCCATTCATAAATATCTAAAGATCAGAAAGAAACAGGGTCAGACCAGACCCAATACCTGCCGGCCCTCCCCCATTGATCTCCCTGCCCCGATCGCACCAAAGAGAAGTATAATGTACACCTGCTTGGGGATGGAGGGGTTGGATGGGCAGCTGGGGCCCCTAAGGGTGATGGAGGGCTCCACACACCCCAGTCTGACCCTGGAAAGGAAACAAAATAGACAGATGGTACATGCCAACTTATCAAGTGAAAAGCTGGTTGTTACAGTTACGTCTTTTTCCTTGAAAATCTATGCACAGTCCAGAGTTTTGCAACACTGCCATAAGCCAATGGCCGGCACTGCATATTCTCCGCCAGCAGAGAAGAGGCCCATGAGTCCTGGGCACGAGAGAAAAGGGGACAAATCAGGTGAAGGCCCAGACCTCCAGACCGTGTATGTAGAACTGCTCGTGGCTGGACAGGATCTGGTTATTGAAGGTTTCACAGCGCTGGCTCCTTCCATGGTACAGATCCCCATCCAGCCATAGGCCGATGCTTCCACTGAAAATACAAATGACACCGTGAGAGGGGCAGGAAGTGTGAGGGCCATTCACTGTACAAGATATAAAGGTACTCACGTCTTTCCTCCTCCAAATGTTATGGCGTCTGCATCACCTCTTACAAAGAATGAATTGTCACCCGTCCATCGGAAAACCTGTGTGCAAGCCTGTGTTAGCAAGGTTACAGATATATAGAAACATTGGGGTAACAGTCACCCCGCTATAGTTCCAGGGGTACCCAGGGCACAAATAAGCACTCACCCCAAATCCCCCCCTAACTGAGCCTTCAGGCTGGGCCCCCTTAGCCCATAACAAGGTTACAGATATATAGAAACATTGGGGTAACAGTCACCCTGCTATAGTTCCAGGGGTACCCAGGGCACAAATAAGCACTCACCCCAAATCCCCCCTAACTGAGCCTTCAGGCTGGGCCCCCTTAGCCCATAACAAGGTTACAGATATATAGAAACATTGGGGTAACAGTCACCCTGCTATAGTTCCAGGGGTACCCAGGGCACAAATAAGCACTCACCCCAAATCCCCCCCTAACTGGCCTTCAGGCTGGGCCCCCTTAGCCCATAACAAGGTTACAGATATATAGAAACATTGGGGTAACAGTCACCCTGTTATAGTTCCAGGGGTACCCAGGGCACAAATAAGCACCCCAAATCCCCCCCTAACTGGCCTTCAGGCTGGGCCCCCTTAGCCCATAACAAGGTTACAGATATATAGAAACATTGGGGTAACAGTCACCCCGCTATAGTTCCAGGGGTACCCAGGGCACAAATAAGCACTCACCCCAAATCCCCCCCTAACTGGCCTTCAGGCTGGGCCCCCTTAGCCCATAACAAGGTTACAGATATATAGAAACATTGGGGTAACAGTCACCCTGTTATAGTTCCAGGGGTACCCAGGGCACAAATAAGCACTCACCCCAAATCTCCCCCTAACTGGCCTTCAGGCTGGGCCCCCTTAGCCCATAACAAGGTTACAGATATATAGAAACATTGGGGTAACAGTCACCCTGCTATAGTTCCAGGGGTACCCAGGGCACAAATAAGCACTCACCCCAAATCCCCCCCTAACTGGCCTTCAGGCTGGGCCCCCTTAGCCCATAACAAGGTTACAGATATATAGAAACATTGGGGTAACAGTCACCCTGCTATAGTTCCAGGGGTACCCAGGGCACAAATAAGCACCCCAAATCCCCCCCTAACTGGCCTTCAGGCTGGGCCCCCTTAGCCCATAACAAGGTTACAGATATATAGAAACATTGGGGTAACAGTCACCCCGCTATAGTTCCAGGGGTACCCAGGGCACAAATAAGCACTCACCCCAAATCCCCCCTAACTGGCCTTCAGGCTGGGCCCCCTTAGCCCATAACAAGGTTACAGATATATAGAAACATTGGGGTAACAGTCACCCTGCTATAGTTCCAGGGGTACCCAGGGCACAAATAAGCACTCACCCCAAATCCCCCCCTAACTGGCCTTCAGGCTGGGCCCCCTTAGCCCATAACAAGGTAATATAAAGTTACCAGATCCTTTGCAAAGTCAGGGACACTTCTAATAAATACATGTTGCAGGTATGCACTGATTGCATTTCAATTACAAGTTACATTACATTGCAAGTAATTCATCCCCCTAGCTGGATAAGCTAGAATGTAAATCGCCAGTGGGATGGCATACATGTTGCTTCGGTTCCCGAGGTAACTTGGGGCGACTTCAGGAAACCAAAGCGACACGTATGCCATCCCACTGGCGATTTACATTCTTGCCGGCGGGATGGCATGTCAGGGGGGTTAGTCGCCCACAATAGCGAAGATTTATCGTGGGCAGCTAATCTCCCCACGTGCCACTGCCCTAGGGGCCACAGTCTCTGGCTCTAGTCAAATACATTAATGCTGGTTACTGCTTTGAACTAGCCATAGCTTGTGTTACCTTTAGTTCTGGTGTGAAGCTGAACAGGAAAGTCTCCCCTGTCCCATAGAAAGTATTGCTGATGTGGAGTTCGATTGTAGAATAAGCACCAAAAACCTGCAATGGGTTGGCTAGGGTTAGTAGATATAGATATAAAAACAAATCTTTACTTGCACTTTATCTCTGTCCCTATATATTACGCACTGTCTAGTGCTACAAAAGGCAGTAACCTTTCAATACTTGCCTTTTAAACTTGTCCCTAGGCATCGATTTGGTGTTGCAATCAGCGTTCATTGATTAAGTAGGTTTACAATAGGTGACATTTTGATTTACACTAAATGAACTTGCCATTTATGTTATGAATCTTGAATTATAGGAAATTTTGAATTATAGGAGAGCTCCAAAGATAATGAAAGATATCTGCATTGTTTAGAGAGAACTATGTAGAAGAGAGAGGCCCACTGAGATCATTTCATCAAATGCATGTACCCATAATCCTCCTCTTTTTGTACACCAGTTGCAGTGATGCCATAACCCTTTACTCCTACTATTGTACAGACCAATGATATAATTACCCGCCCCTCGTTATCCTTGACGATCAGTAGCACGGGAGAGCTGACGTTGTTCATGGTTCGATACATGGTCCTCAGGCTGAAGCCATCCTTGTCTGTGCTATAGAGCAGCTTCCAGCTGTGTCCCAGAACCCTCGGGGGCAGATGCTGGCAAAGCTTTAGAAAGAAGGAAAACTGTTACTTTTTCAGCTCATCCTACAATATTTATATTTTTTAAAAACAGTATAAAATAATGCAGCACTATTAATTAATAATAGCAGATGCAGCCACTAGATGGCGCATTCCGACCCCTTTCAGGGTTTCGTGGGGACCAGAGAGCTGGGAAACAGGCAGGGCAGGTACAAGGACCCAGAAGGTACCATTTGATAACCAGCCATTCAGTTTCCAGATTTTGTGTCCAGTTCTAAAGGGGTGAGGCAGGCGACCTAATCTCACTTACCTGCTTGATGCTGTCCGCCCCGAAAATCTGGCTAATGCCGATAAGAACTGGGTCATCCTGCTCTTCTTTAACTTTCCCTTTAGTTTCTGTCGGTTTTGTCACTTCAGACTCGTGAATGTATTCAAAATCTGATTCGTCGCTGGAAAGTGCCTCATTCAGGTTATTCTCCTAAAGATGGGCAAAATAAAATTAAATGAATATAAATGACAGCAACAGATAACTAGTTAGTAACAGGTAACTATGGTACATTCTATCACTCTATCACCCAATGTCCATACCAGCTGTGCATTTAGAACTAGGGGTAGGCAGCAGAGGCATATGCCAAGGATACAAGGGGGGTTCTAGAACCCTACCCACACTGACCCCTGCCTTTGCTATTTGGCTTGATCTTTGGCCATGCTATATTATGGCCCAGTTATGGTTTCTATACCAGGCCACAGCACATCCATTTCACCTCAATTCCCCGGGTATAAATCAGTAAAGTGATTATATTCTCTATTCGCCATGGCTCATTATGGTCGGAGAATGACGATTCCCTAACAGAGCTGAATGGAGTAATGTCCAGCTATGGCATTAATTGTGGCACCAGTATCAGGATGGAGGAGCGATGCTTTCTGGATACTTGTGGCAAGACCTGAGACTGCAAGAAAGTTCCGGCAGCCTGTAGTTAAAACTGTGCCACATTAGAACCTTCCAGCATCAGCCCTGTTTAAATATTTTCCATAGATTGCATGAGGGAAGACAACAAGGCCCAGGGAGAAGTACATTTCTATTGGAGGGTGGCTAAAGGCATCATAACCACAGGCGGTAAAGACTTTGTCCCTTCAAAGTCTACTGAGATACTGACACCAGAAATAAAATCTTTTTTAACATCTATCATAACATTGTCTTTGCAAGAACTTTATAATTTTGCCCCTTTATAGGTCCCTGGTAAGGCCTCACCTTGAGTATGGGGGGCAGTTACAGTGAGTATGGGGGGCAGTGACAGTGAGTATGGGGGGCAGTGACAGTGAGTATGGGGGGCAGTGACAGTGAGTATGGGGGGCAGTGACAGTGAGTATGGGGGTCAGTTACAGTGAGTATGGGGGTCAGTGACAGTGAGTATGGGGGGCAGTGACAGTGAGTATGGGGGGCAGTGACAGTGAGTATGGGGGGCAGTGACAGTGAGTATGGGGGGCAGTGACAGTGAGTATGGGGGGCAGTGACAGTGAGTATGGGGGGCAGTTACAGTGAGTATGGGGGGCAGTTTTGGGCTCCAGTCCTTAAGAAGGATATTAATGAGCTGGAGAGAGTGCAGAGACGTGCAACTAAACTGGTAAAGGGTTAAGCTATGAGGTTAGACTGTCAGGGTTGGGGTTGTTTTCTCTGGGAAAGAGGCGCTTGCGAGGGGACATGATTACTCTGTACAAGTACATTAGAGGGGATTATAGGCAGTTGGGGGATGTTCTTTTTTCCCATAAAAACAATCAGCGCACCAGAGGCCCCCCCTTTAGATTAGAGGAAGGGAGCTTCCATTTGAAGCAGCGTCGGGGGTACCTCACGGGGAGGGCAGTGAGGTTGGGGAATGCCCTTCCTAGTGATGTGGTAATGGCAGATTCTGTTAATGCCTATAAGAGGGGCCTGGGTGAGTTCTTGAACAAGCAGAATATCCAAGGCTATTGTGATACTAATATCTACAGTTAGTATTACTGGTTGTATATATATAGTTTATGTATGTGAGTGTATAGATTGGTCAGTATAGGGTGTGTGTGCTGGGTTGAACTTGATGGACTCTGGTCTTTTTTCAACCCTATGTAACTATGTAACTATAAAAGTATTTGCCTGATGTGTTTACATAACTGATAGGGGTTTAAATTGCTTAATGTTGAATTTACACAATTTTGTTTTCAAGCATGAAGGCCTGTGTATGTGTTACTTCAATTGTTATGATTATCCTCATTATCTTGTCTTTGTCCAAGTTGCTCTGGCCTTGGGTATCTCAGCTAATATTCAAGGCTAAGAGATCATAATAAAGCTTCAGCAGCTAATTAAATAATTTCTGTATTTCTACTAATAATTGCAATGTACCCACCCATGATACGTAAGCATAATGGGATGTGTTTTTCTATCTACTATATAAGTAATATCAAAACAAAATAAATTTGTACTTGTTTGCAATACACATACTGGTTGTATCGTTTGTACAAGTTCCCTGATCAGCGAACATGCGCAGACGATATCAGATGTTTCGCCGACGCACAGATTAAATCGGACCGGTCCGTGACTGCTTATAGGGACAGTGCTACAGGTGCACAGACAGAGTTACAGAGATTTACCCTAACAGTTCGTGCTACAGGTGTTACGAACAGAGATTACAGGATTTAACCCTTACAATAACCTGTCTGATCCCCCATGTTCCTCTATGAGGGGGCGGCCATATTTGTCCGTTAGCATTAGAAGCTATAACTGACAGGCTGAGAAGGGACAGTCAGGCTGGCAAAACAGTCAGGTTTAGGGACTTCAAGTAACAATTACTAACTAAACCAAACCTGTGAGCGAAAAACCATCAACACGACCTATAGGGAACTTTTTAGGTAAATTCATATTTTGAAAGGCAGTTTTTTCATGTCGGTATCACTTTAAACTCATCTCAGTTGTGGGACAGCAGTTTGCGAATTTTTCAGCAAAGCAAAATGGTACAGATTGGCTCATCGTTAGAGGTGCTGCTCTGAGACCCAGGATTGTGAGGCTGCAACCTAAGGGTAAGACACACTGAGCTACTAGTAGCGGCTACTAAACTCCAGAAAATCCCCTGCCATAGACAATACTGAGAATTGCCTCTGCTAAACACACGTAGAGACAATTATCAGTAAATGATCAGCATTGTCTGTTTCTGTAGCCATGATAAGTAGCTGCTACTAGTAGCTCCGTGTGTCTTCACCCTTAAGGCCATTACTTTTTACTAACCTCTTGAAATCTAGAAAAAAATAATTATGAATGTAAATTATATAGCACTCTGAGCAATTTTACATTCATTTGTTTTGAGGATTTACATTCCCTTTAAGAACGACCAGTACATTGGTGCATGTTGATTCCAATAAATATCCATTATTTAACTAAAAGCCAATAAAATCTTGTTTGGTAACACACTGCACAGTCACACATACATTTCAGGTCAAAATGGACTGTACCACCCTTGTGGGGGATGTGAAGGGTAGAAAAACACTTTGCTACTATAGGCACCATCTCTCCCTACTATACCTGCTATCCCACAGCCCCAGTCCCTTCCCAGAGGCTATTATCCCCCCACTGCTACTATAGGCACCATCTCTCCCTACTATACCTGCTATCCCACAGCCCCAGTCCCTTCCCAGAGGCTATTATCCCCCCCACTGCTACTATAGGCACCATCTCTCCCTACTATACCTGCTATCCCACAGCCCCAGTCCCTTCCCAGAGGCTATTATCCCCCCCACTGCTACTATAGGCACCATCTCTCCCTACTATACCTGCTATCCCACAGCCCCAGTCCCTTCCCAGAGGCTATTATCCCCCCCACTGCTACTATAGGCACCATCTCTCCCTACTATACCTGCTATCCCACAGCCCCAGTCCCTTCCCAGAGGCTATTATCCCCCCACTGCTACTATAGGCACCATCTCTCCCTACTATACCTGCTATCCCACAGCCCCAGTCCCTTCCCAGAGGCTATTATCCCTCCACTGCTACTATAGGCACCATCTCTCCCTACTATACCTGCTATCCCACAGCCCCAGTCCCTTCCCAGAGGCTATTATCCCCCCACTGCTACTATAAGCACCATCTCTCCCTACTATACCTGCTATCCCACAGCCCCAGTCCCTTCCCAGAGGCTATTATCCCCCCACTGCTACTATAGGCACCATCTCTCCCTACTATACCTGCTATCCCACAGCCCCAGTCCCTTCCCAGAGGCTATTATCCCACTGCTACTATAGGCACCATCTCTCCCTACTATACCTGCTATCCCACAGCCCCAGTCCCTTCCCAGAGGCTATTATCCCCCCACTGCTACTATAGGCACCATCTCTCCCTACTATATCTGCTATCCCACAGCCCCAGTCCCTTCCCAGAGGCTATTATCCCCCCACTGCTACTATAGGCACCATCTCTCCCTACTATACCTGCTATCCCACAGCCCCAGTCCCTTCCCAGAGGCTATTATCCCCCCACTGCTACTATAGGCACCATCTCTCCCTACTATACCTGCTATCCCACAGCCCCAGTCCCTTCCCAGAGGCTATTATCCCACTGCTACTATAGGCACCATCTCTCCCTACTATACCTGCTATCCCACAGCCCCAGTCCCTTCCCAGAGGCTATTATCCCCCCACTGCTACTATAGGCACCATCTCTCCCTACTATACCTGCTATCCCACAGCCCCAGTCCCTTCCCAGAGGCTATTATCCCCCCACTGCTACTATAGGCACCATCTCTCCCTACTATACCTGCTATCCACAGCCCCAGTCCCTTCCCAGAGGCTATTATCCCCCCACTGCTACTATAGGCACCATCTCTCCCTACTATACCTGCTATCCCACAGCCCCAGTCCCTTCCCAGAGGCTATTATCCCACTGCTACTATAGGCACCATCTCTCCCTACTATACCTGCTATCCCACAGCCCCAGTCCCTTCCCAGAGGCTATTATCCCCCCACTGCTATTATAGGCACCATCTCTCCCTACTATACCTGCTATCCCCCAGCCCCAGTCCCTTCCCAGAGGCTATTATCCCCCCCACTGCTAATATAGGCACCATCTCTCCCTACTATACCTGCTATCCCACAGCCCCAGTCCCTTCCCAGAGGCTATTATCCTCCACTGCTACTATAGGCACCATCTCTCCCTACTATACCTGCTATCCCACAGCCCCAGTCCCTTCCCAGAGGCTATTATCCCCCCACTGCTACTATAGGCACCATCTCTCCCTACTATACCTGCTATCCCACAGCCCCAGTCCCTTCCCAGAGGCTATTATCCCCCCACTGCTAATATAGGCACCATCTCTCCCTACTATACCTGCTATCCCACAGCCCCAGTCCCTTCCCAGAGGCTATTATCCCCCCACTGCTACTATAGGCACCATCTCTCCCTACTATACCTGCTATCCCACAGCCCCAGTCCCTTCCCAGAGGCTATTATCCCCCCACTGCTACTATAGGTACCATCTCTCCCTACTATACCTGCTATCCCACAGCCCCAGTCCCTACCCAGAGGCTATTATCCCCCCACTGCTACTATAGGCACCATCTCTCCCTACTATACCTGCTATCCCACAGCCCCAGTCCCTTCCCAGAGGCTATTATCCCCCCACTGCTACTATAGGCACCATGTCTCCCTACTATACCTGCTATCCCACAGCCCCAGTCCCTTTCCAGAGGCTATTATCCCCCACTGCTACTATAGGCACCATGTCTCCCTACTATACCTGCTATCCCACAGCCCCAGTCCCTTCCCAGAGGCTATTATCCCCCCACTGCTACTATAGGCACCATGTCTCCCTACTATACCTGCTATCCCACAGCCCCAGTCCCTTTCCAGAGGCTATTATCCCCCCACTGCTACTATAGGCACCATCTCTCCCTACTATACCTGCTATCCCACAGCCCCAGTCCCTTTCCAGAGGCTATTATGACGGTAATTTCCAGGGACAGCTTTAATTATTTGAAGCTAACTGTTTACTTATTCCAGTTATTCCAGGTGGCTCTTCCAGTTTCAGACCAACACCCGGCTACATTACATTACATTACACTGACATTACATGACACTGTGGCCCATTGGAGTGTTGATATATACACACCTTTTTGGATAACCTGGTGTTGCCTAAACATGTAAAAGTCATGTAATATAAACAGCTGCCCCAATAGATAGGGTTTGGCTCGGCAAATATTGCATAAACTAAGGATCCATTTACAAGATCTTGTCTTGTTGGTTGCCTCTACAGGAAATATGGCCAATTAGAGGTGACTTCTAATATCCTCATTTTTCAAAACAGGGGGGTCCTTTTTTTACTATAATACACAAGTTTTAGTGAGTCATGTGACAGAAATTACATCACTAAGCTCTGATTATAACTGATATCTAGTACAAGCATAGGACCCGTTATCCAGAATGCTCGGGACCTGGGGCTTTCCGGATAAGGGATTTTTCTGTAATTTGGATCTCCATACCTTAACTCTAATAAAAAAGTAATTTAAACATAATTTAAACCCAATAAGATTGTTTTACCTCCAATAAGGGGTAATTATATCTTAGTTGGGATCAAGTACAGGTACTGTTTTATTATTACAGAGAAAAGGGAATCATTTAACCATTAAATAAACCCAATAGGGCTGTTCTGCCCCCAATAAGGGGTAATTATATCTTAGTTGGGATCAAGTACAGGTACTGTTTTATTATTACAGAGAAAAGGGAATCATTTAACCATTAAATAAACCCAATAGGGCTGTTCTGCCCCAATAAGGGGTAATTATATCTTAGTTGGGATCAAGTACAGGTACTGTTTTATTATTACAGAGAAAAGGGAATCATTTAACCATTAAATAAACCCAATAGGGCTGTACTGCCCCCAATAAGGGGTAATTATATCTTAGTTGGGATCAAGTACAGGTACTGTTTTATTATTACAGAGAAAAGGGAATCATTTAACCATTAAATAAACCCAATAGGGCTGTTCTGCCCCCAATAAGGGGTAATTATATCTTAATTGGGATCAAGTACAGGTACTGTTTTATTATTACAGAGAAAAAGGAAATCACTTGTAAAAATTAGAATTATTTGCTTATAATGGAGTCTATGGGAGATGGCCTTTCCGTAATTCAGAACTTTCTGGATAACGGAAGTCCGCTATCCAGAAAGTTACGATTCTAGAGCAACCAGACTTGCTGAGTAATCATTGAAGACGTTTCACTACTCATCCAAGCAGTTTCTTCAGTTCAAGTCCAGTTGCTCTAGATTTCCTTCTATTAAATATAACCATGACCTGGGTGAAAGAAAACCTTCATAGACAATGTTTGGGTGTATCACATGGAAGAGCACAGATGCAGAGCAGCTGGGCCCCACCGCTAAAATTTTTTTGAAGGGGTCCGGCACACACTGAAGCCCCCCCTGTTCCCTGGATCTCTCTGTGACCACAGGGTCTGCTTCCTTTATAGTTACCCCACCGATGCAGGGGAACCCATTATGGCAGCACTATACCTAGGCACACTGTACAGTGTGGGGGGACACAAGGTACTTGGGGGTCATTTTCTGCCAGGTGTAAATCTGACAGCAAGAAGAATCCCAGTAGGCTCTTTGCCTATACCATTTGTACCTTGCTCTCTTACAGCAAATGAACTCATGTGTTACATTAATCTCCTGGGTTATCAGAGAGATAAGGACAAGGAGAACAGTAGGGCATGCCAACACTGTATTCCATTGTCATTGACTGCACATTATTAAAAAGCAATATAAGTTATAGCACACAGCCCTTTCTAGCATTCATTGAAATAACACCCAAGCACCTATCTCCGGAGACCCCGGTACTTACCAGGGGAGCGTAGGAGCAGCGCACAGTTCTCATGTTCCCAGGGCTGTAGATCAGATGGGGAGTGTGGCAGTGCTTACCTGTCTGGGGAGATTGTGCCGAACACGCCCAAAGCAATTACTCTCACTCTGGCAGTAAACACACAAGCCCTTGCTCAGATTGTTCCATAGGTCACATGCACTTACACAAGGCATGTCCTGCTAGGAACTGATCCCTGTCTCACAAAGATATTGTTTGAGACTATATACATAGTATAAATAAACTGTATGCATTTAGAGACATTCAGAAAAAAAAATATATAATTCAATTTATAGTTGCTTAGACAAAACCTCTGTTCCCAGGAGAGCTAATGTCCATTGAACCTATTGCTTCCTGCTGAGTATAAGCCCTTTGTCGCACGTGGTATTTTTGGGTGCCCTATATAAAGGCCATTACACACTGCTAGTGCACCAGATGATCTGGGCAAGGACATTCAACACTGCCTCTGTATTTTTTTTTCAGGGCCGGCCCAAGATATATAGATGCCCAAGGCAGCCCAATGCCACTCTCCCCCAGCTTGCCACCACTGCTGGCCCACAGTCCCCTTCCCGCTCATTTGCTGTTGCCACCCCCCTGCTCATTCAGTGCAACCCAGCTGCTCATTGCTGCCCCCCCACCACTGTGCATAGGGCTGAACAGATAGATGGGAACAGTACGACCCTCGCCCCCCAAATTGCTGTCCCTCTAGTTATGCCTAAAGCACCTGACAACCCCTAGTTCTGGCCCTAATTTAGCACTATCTGCATCTAAAGGTGGCCATACACGTTAAGATCCGCTCGCTTGGCGAGGTCACCTACGGGTGGGCGATATCGGGTAAATTTAGGCTAATTTGGTTGTTTGGCCCTGGGGCCAAGTGATCGAATTAGAACGCCGGTAATAGGCGCAGTCGGTTCAGGGACCTCATCAACGAGCCGATGTAGTCCCCGATCTGACTACATTTTTTCACCTGCTCTATCGATATCTGCCCGATTTCAGGCCAAATGTCGGTTGGACTGGCCTGTCGTTTGTGCCCGTACATGGGCCGAATTAGCTGCCGAATCGGTCTAAGGGACAGATAGCAGCAGCTACAATCGGCCCGTGTATGGGGACCTTAATGGTTGCCCTGGATGTCAGGTTTTGTGGTGGGACCTAAGAGGGTCATATTAAGGGCCATTTAACACTACCCGAAGCTAGTTCTTTAAAGAGCATTCTGCTTTACATATACAGCATATTGACTACCATTTATTATTACTTGCCAGCTAAAACTACTGTTATCCATGTGCTGTTTACTACTATTTACCCTCAGCCCTTTAGATATGAGTTAACAGAACAAGAATCAGTTACTACTAATGAATAGTAATAGTTCAGCTTAATCAAGTAAATAGTAGGAAACGGCAAATGAAGTTAGTCAAAATAATAAAAGTAAAGGTTTTGGGCACTTGACAGAGGACCTGCCGCTGCCCATAACTAGTGATGTCAGGGGGAGTGGTTACAAATGTGTCCACCTACTTTCAGCCTGCCCAAGGCTAGTGCTTTACTGATGGTTGCACCCATGGCTGTAATACATTGCAGGATATTAAAAAGCCCCTAACCCAATCAAATTGGGTTCATTTCTATTGAGTTGCAGTTTTCCAGTCTCCTTTTACAGGCCACCTTTCCTTGGGTGCAGCACATAAAGGAATTGTTAATGGTGAAGCCATTGGGTTGGTCTCCATGAACGTCATGGGTCCATCGATCCATAAAAAGGTGAATCAATCAAAAGTGGACTCAATTCAAAGAGCGGGTGAACCAATAAATGCTGATGGTGGATTAATCAGATAAAAAGGAAAATCCAGAGTGCACATGGATCAATCCAAGGACCGGGTGAGCCAATCAGAAATGTTGTTAAATAAATCCAAAGACCAGGCAAAGTATAAAGTAAAAACAGGGGAATCAGTCAGTAAGGAAATTCAAAGTTTATATGAAATAATTAATAAAGCCGGTGAATGAATCTATGAACCAATCAACAGCACAGAAACAGAACTCTAGCGCAGATAGATGAGCAAGTTATTTATCCACACATTGCACATTTATATAAATATACAACAAGCATATAGCCTGCCCTTTTTGGTGTGGATACTGCTTGCTAGGAACACATGCCTAGGCTAACCTTATAAAGAAAGTGGCAAAGGATTCAATCAGAATCATTTACAGGCCTGGATTTGTGGGAAGGCTGTAAAGGCCTGGTCCTAGAGCGGTGTGATTTTAGGGGCGGAAAGCCGCCTAGCATTGGTTTAGTTCCAGAGCAGTGGGGAATAATGTTTAAATCCTCTGTACCCCAATTCCTTAGTGTCTGTGTAGTTGAAGAGGAGTGCAAGGGCAGAGAAGCTATGCACAAGCGATGGGGCAGTGGAGTAGGTGGGGAGGACAGGAGCAATTGCGTATGCGTCAACAGGGGAAGGCAACATATGATGGCTGGCCTATAGGCGAATGAATTGTAAATCCAGGGATGGAAATTTTTTCAATATTTTCCAAAAAATGCCTGTAAACCCAACAGCTTGCACTCTACTGCATCTTATATCCCACATGTTCATTGGTACAAAGATAAAACTCATAGCTATGAACACCAGGGGGGAACAATTTCATGCCAATATGCACAGGATTACCAAACTGTATGACATGTAGAGACAGCACAATGAATACAGTGCATAGGAATTGCTAGGGCTGATACATTGCAAAACTTGAATTCTGTTTTTATGTGAGCTAAGAGTATGTTTGTCGTTTGATGTTCTAAGCAGTTTCTCATTCATTCAAAACTACTACTAAGTAGCTCCGTGTCTTCACCCTAAAGGCTGTGGATTGCTGCAGCTGTCCAACCTATTAGGGTCAAGACACACAGAGCTACTAGTAGCAACTACTTGTCACAGCTACAGACAATGTTGATCATTTACTGATAATTGTCTCTACGTGTGTTTTAGCAGAGGCAATTCTCAGTATTGTCTATGGCAGGGGATTTTCTGGCATTTAGTAGCTGCAACTAAAGGTCCCCATACACAGGCAGATCCACTTGCTTGGCAGTGTCACCAAGCGAGGGGATCTTCTCCCGATATCCCCCACCCACCAGGGTAATTTGATCAAATTATGACAGGCATAAGCAAAGTCGATCCGGGGACTGCATCAACAAGCCAATGCGGTCCCCGATCCGACTAGATTTTCTAACCTGCCAATTTCAGGCCAGATATCGGTCGGGCAGGCCCGTCGGGAGTGCCCATACACGGGCCAATTAGCTGCCGAATCAGTCCAAGGGACCCATATTGGCAGTTACTATCGGCCCGTGTATGGGGACCTTAAGTAGCTCTGTGTGTCTTTGCCCTTCTGCTCACTACACGTAAGGTTGCCACTTGTCCAGGTAAGATAATTACTTCACTTATAGCACGTTGTAATCTTCAGAACATTGTGACAACCTTATTTGCACCTAAACGAGACACAGCCACTGTTCTGCTAGGGAAGAGAAAGTCAGAACTTCTTGTTTTATCCTTGAAGACAATTTGTCAATTTCTTTGTCTATACACAAACAAACCTGCCCAGAAATAACTAACCTGCTAATCCAATGGAGGTTCAAAGGTGACTGAATAATGGTGCAAAACAAAAAGGTTTATTGTCTGTATTAGGCACTTGATTCATTATAGTAGGAATAGCTGTCAATTGCCACATTAGCCTCTGTAATGTATTGAAAGAACATTACCCAGGTAACTTGCTGGAAAAGAAGCTTTAGGGTAAAGCCTTAACCTTAATGGTAAGAACCCATGGAGCGAATTACTCGCCCACGATAGATCTCTGATATCACGGGCTCCAAAATGGCTTTCCACTGGCGACAATAGAAGTAACTGGTGGGAAACCCTTTGCATCGCTTCATTTTCCGCAGAGGTCTATCGTAGGCAACTCAACCGCTCCTTGGGTTCTTGCCCTAAGTAGTGATGAGCAAATCTGTCCCGTTTCACCCAAAAATTTGCGAATCTTTCAAAAGATTCATGATATGGCGAAAAATTTGCGAAACAGCGAAAATGTCACACAGCAAAAAAAATTGTCGCCTGCGACTATTCTTTTGCCGCCCGCGACTATTCTTTTGCCGCTTGCGACTATTCTTGTGACAATTTTGGATGTGTGACTATTGTTTTGACGCCTGTGACTATTCTTGTGACAATTTTGGACGTGTGACTATTGTTTTGACGCCTGTGACTATTCTTGTGACAATTTTGGACGTGTGACTATTCTTGAGACAATTTTTTGGCGCGCGCCAAATTTTTCCACACCAAATTTTTTCATCCGTTTCACGAAACTATTCACCAATGGCGAAATGCGGAAGTACGCTGCAAACCAATGCTTGGCAAAACATTTCACCCATCTCTAGTCCTAAGAGTATCTTACAGATCTTACAGATAAAATAGCCTACCCCTGCATGGAAATGTTGGAATAAGATCCTGTGCATCCTTATTCAAATACAATGGTGCATTAAAATGGAAAATGGGGGCCTGGAGAGCCAGTTGTGGTTTAGTCTATTCTACTTTACAAAAAAAGGGTTGTCATCAGCCTGAACTTCTGTATGGGGTTCAAATTTTAGGGCGAAGACACACAGAGCTACTAGAAGCAGCTACTTTTTCACAGCTACTAAACTCCAGAAAATACCTTGTCATAGAGAATAATGAGAATTGCCTCTGCTAAAACACACGTAGAGACAATTATCAGTAAATGATCAGCATTGTCTGTTTTAGTAGCCACGACAAGTAGCTGCTACTAGTAGCTCTGTGTGTCTTCACCCTTGGGCTTCAAAACACAGCCATGTTGAAATAAGATTCTGTGCACCATTGTATGGTCTAGTCTAATTGTGCTCAACAGGGCTATCATGAAGGCAAGCTACTACATGGGGCCCTATGGGGGGGCCCAGAGGTTAAAGCCTAACTGGCTTTCATTCTGGGATTTGTTGTATATAAAACAGAAAATAAGTGTTTGCTCCAGCTGTCACCCCCAAATAATCTTCTCTCTGTATATCCAATAGGCTGCCTTGGGTCCCTCTACCTGTGCCGGACCCACAGTTTAGAAGAAAGGCTCCATAGACTCTCAGTTTAATTTCACCACTAGAGGATGTCTCTGTAAGATACGCATTTGCAGAGGAGAGCGAGACGAGTACAAATGCCCTTGTATTTTGAATGAGACGTCAGGGAAAAGATATGGAAGGATGAAGTGTGCTTATGTACCCTGGTAAGGTTAAATGAGAACGTGAAATCTCATTAGTAAGGCATTAGTATCTCACAATCAATTTTATTCACTAAGCAATCTGTCGGGAAAGTTGCTGGATTTGTATTAAGGTTAGGAAATCCCTGCCTTCTTCAAATGATTTAAAGCAGCAGCCTATGTTACATGTCCCTATAGGCCTTTAATCTGGGCCAAGATTTGCCAGGCACACTGCGGAGCTTCCTAAACGCACTGCTCCTCAGCCAGAAATACTACTGGGAACCTTGGGCGCTGCTTGGCCTATAGCTAAAAAGAAATTATTCTTGATTCTGTTTCAGATTCCCAAAACATGACAAAGTCTAAATATAGGTAAGGCATTGGTTATCCAGAAAGTTCAGAATTAGGCTGGGTCGGCGGGGCCTACTGGGTTTTTTTCCGGTGTCTAGCCAGCCCAGTCCAACCCTGCTGCAAATAGAATTAATGCAGGGGGTGGCAACCCTGATGGGCTATAGAAAGATTCTTCGGCACACCACTCACATATCTCCACAGGGTGCTTCCCTTCCTAAGCTGCTCCAGCCAAGGCCCTGATGGGCCCCAGACACCCTAGTCCGACCATGAAATTAGGGAATGCCATATCCTGTAGACTCTATTTTTCTATCAAACGAGCAGATTGTCTTCAGATATGCCCACTTATGGCAGGTATATGGCCCGTCAGGTAGAGGACTGTATCAATGAGCTGATAGGGTCCCCAATTCAATAGCAGAATCAAACCTACCTGGGTAGGCCTGCCGGGGGTCCCCATAGACAGTCAGATAAGTTGCCGAATCGGTCTGAAGGACTCAGATGTCTCAAATACCTTCTTGATTTCCTTTATGTATATTTGTTGGCTTTTGGCATCCAAAATGCTTGGCAAAGTGTCCTATAAATGTCGCTGCTTCAAACTAAAAAGGAAAGAAGGTATAAAGATGATAACAAGGGTGGGACTGTGGTCATTATGCAATGTGTCATCTAATTGTATTTATGTCTGGGCTGTAATACAAAATTGGTCCTGGAACAAAGCCCCAAACTGCCCCACACTGGTCCACTATAATGCAAAATTGTGGCAGCTTATCCTCTCTAGACAAACTTCCAGTAGAGACCTGCGTGCTTACCAACCCACACCTGCTTACCCGCTTTCTGATCCACATGCAACCTGCTCTGCTGACCGGGCGTGACATCTGCCTACCTCTAATTCCCTTTTGTTATTCCCTAAGAGGCCACCCCACTGCAGTGGGTCAGGTAGCTGGGGGTCACCTACATGGTGAGGGCATCAAGTAGACTCCAGTGGGTACCTGACCCAATGCAGGACTCTAGCTCCCAGGTTATCAGTCCAGGCCTCAATATAGTTAAATACAAATCAATAATATTCTTACCTGCCATGCTAAAAGAGTTTGCCTGACTTGCCCCATGTAGGATATTTAAGAGCCACACGGCTCCCCCTGCTGGCAGAACTGCTATTATAGGCATGTTTGTACTTTATTCAGTAACTGGTTTGCTTTTGGGTAGTGCCTTGCAGGCACCTCTGCAATAACCACTTATACCCCCCAAAATATGACATACTCATTTCATTTCATAAGCTCAGGTCATGGTCTCAGAGGCTTCTGCTGTAGCCTTCTTAAATAAATAGAGACAAATATGATGCTTCTTGAGCTCAATAACCAATGGAAGTATGTTTTCCTGGAATCAGGGAGTTAATGTTAATGAACTTGCAAAGTAAAAAAAAAAAAATTGACAAAGGGCAGATAAATGTTGTTGTACCATGTTACGTGCAGTTACAATATAGTTACAGGCCTTGCCGTATCAAGCACATTGACTGGAGGAAATAATGGTTGTCACTGCCAGGTTGAGATAATGGTTATGTGTCAGACTAACAATGGGGCAGATCATGGCCTTTCCAAGGAAAGCTAGTGTTGAACTGGCAGCCTTACCACACATATAATTTTATTCTCTTAAAGATACAGAACATGTCATTTGTATATAAGCCTTACTGCTGTGGAATAATAGCCTCTGGGAAGGGACTGGGGCTGTGGGATAGCAGGTATAGTAGGGAGAGATGGTGCCTATAGTAGCAGTGGGGGATAATAGCCTCTGGGAAGGGACTGGGGCTGTGGGATAGCGGGTATAGTAGGGAGAGATGGTGCCTATAGTAGCAGTGGGGGGATAATAGCCTCTGGGAAGGGACTGGGGCTGTGGGATAGCAGGTATAGTAGGGAGAGATGGTGCCTATAGTAGCAGTGGGGGGATAATAGCCTCTGGGAAGGGACTGGGGCTGTGGGATAGCAGGTATAGTAGGGAGAGATGGTGCCTATAGTAGCAGTGGGGGGATAATAGCCTCTGGGAAGGGACTGGGGCTGTGGGATAGCAGGTATAGTAGGGAGAGATGGTGCCTATAGTAGCAGTGGGGGGATAATAGCCTCTGGGAAGGGACTGGGGCTGTGAGATAGCAGGTATAGTAGGGAGAGATGGTGCCTACAGTAGCAGTGGGGGGATAATAGCCTCTGGGAAGGGACTAGGGCTGTGGGATAGCAGGTATAGTAGGGAGAGATGGTGCCTATAGTAGCAGTGGGATAATAGCCTCTGGGAAGGGACTGGGGCTGTGGGATAGCAGGTATAGTAGGGAGAGATGGTGCCTATAGTAGCAGTGGGATAATAGCCTCTGGGAAGGGACTGGGGCTGTGGGATAGCAGGTATAGTAGGGAGAGATGGTGCCTATAGTAGCAGTGGGGGGAAAATAGCCTCTGGGAAGGGACTGGGGCTGTGGGATAGCAGGTATAGTAGGGAGAGATGGTGCCTATAGTAGCAGTGGGGGGATAATAGCCTCTGGGAAGGGACTGGGGCTGTGAGATAGCAGGTATAGTAGGGAGAGATGGTGCCTATAGTAGCAGTGGGGGGATAATAGCCTCTGGGAAGGGACTAGGGCTGTGGGATAGCAGGTATAGTAGGGAGAGATGGTGCCTATAGTAGCAGTGGGGGATAATAGCCTCTGGGAAGGGACTGGGGCTGTGGGATAGCAGGTATAGTAGGGAGAGATGGTGCCTATAGTAGCAGTGGGGGATAATAGCCTCTGGGAAGGGACTGGGGCTGTGGGATAGCAGGTATAGTAGGGAGAGATGGTGCCTACAGTAGCAGTGGGGGGATAATAGCCTCTGGGAAGGGACTGGGGCTGTGGGATAGCAGGTATAGTAGGGAGAGATGGTGCCTATAGTAGCAGTGGGGGGATAATAGCCTCTGGGAAGGGACTGGGGCTGTGGGATAGCAGGTATAGTAGGGAGAGATGGTGCCTATAGTAGCAGTGGGGGGATAATAGCCTCTGGGAAGGGACTGGGGCTGTGGGATAGCAGGTATAGTAGGGAGAGATGGTGCCTATAGTAGCAGTGGGGGGATAATAGCCTCTGGGAAGGGACTGGGGCTGTGGGATAGCAGGTATAGTAGGGAGAGATGGTGCCTATAGTAGCAGTGGGGGGATAATAGCCTCTGGGAAGGGACTGGGGCTGTGGGATAGCAGGTATAGTAGGGAGAGATGGTGCCTATAGTAGCAGTGGGGGGGATAATAGCCTCTGGGAAGGGACTGGGGCTGTGGGATAGCAGGTATAGTAGGGAGAGATGGTGCCTATAGTAGCAGTGGGGGGATAATAGCCTCTGGGAAGGGACTGGGGCTGTGGGATAGCAGGTATAGTAGGGAGAGATGGTGCCTATAGTAGCAGTGGGGGGATAATAGCCTCTGGGAAGGGACTGGGGCTGTGGGATAGCAGGTATAGTAGGGAGAGATGGTGCCTATAGTAGCAGTGGGGGGATAATAGCCTCTGGGAAGGGACTGGGGCTGTGGGATAGCAGGTATAGTAGGGAGAGATGGTGCCTATAGTAGCAGTGGGATAATAGCCTCTGGGAAGGGACTGGGGCTGTGGGATAGCAGGTATAGTAGGGAGAGATGGTGCCTATAGTAGCAGTGGGGGGATAATAGCCTCTGGGAAGGGACTGGGGCTGTGGGATAGCAGGTATAGTAGGGAGAGATGGTGCCTATAGTAGCAGTGGGGGGATAATAGCCTCTGGGTAGGGGCTTTTCTTGTGAGTTATCAGATTTAATAGGGAATATTGTGTAAATATTTTATTGATGTTGCCCTCCACACGCTGTTGAGCTAAATTCTGATCAGTCTTATTTTACAAAAATAATGGGGTCCTGCATAGTCTGTTTTCCCCTGGGCCCCACCAGACAGCTCTGAATAAGGCAGCCCTGGCAAAAAGCCATACGTTAGATTAATGGTAGCCAAACTTAGAATTAGATTAAGCAGACTGTCACTCTTAGCGCTTCATAGAGGTTAATGAAAGGAGCAGCCCCAAGGGACAACGACATGGAACAATGACAATAACAGTCCCAGCCCTTTCTCTGCTACAGGGAACAGCAGGGGGATTGGGCAATGTACAAGTGACAGGTTAGACACACCATACGGCCGAAGAATAGGGAGTTCACGGATATGGGGCTGATTATTCCTATAGCAAGCCTTCAAAAATAATAATGAGACGGGGGAGGTAAACAGTGTGTACATTACAACAATCACTATAAATAACAAGATTGTTTCATCCTGATATTCCTGCATCTGTATATATTTGGAAAGAGAAGCTTCTTATGTCAGTATATAGATATATATTCATATGAGTGCCAATCCAAGTTACAAAATCCTGTTTCTTTAGAATCTCAGCCATAAAGCAGGGCAGGACTGCTGCTTACAATGGGGGGATCAGATAGGATCTGTGCCACTGTGACAGAATGCTCTGTTATACAGATAGCTAGAATCTCAGCCATAAAGCAGGGCAGGACTGCTGCTTACAATGGGGGGGGGGGGGGGGGGGGGGGTCAGATAGGATCTGTGCCACTGTGACAGAATGCTCTGTTATACAGATAGCTAGAATCTCAGCCATAAAGCAGGGCAGGACTGCTGCTTACAATGGGGGGATCAGATAGGATCTGTGCCACTGTGACAGAATGCTCTGTTATACAGATAGCTAGAATCTCAGCCATAAAGCAGGGCAGGACTGCTGCTTACAATGGGGGGATCAGATAGGATCTGTGCCACTGTGACAGAATGCTCTGTTATACAGATAGCTAGAATCTCAGCCATAAAGCAGGGCAGGACTGCTGCTTACAATGGGGGGATCAGATAGGATCTGTGCCACTGTGACAGAATGCTCTGTTATACAGATAGCTAGAATCTCAGCCATAAAGCAGGGCAGGACTGCTGCTTACAATGGGGGGATCAGATAGGATCTGTGCCACTTTGACAGAATGCTCTGTTATACAGATAGCTAGAATCTCAGCCATAAAGCAGGGCAGGACTGCTGCTTACAATGGGGGGATCAGATAGGATCTGTGCCACTTTGACAGAATGCTCTGTTATACAGATAGCTAGAATCTCAGCCATAAAGCAGGGCAGGTTAAAACATATAAACAGTGGAACTCAGTGTTCCACATAATTGTATGATTCTATAGAATCTCTATGTGCCCCCAGCTTAGATTCCCATCAAGTAATAACAAGTAGTAAAATCTGAAGGTTATAATCCATGACCATCGCAAAAAAAATCATTCCTGCTGGCACGCAGCACTTCCACACTTCAAAAAAACAGCCGATTGGAAGATTTGCACTATAATTACAGACTATCAAAGGGAACAGACAATGACACAGTTGTATTTGCTTTTTATACACTGTACTATCAGCCTCAGGGAGAGAGCCTGTAGGGCCGTGCCTATAGCAGCCATGCCACGCTACTAGCCCCCCAGCTCTTGTTTGGCACAGCAGCCTTGGGCCCCATCAGAGCTATAGGCCTTGATTGTCCCTATTCTAATCTGCCATTGAGATATTGGAAAGTTGCTTGGCTACTGTGTCGGCCTGGATGCAGGCACACGGAGTGGGTTTTGGCAGCAAAATGTATACTCACACATTTCAGAGCTGAAATCTGCCCCATGTGCGTTTATCCGCAGGCAAAGAATTCGCCATGTGTGGCATAAGCCATACAGGACTTTATGTTTTGGATCAGGCTCCTCATTGACTGGCAGCTTTGCCCATTTATTGGCAGTTCTGTTCCTATTTGCCAGTCCTGATTCTACACTTTACTATGTATGTATTTATATCTTTACTTATAAAGTGCTACTTATGTACACAGCGCTGTACAGTAGAATAGATTAATGCAAACAGGGGGTTATTAAGATAATAATAGATAAATACAAAGTATAACAATAAATACAAATAGATACAAGATAAATACAGTCGCAATAAGTTGAGTCAAAGACACAAGAGGATGAAAGCCCCTGCCCCATAGAGCTTACAATCTATATATACCAATAGTAATCTCAGCAATGTACTCAGCACCCAGCCCAAGGCTGAGAATGGACATTGTGGCCTGGGCCCCCACCCTGCCCCCAGGGCATTATTTATATACAGCCACCTGAGGGTCCGTGCTTAAGGTGGCAGCTTTGACGGTGGGTGCCTATATAATTGGCGGGGGGGGGGGGCAAGTTAAGACAGGAAGTGATGTCACTTCCAACAGAAGTGACATCATATGTAGCCGTGCTTGTGACTTTACTTCCCCAACCTAGAGGTATATTTTGGTCAGGTGCCTAGTGTTGTACCGTAAATACAGCCCTGCCTGCCCCCTTTGATATCAGATGATGTCCGAAATGGGGCAGACTCCACTATATCCCCAAAAGCAAAGTAAGGAGCAGTGGGACATCCCTAGCCAGACCCCAGGTAAGTATATACATATATATATATTAACAGATATTTCCCACACCTTGTGTCTCAACCCTTTCTCCTTGTAGAGTGTAAGCTCTTTTGGGCAGGGCTCTCTTCACCTTTTGTATCGGTTATTGGTTGCTTTATATGTTACTCTGTATGTCCAATGTATGAAACCCACTTATTGTACAGCGCTGCGGAATATGTTGGAGCTTTATAAATAAATGTTAATAATAATAATAATAATAAAGATAATCCATCTGGACAAACAGAAGCAGAGGGAGCTGCCGTACATGAGAATGGCAGCTAGAAGGCGCCATTGTACCTAGGGAGCGTTCCTTTGTGAGTGACGGCCCCATTCTGTGTGCCAGACGGTGTGTCAGCAGAAGCTTCCAGCTATGTATGACACACAGGGGCCGGCTGCTATATATATATTTATATATCCCATTCTCAGTAGCTGCTCTAGAGGTTAAACAGCAAAGCGACAGGGTCTCAAGGGAATTCGGCTCTCACAGCAACTCGGCACAAAGGGGACGTTCTGCCTCGACTGAAAAAAGTTTCACTAAATTGCCCTCTAGTCATTGGCAGAAAATTAATTAGAGTTTGTCTGTTTTGCAATTGCATCATATGAAACTTTCCTATATATTTTCCCCTCTACACAGCAAGAAATGTTGAAGTATAAAAAAACAGACTAAATAAGCTAAACTCCCAATCTGTGAGGGAAGCAACATGGCAGCTCCTACCCCATGCATATACACTAATATACAGGTAAGGGGGGTGGGTTCTGTCACACCTCATGGACACACACATGCACACACTGAATGTGATATCTATACAGGTTAAATATGTCCCCCCCACTGTCATATCTGAAGGTTTCAGGCACTGGAATCCATGGTTCCCTCCAGTGGTACGGCCCCCCCCCCCAGCTTAATAAATAGTGACTGTCTATGGCACCTTACAGCAGCCCCTCTGGCATTTGCCTGAACCCACAGATTGCCAGTCTGGGCCTGGGTCCTGTCATTCCCAGTACCCAGAGGCCCAAACAGCCCCCCCAGCCCAATAAATAGTGAGTGTCTATGGCACCTTACAGCAGCCCCTCTGGCATTTGCCTGAACCCACAGATTGCCAGTCTGGGCCTGGGTCCTGTCATTCCCAGTACCCAGAGGCACAAACAGCCCCCCCAGCCCAATAAATAGTGAGTGTCTATGGCACCTTACAGCAGCCCCTCTGGCATTTGCCTGAACCCACAGATTGCCAGTCTGGGCCTGGGTCCTGGCATTCCAAGTACCCAGAGGCCCAAACAGCCCCCCCCCCCCAGCCCAATAATAATAATAATAGTGACTATGGCCTTTTTGGAGCAGTCTGTCGCCCAGGATAGCATAGATCTACTCAACCACTCGGTGGGTAAGGGTGAAGACACACATAGCTACTAGTAGCAGCTACTTGTTGCAGCTAAAAAAACAGACAATGCTGATCATTTACTGATAACTGTCTCTATGTGTTTTAGCAGAGGCAGTTTTCAATATTGTCTATGGCAGGGGATTTTCTGGCGTTTAGTAGTTGCTACTAAGTAGCTCAGTGTATCCTCACCCTAACAGGCCTTGAGTAGAACTGACTTGTTACATTGTTTCAAGAGGCAGAATGGGGTAACAGAGTAGAACAGACACAATTCCATTTACACTGACATGATACTGTATATTGGAAATGTGCTTAGGCCACAGTGTGGGGTGGATGCTGGGTGGGGGTAAGCCCGCAGTGTGGGGTGAATCCTGGGTGGGGGTAAGCCCGCAGTGTGGGGTGGATGCTGGGTGGGGGTAAGCCCGCAGTGTGGGGTGGATGCTGGGTGGGGTAAGCCCGCAGTGTGGGGTGGATGCTGGGTGGGGGTAAGGCCACAGTGTGGGGTGGATGCTGGGTGGGGGTAAGGCCGCAGTGTGGGGTGGATGCTGGGTGGGGGTAAGGCCGCAGTGTGGGGTGGATGCTGGGTGGGGGTAAGGCCGCAGTGTGGGGTGGATGCTGGGTGGGGGTAAGCCCGCAGTGTGGGGTGGATGCTGGGTGGGGGTAAGGCCACAGTGTGGGGTGGATGCTGGGTGGGGGTAAGGCCGCAGTGTGGGGTGGATGCTGGGTGGGGGTAAGGCCACAGTGTGGGGTGGATGCTGGGTGGGGGTAAGGCCGCAGTGTGGGGTGGATGCTGGGTGGGGGTAAGCCCGCAGTGTGGGGTGGATGCTGGGTGGGGGTAAGCCCGCAGTGTGGGGTGGATGCTGGGTGGGGGTAAGCCCGCAGTGTGGGGTGGATGCTGGGTGGGGGTAAGGCCACAGTGTGGGGTGGATGCTGGGTGGGGGTAAGCCCGCAGTGTGGGGTGGATGCTGGGTGGGGGTAAGCCCGCAGTGTGGGGTGGATGCTGGGTGGGGGTAAGGCCGCAGTGTGGGGTGGATGCTGGGTGGGGGTAAGCCCGCAGTGTGGGGTGAATCCTGGGTGGGGGTAAGCCCGCAGTGTGGGGTGGATGCTGGGTGGGGGTAAGCCCGCAGTGTGGGGTGGATGCTGGGTGGGGGTAAGCCCGCAGTGTGGGGTGAATCCTGGGTGGGGGTAAGCCCGCAGTGTGGGGTGGATGCTGGGTGGGGGTAAGCCCGCAGTGTGGGGTGAATCCTGGGTGGGGGTAAGCCCGCAGTGTGGGGTGGATGCTGGTGGGGGTAAGCCCGCAGTGTGGGGTGAATCCTGGGTGGGGGTAAGCCCGCAGTGTGGGGTGGATGCTGGGTGGGGGTAAGCCCGCAGTGTGGGGTGGATGCTGGGTGGGGGTAAGCCCGCAGTGTGGGGTGGATGCTGGGTGGGGGTAAGCCCGCAGTGTGGGGTGGATGCTGGGTGGGGGTAAGCCCACAGTGTGGGGTGGAT
The DNA here is from genome assembly GCF_000004195.4 of Xenopus tropicalis. Lineage (NCBI taxonomy): Eukaryota > Metazoa > Chordata > Amphibia > Anura > Pipidae > Xenopus > Xenopus tropicalis. The sequence goes on along the minus strand of NC_030686.2, from coordinate 43,276,850 downwards.
GCTGGGAGTTGCTGGGAGTTGCTGGCGGCCCAGTTGGCAGAGGAAGGAATACTGGGCACAGACGGCTCATCCCGATTCCCCGCCCAGCCAGTGGGTGTCCCCGCCCCCAGCCCCGCCCTCTCCCCCGGCAGATGAAGCTGATGCAGAGATCGGACACATCCCTGCCCGTTATACGGAGTGAGGCAGCGGCTGGTGGAGTTGCGGGCAGTACAACGGGAGCGGCGCCCTATATCTACTACTGCAGCAATGGAGCCGGGAGGGCCCGCAGGGGCCACAGCCCCTCCCCCGGCTCCGGAGAAGAAGAAGATGAATCGGGCTCCTTCCCCGGCCCGACCCAAGGAGCTCAGCGGCTGGTCTCTGTCTAAAACCCGCAGGAGCTCCCCGGCCTCCCTGTCCGTCCTGCCTCCCGGGCCCCGCCGTCCGCTCCCATCCCCGGGTACCAAGAAACAACCGGGGGCACGGCCGGGGGGCAAATCCAAGTCTCTTGGGGGGGCCCCGGGGCCCCGGACTGACAGCAGCTCGGAGGGTTCCTGCGCTTCGGAAGAGAGCAGCGGGACCAGCCGGGGGGCCAGCAGCGAGGAAGGCGGCGGGGGGTCGGGAACCTCCAGCCGGATGCAATGCAGCACCTCCATGGCCTTCTCCGACCTGACCGAGGACTTGTTGGACGGGGGCACCGAGGGGCTCCTACGGGAGATGGACGAATTGCGCTCGGAAAATGATTATCTGAAGGTGAGAACGCGGGGGCGGAGTCAGAGCCGCGGGGGCGGGGTTATATACAGGGGCGCTGGGGTTCCTTGTTTATATGTTGTGATCTATGCAGTTTATATTTTATTTATATATATTTATATGTTGTGCAGCCCCCTCTATGTATAACCAGTAAATGAATAATGGGACCACAGACCCTTACTGCCTGTTGGATACAGCTGGATTTATAATGCTGCCACTAGCCAATGGGGCAGGGTGTGTGGGATCACATGGGTGCAGAACTAGGGCCCCCAGTCTAAATAGGCCCAAGGAAAGGCTAATGAAATGCTTACTGGCCCCAGCTGAACCCTGGAGGGCCACAACTTGTATGCAATGATGGTCACATGTTGGGAACCTTGTTTTTGGGAATGGTTACTCAGGGGATCCTGTTGGCAGCCAACTCCTGCCTCACTTACTGACACTTAGGAAAATAGAGTGCAGCCTTGTGTCAGTCCTTGTTGGCAGTCAGTCGGGGGGGCAGTCGTTAAAGGGATGAGTTTGCGCCAGAGCCGCTGTTGATTGGGTGTTTAACTTTGCCTTAGCGCGGGCACAATGGCCCCCATTCATGGCCGCCAATAAATGGCTCATTAGCATCCTGATTTAACCACCATTCATTTTCCTCCGCACAACCAACTGATTGACTCTTGATTGGGCAGAGGGGAGGATAACGGGGGTTATGAAGTGGTTAATTAACCCTATAAAGGAATGTGAGTGTCGGGGAAAGTGAGAGGGGACTGACTGGCTCACTGTGTCGGTGGGGGCTACGCGGCATGAGTTTGGCTGCTATTTGCCCCAGAATCCTACAGACTCCCTAATGTTATAATGTTCTATATGGGAAGCAGGATGCCCCCCGGGGGAAGCCCCTACAGGTTACACAGGATGCGGTGACTTCATGGCTCGCCGCTTTGTATCCCCGCTTAGTACAATATCCCCTGTTTTTGTCTTTTCTGTGATGCTGGCTTTGTTTACAGATCCGTACAGTCTCTCTCCATATCCTCAAACATCGCCCTTTGACACTACGTTTCCCAGCATCCCTAGAGGGATGAACAACCTGCTACCATTGCAGCATCACTAGATGTATTTCTGTTGTTGTCTTTACTAAACTACATTTCCCAGCATCCTCGTAGAGTTTACATGATTTTGTTTTTGCTTCCAATGTTCATTAAGTAACTAATTAGATCCTTTAGAATCTGTGGAGTTTAGGAAGCGGCTTTGCAGTGTAGTTGTGTTTCAGTAGCCTTTATAAGGGGGGGTGTTACACCTACTGCTAATTGCCCTCAGGGTAATAATTGGAACATCTTTGTAAGAGAAAGAGAAGACGTTCAGCATTCAGAGCCTTTTCTTATTGGCTGTAAAGGGAGCTGGTAACATCCGCTGACCAATCAGCCGCCGAGCTCTGCAACCTGTGTTCTTTAGAATTCCAGCTGCTTATTTTCAAATGGAAAAGACTGGTTTCACGGGCTGCTCTGATTGGCTGCATGTGGAGGGGTATATTTATATACACACACACATACTTGGCACGCAGGATGTTGCACCCCCTCCTCTCACTAGTAAGGAGTAATGACTTCCAGATGATCCCTGATGCTGGGACACTGACTGGCTCATAATTCCCATAGAGTCACCCTTGGCCTTGCTACTTGCTGGATTAGCTCACCGGATATCATATGCATCTTTGCGCTGGGTGCTATAAATAATAGATCTTTCTTTTCACATCATATATATTTCATTTGGTAATATAGCAGTGCCTGGTGTTAACCATCTGTTGCTGGGAAAAAAAGTAAGGGGTCTTATTTCCCGCCATCAGAGAAGATCAGTTTTGCTAAAAAAGACGCCTAAGTTTGCTCATAGCCTGTACAGAGAGATACCATAAAACTATGGCAGCATAGGGATTCCCCTGTACTAAGCACAATTCAGCAGGAACAGCCCCCTAAGTTTGCTCATAACCTGTACAGAGAGATACCATAAAACTATGGCAGCATAGGGATTCCCCTGTACTAAGCACAATTCAGCAGGAACAGCCCCCTAAGTTTGCTCATAGCCTGTACAGAGAGATACCATAAAACTATGGCAGCATAGGGATTCCCCTGTACTAAGCACAATTCAGCTGGAACAGCCCCCTAAGTTTGCTCATAGCCTGTACAGAGAGATACCATAAAACTATGGCAGCATAGGGATTCCCCTGTACTAAGCATAATTCAGCAGGAACAGCCCCCTAAGTTTGCTCATAGCCTGTACAGAGAGATACCATAAAACTATGGCACATAGGAATTCCCCTGTACTAAGCACAATTCAGCAGGAACAGCCCCCTACGTGTGCTCTTAGCCTGTACAGAGAGATACCATAAAACTATGGCACATAGGGATTCCCCTGTACTAAGCACAATTCAGCAGGAACAGCCCCCTACGTGTGCTCTTAGCCTGTACAGAGAGATACCATAAAACTATGGCACATAGGGATTCCCCTGTACTAAGCACAATTCAGCAGGAACAGTCCCTAAGTTTGCTCTTAGCCTGTACAGAGAGATACCATAAAACTATGGCACATAGGGATTCCCCTGTACTAAGCACAATTCAGCAGGAACAGCCCCCTACGTGTGCTCTTAGCCTGTACAGAGAGATACCATAAAACTATGGCACATAGGGATTCCCCTGTACTAAGCACAATTCAGCAGGAACAGCCCCCTACGTGTGCTCTTAGCCTGTACAGTAGGGTGACCAGATCACTTGAAAAATCAGGGACACCTCTAGAAAATCCATCTTGAAGGGCTGTACTGATTACAATTTAAAGGGGAACTCTGGCTTCTGAACCACACAACACAGAAACCCCTAATGTACCTTTCCCTGTAATCTGTTCCTTCAAAAAGTAGGAATAAATACCATTTTTATATGCTGAAATCCAGCTGCAAAACAGTTCTTCTCTTTCTGCATCATTTGGAATCCTGGCAGGGGAGGAGGGACTAAAACACTGATGTTGCAGATTGTAACCACTTCCCCACAGCTTACAGGCAGCATGCAGGAACTACGTTTTATACATTTTATTTGAGTCACAAAGTAGCCAGCCAGATCAGCAGGGGAACAGGGGGTGGGGCTTAGGGAACTGTTCCAAACCAGATTATTACATTAACAATCATGAAAACGCTGCATATTTTATAATTAATATATATTGCAAAGTTGCTTGAAATTATGTTTACTTTTCAAAAAGTTGTGTTTGGGTGGAGTTCCCCTTTAATTTCAATGTGCTCAACATGTATATATTAGAAGTGATCTGGTCCCCCTACAAGAAAGCTATGGCAGCATAGGGTGCCTCCTATTAAACACAAGATGGTGTGTAACACTATACATGCCTGTGTGTGTGTTCATGTTTGGAGAGAACAGACCCAAAGGGGCAATCCTGGCAGAGCATGATGGGAAAATAGTGCCCAGACGGATTCCCAGAGCAATGTGTTGGGTTTCTTGCAGCTCATTGTTACGGTGCAGCCGGGGGATCACAACAAGGCACTACATGCTTATTACGGCTGTCGTGTCCCAGTTTTGCTCCCTCGGTGAAACCAGAGACCTCATTCGGGGCCAGGGACTGAAAAGAAAATGTTTATTTGGAATGTGGCCCTTTGGCTTGTGTTACACTGGGGCCATTGGGGCTGAGAGGGTCTGACCTGGGCAGCAGGGGGTCCCACAGGGTCAGTTTGGCCTAGATTCCGTGCCGCCCTGAGTCCCAGGGAATCCCCTGCCATTGAATTGCACGTCGAAGTGAAAACAAATACAAATACACCTGTTACATTTCATAAACTTGGTGAAAGCAACTGGCTTTTCAGATGTTGTTACAACTCCCAGCATCCCAAGGACAGTGTAAGATTCTAACAGTTGTAGTATGTTTGTTTAGAATGTAGTTTGTCACTGCTTGGCCTACAGATTTCCGTTACCCCCATTTAATTAAAAGGAGTTTGATAAAATTACCAGTTGTTTCCTTTGTGGCAGAATGCTCTGTTATACAGATAGCTAGAATCTCAGCCATAAAGCAGGGCAGGACTGCTGCTTACAATGGGGGGATCAGATAGGATCTGTGCCACTGTGACAGAATGCTCTGTTATACAGATAGCTAGAATCTCAGCCATAAAGCAGGGCAGGACTGCTGCTTACAATGGGGGGATCAGATAGGATCTGTGCCACTGTGACAGAATGCTCTGTTATACAGATAGCTAGAATCTCAGCCATAAAGCAGGGCAGGACTGCTGCTTTTTCAGAAAAATGATGGAGACCCAGCCCCATGAGTTACAGGCAATTCACTCCCCTATTCAAGCACACAATGAGCACTGCTAAACATTAGGGTGAAGACAGACATTAGTTGCTATGATTTATAAAAAACAATCACTCCATAAGCGAGCATACATGTTGTGCCGTCATTGGTATCAGTCGTGGCATTTGTGTTTTTAAAAATCACAGCGCCTAATCGCCCCATCTGGCTTTGCACTTACCCACTGCTGATTGATGCTAAAATCATTTGCAGTCTGATTATTGTATGCAGCTGTTATCAGACTTACTGGCCTTATCTAACCCGTCTCTTCCCTAATATCCCTTGCTATGATTTACCTACACTGCCCAGAGTGGAACAAGCTGCTGTCAATATTGACTAAACAAATTGATATCCGTTCAGTGAGAATTCCTTGATCTCCAAAACCTGGTTGTATCCCCTGGTATACGCTGGTATATTGTTTCTCTATGTATACACACCTGTGTGTTTATTTACATTCCTTCCTCCTCAATAGAGTCTGTTAGCAGGCTGTGTCTACCCATATTAGTCACCTATTACTATCTTTAGAACAGGAGGATGTTTTCATTACTACAATATCAAAAATACAATCAGTGGTGTAACTAGCTATATATATGTATTGTAGTCCCTCACCCCCTTAATACTGTCTACATATGAAATGCTTATGCTACAAGACATAGTAACCGGAGCAGTTTGCATAGCTGCTTGGAAACAGTGCAGTCCGCAGGATGCATTTGTAGCAATTCTTACTCTGCAGAGCAGCATACTAATTACATATGTGCTTGGTATAAAGGGATGAGGTGGCACCTCTGCTACAGGCCTTAAGGTCCCCATACACGGGCCAATAGAAGCTGCCGATATGGGCCCCTTGGACCGACTCAGCAGCTTATCGGCCCGTGTAGGGGCAGAAACGAGCGGACTTGCCGACCGATATCTGGCCTGAAATTGGCCAGATATCGATCGGGCAGGTTAGAAAATCCCGTCGGATCGGGGAGCATCGGCTCGTTGATGCGGTCCCCGAACCGACTGCCCCATTGCCGTGTGCAGAATTCGATGGTTTGGCCTGAATTTACCTACATGCCTCCCCGATATCGCCACCCGTAGGTGGGGATATCGTGTGAAGATCTGCCCGTGTATGGCCAGCTTTAGGCTGATGCCATATGGGGCTGATTCTTGGCCTGTGGCTTTCCTGTATATTCAGTGCTGTTTTTCTTCTCATTACAAGCCGTGTCCTGTATTATCTCCCGTTATTTGCTTTCCAGTGCGTTATGCACAAAGTATCTGCGTTCCATAGGGTGTGGATGTGATACAGAGCAGAGTCATGCTACATGTGATGCAATGCTTTGGCCAAACTGAGCAATGAGCCTTTGTAATGCTCGCATCTCCTCCACATTCCCCATGGCGTTTTGAGCTGCCTGACAGTACAGTCCGGTTACCTAAGGTCAGTCTCGCTGAGCCGAGACATCCATCCAAACGAAGAGAGAATGTCTCTAAGTGGGGGATAGTTAGCCTCTGGCTGTTACTAACTGCCATTAATAGGGTGGGTAGGATCTGTATCTGTACTATGCCGATAAAAACAAACTGTGCAGTTGCTCCCTTGTGCTGGTACCGAGGCTATCAATGGGTTAAATCTTCCTGCACCTTAAATTCACACTGGATGGGGCACATTAATACAGCGCTATGGTGCTGATTATTTCAGCTCGGTAACTTATTCCGGTTTATTTTTACCCACTGTTGCTGGGTGGACTCTATGTTTTTCTAGCCAAAATGAGAGCTCTAAGCCGCAGCTCAGTGCTATGATCTATTCCCTCTCTAATCTCACTCCCTCTTAACTCATTGTCTTCCTATGGCACCGCCTATGGCATATTGGGTATAGCAGCCTCTGAATTATGGTAGTGCTGTAACGTGATATGCACAGGCTTTCATTGTCAGGCTGGCCCACCAATATACCAGGAAAACTCCTGGTGGGCCCTGGTGTCAGTGGGCCCTCTTACTCACCCAACCATTTGCCTTGTATGCCTATACCGTGGCCATTACTCAATTCTATATAAGAAATAACGGAGGAAAGGATAGATAATAGTATCTAAAAAGAAGTAATTAAGAGATTAAAGAAAGAGAGTGATGGAGAGTGGGCCTAAGGGCTAAGGGTTTTCTGTTGGGCCTTTGGCACCCCAATCTGACACTGGCCATACACATCACAATTATGATCTTTTCTGTGACCATTGGTAGAAACTAAAGAATTCTATGTCTATCTGATGATCCACCGTTAATGCTTTGCCGTGGAAGGCACCCCATAAAAAAATGTCCAACCTGTCTGATTGGTGAGACAACCAATATCCAAGGCTTTGCCGATATCGGCTGCCTCGTCTCCCACCATACATGCCCTGAATATCATACAAAATTGTTTCATAGGAGTATATAGGTGCATGTATGGCCACTTTAAGTCTCTTGTTACATAGCAGATGAAATTGAAAAAATACAAGCAATTGAGAGCTGAGCTCTGAGAATAAACAGATTTGGAAAATATTTCTCTTTTGGCCCCAAACGTACTAGTTCCTTCATTATACTTATCCTATGAGGGTCACTCCTTGTATTTTATCTCTTGCTGCAACAACACCCCCGGCTAAAACTTGAAACTATTTATTGAATGCAACATTACAACTGTTGTAGGGAACCATGGAATAGGAGAAATTATTTCTAATGTTATGTAACTGGTATTAGTGCTTATGGCCAAGATGAGTGACTATGTTATGAAAATATGGCCCTACCCCCACATTACTGAATGATGATTTTGCCTAGCACTTTTCATTATCTGTAGTATAATGTTTTATTGCTATTGTCTGCCATAGCCTTTAGGGTACTGGGACACCGGGCGATTCCCAGTGATTTGACACCCACAAGACTTTTAGCTGGGGGGGCAGATATCAAACCTCTTGTAATTGACTTAAGTGATACATTGACTGGAACCTGCTGGGTCAGACAATTATCAATAGGAATTGCTCTGAAAGGGGTGTTTTTATCCCCAAGATATAGCTATGTTGCACCCTGTACCTGCTGCTTTAGCCATGTACAAAGGTACGTTCTTCCTAGATCTGGAAGGTTCTTTGTTGGCCATATAGATATTTGCATCCATGACTCACTTGCTCAACTTCCGTTTTTTTTTCCTTGCTGGGAATTTGACTGTCCATTTATTATGATCATCCCACACCAGTGCCCAGAATCTCTTTGTTCATTCATATCATTGGAGACTGGTATAAACACATGCCTGCTTTAAAGGGGCAGTCTCCTTAACAGTTCAGTTTTGCTTCAGAGATAATCCAATCAGTATACTGTGTAGTGGTGGAATTGGGAGCTTTCTACCTACAGCTGCTGATCTATGGGCCCAGTTTGGACCCCACCAACCTAAGACAGACCAGAAATTTTAAAGCCGGCCATACACGTTTATATTTTAGTCATATTCCGACAGACGTTCGGATATTGATCATACGTTTAAATGCAACAATCTAATACTAACATTCAGACTGAAATTGTAGGATAAAGCCGGAGGATGTTCTAAAAATGAAATTAGTTGGCAGGCACCGGTCCTATGAAAGTGACTTCCTGGAAATGCACTGTAGGCCCCCCCCAAGGATATCGGTACAATACATGTGCAGATTTTATCATTATCCGACTGAAATTTTCTAACCTGTCCGACTGACTAAACGACTAATTGCCGTGGTACAAAAATGATCGGGACGATAATTTGGATCCCACGGCTCAACCTAACCAACCCCTCCGCTGTACAATTCTGCAAGTGGGGAGGTCATGGGCCCTTATGTGACCCTCTTATTGCCCCCCCCCCCTTATTGCTTTGTATCCTAGCAATTTACCATATAATATGTTTCTGTTGATGTTCTTGTTAACAACATTTACTGAAACTGCCCATCCCTTTATTTTAATTATATTCGATGTATATTTTATCAGTGCAGGAATGAGTATTTTTTTAGGAAAAAATAAATATAAAATTCATATATAATATCTCTTATAATTTCTCTGTTACACCATTAAGCAAGTCTTCAAGATGTTCTTTATTGAGAGAGTTTTACTTTAGTTACTAATGTCCAAGCCTTGGAATTAGATGATAGTCCCTCTGTACTTCCCACCCAGTATTCTGTGCCCAATAATACCCAGCTGACCAGAAGAAAGCTCCCACAGGGCACCTTTATGGCTGTATATGGAACACTCTTCTTCCTCTTGGCACTTTCCCAATGTCCCACAAGTATGTGTGATAATATCTTGGTGACCCTTCCTAGTTGCTGACTGACCTTGATCTTTCTTGTGAAACCTATTTTCTCCAGGTCCGGCAGATTTTTTTCCTGATAAAATATTAAGTATATATGTAAAATGCAGTATTGGCTCCCCAAATACACACTGGTCCAGGCTATCATAGCTAAAATAAAATGACTGTTGTGATTCTGGGAGGATTTCCTGCTCTAGAAATAACAAAGGCACAATAGGATGCAGTGTTTACAATGTGAAAGTAAAATTAAAAGGATGCTGTAATTTAAAGTGCATATAAACACAGTTTGGGTCATTAATAAACACTAGGCAAATCTGCACCTGGGCAGTTACCCATGGCTAAAAAAGCTAATCACTGATTGGTTGCTTATAAATGAGCCCCACTGTGTGACTGGGGGAATTACTGGATAATGTACTAGTCATAGAACACTCATTATTTGGTTGGATACCTGTTCCACCCATAGACAGGTCCTCTTTTCCTCGGTGGTAGGAACAGATTCATTTTATCCCAGCCAATATTTTTTCAACTGATGCGTTTTGAAAAAAACATGTTTTCCCATGACAGTATTGCTTTAAATTCCCTACACTTGAGATGCAAGCTGCTGGGTTAGCCGGGGGAGTTTATATTATTCCGTGCGTACCGGTAGCTGATAATAAGGCAATCACTGTACCGAATACAAGGCAGCTAGATTGTATTTTCATGCCAAAACTTGCACAGACTGACTCTGCGTGAAACATCTCCTTCCCAGCTTTGCTGAGTTAGCTTTTTTTAGCAGTTTAGTTAGGCGGCAGTAACCCTTTAACGTCTTTTACAGCTTGAAGCCCTAGCCAGCGCCTTTGTGGGTACCCAACTGAAGGAGAAAAACATCACATCAGGCCAGGACTATTTATAAGATGCCCTGTATTTTTACTTTGCCACAATGCCACGTTGTCCCCAGGGTTTCTACACTACTGAGTCACGTTGCTAATGTAAAGTAAGGTGCTTTTGGGTATATTTTGATCAGACATGGAACCTGAAACCAAACTCCTTGTTTGCGCTAGTATGTATGGCACAATTGAGTGGGTCAGGATTAAGGAAAACTGGCGAAATTGCTCCTGCCCTCATGGTGCAGCTGCCTGGTCACTTTTTCAAGCTGTCGTTTTTTTGTTTTTTTTAACCCCCCCTTTGGTCTTTCCTGCTCTGTCAGGCATAAAGAACCCCCACCGCCAGCAGCTTTCATGTTTATGAGTGTGTGTTTTATCGGCCAACAGAAGAGATCATAGAGAGTGACTGCTTATGACGGTTGGGCTTCCTTAAACAATCCCAAGTGTCTGTGCTAAAGGGCATGTATGCCATCTGTATGCTTCCCTTATGTCTGATATTTGTAGACTGTTTCCAGTGGAAATACAATTGTGCCAAGTTCAGCATATATTAAGTACAATTTGGGGAATAGCCCCTTAAGTTTTCTCAAAGGGAAAAAACTCCGGACACCAGGATTTCCACTTAAAAAGTCGGCTTTATTAGTCCATTGAAAGCACATAACGCCTGACTACTCATAGTTTGCTATAATTACTGGCAAACGTATGTCAAAAGACAGCCATATACATAAAGATCTTTGCCCCATTGGTCTACCACACTCTGGCCCAAATTGAATTTCATAATATGGGTCTGTGCACTCCTGCCAGCCACTGGCCACAGCAGTCCTTGTCTGGCTGTATTTTCTACCCTGCCCAATCAAAGTCTGGCCAATTTTTTGATAGATATTTGTTGAGCAGGCTGTCAGGAAAGCCTCGTACATGAGTCAGTAAGCTGCCAATTCTGTCTGGAATAACTTGCCTACGGAGCTCTAAGCTGTAGCTGATCTGGTCCTGACTTCTACAGTGCATGCTCCTTGTTGCTGATCACTGCCAGAGACACAGACACCAGACATGACATGGCTAAAGTTTGTGCAATTCTGTAGACAGAGAGCCAATACGGTGCCCCCCTGGACTTTTATTCTCTATTTCAGTGATCCCCAACCAGTGGCTCGGGGGCAACATGTTGCTCCCCAACCCTTTGGATGTTGCTCTCAGTGCCCCCAAACCAGGGAGTTATTTTTGAATTCCTGACTTGGGGGCAAGTTTTGGTTGAATAAAAACAAGATTTCCTACCAAATAAAGCCCCTGTAAGCTGATAGTGTGCATAGAGGCTGCCTAATAGCCAATCACAGCCCTTATTTGGCTCCTCCATGAACTTTTATGGTGCTGGTGTTGCTCTCCAAGTCTTTTTACATTTGACTGTGGCTCATGAGTAAGAAAGGTTGGGGACCTCTGCCCTATTTGGATGGAGTATTGGTTTAAAAACCAAAGGTGGGGTGTTATAGTTCTATTTTAAATGTCTTCTGTCACCGGTTCCTTTTACCCAGTTAACTCTGACTGCCATTTTATGTTTACATATTAAAGCAGAAGATTTATTTGCAATGTCAACATAAGATGGCAGACAAAGTTCAGTGGGTAAGAGGGCGTTGAGAGGGATGCTGTTCCAAAATAATATATTGTGGATGTGAACTGACAGGTTAATAGTTTAGGTGAAAGCCTAATTTTAAGTGACTTTTAAGCTGGGCTTAATATCCTTTCTTCCCAAATGTCATCCTAACCAGCCTTCAGATTTAGGATGAAGACACACAGAGCTACTAGTAGCAGCTACTTGTCATGGCTACCGAAATTGACAATGCTGATCGTTTACTGATAATTGTCTCTATGTGTGTTTTAGCAGAGACAATTCTCAGTATTGTCTATGGCAGGGGATTTTCTGGAGTTTATTAGCCATGAAAAAGTAGCTGCTACTAGTAGCTCCATGTGTCTTCACTCTTAAGGCCCCCATACACGGGCAGATAATAACTGCCGATATCGGTCCCTTGGACCGACTCGACAGCTTATCTGCCCATGTAGGGGCAGAAACGAGCGGACTGGCCGACCGATATCTGGCCTGAAATTGGCCAGATATCGATCGGCCAGGTTAAAAGATTCAGTCGGATCGGGGGCCGCATCAGCTCGTTGATGCGGTCCCCGAACCGACTGATACATTGCCGCCTACATAATCCGGTCGTTTGGCCCCTGGGCCAAACGATCGGATTTTTTTTTTCTTTTAACTTCACGCTCCCCGATATCGCCCACCCGTAGGTGGGGATATCGGGGGAAGATCCGCTCCCCGTGTATGGGAATGCCTTTTTAGCATTCACAACTTTCCAGGGGGGCCAGCCCCAATTTGGGAACCACAGATCTAGGGTGGCCTGTGTGAGGGGGTGCATGATGAATTGATGGTTTTGCATGTTTTCATTGTATTTCTCATGGTTCCCCATAGGATGAAATAGAAGAACTGAGGTCAGAAATGCTTGAGATGAGGGACGTCTACATGGAGGAAGATGTTTACCAGCTACAGGAGCTCCGACAGCAGTTAGAGCAGGTCCACAAGACTTGCCGTATCCTCCAGTACCGGCTGAAGAAAGCTGAGCGCAGGGGGCTGAGGGTGGCACAGACGGGACAGGTGGACAGCGAGCTCATCTCCACTTTAGAACAAGATGTAAAGGTAAGACTTGCACGCCTGGGTAGGTAATGTTGTGTTAAGACTGAATACACAGACTATTTTTTTATTGCAGTTAACAGGAATGGTCCGTTTTCTTTATACAGCTGTGTTTACATTGAGGATGGGCAAATACATTTGAAAACCTATTTATCAGTTAAAAAGAGGGCAGGGCAAATTCCATTCCATGACTTATCTTTCCCTCCGGGTTAAATATTTAGAATATTTAATAGAATACTGTATACATATTCTCTCTGCTTTGCTTTTAAACCATTGCTAATATTATGTAAACAATCATTTAGGGTATTGTCAGGGTCATTCCTTGCACCATTGTCCTTTGCTGTACATGTCATTAGCCTCCTCCATTACTATAGCAAATGTAAGCTGTTCTGACTGTGACACTGTAAAAACCTAAAATAACAATGTTTGTAGATGGATACTGGCTGTGAGAAATATGTGAAGAATTGGTGAAAAAAATAGGGAAACCCCAGTTTACATGAAACCTACATGACTGCACAGAAACCAGTGTAGTCTGCAGTGCGTTCACTTAAATAAACTGCTCTTTAGGCACGCAGGATATGGATTTTGCATGTTTTGTCTTGCATGGCATCATATAAATAAAGATCCATTGAAGTATCTGTTTATAATAATACTATGGTGTGATTGGCTGCAAGAGCCTTTTACAGGTAAAGGGAAAATTAAAAGTTAAAACACTGGGAGTGCTAATATTTTGGGCACCCAGCAATAAGCCAAATAGCTAAGCTTCCAGCATGGGCTGGTTTGTGTCTATAAAAGTTACCCCAGCTTAGGGTACCTTCTTTTAAAGTACAGGTATGGGATCCATTATCCGGAAACCCATTATCCAGAAAGCTCCAAATTACTGAATGCCTGTCTCCCATAGACTCCATTTTAATTAAATAATTCACATTTTTAAAATGCATTTTCTTTTTCTCTGTAATAATAAAATAGTACCTTGTATTTTATCCCAACTAAGATATAATTACCCCTTATTGGGGGCAGAACAGCCCTATTGGGTTTATTTAATGGTTAAGTGATTCTCTTTTCTCTGCAATAATAAAACAGTACCTGTACTTGATCCCAACTAAGATATAATTACCCCTTATTGGGGGCAGAACGGCCCTATTGGGTTTATTTAATGGTTAAGTGATTCTCTTTTCTCTGTAATAATAAAACAGTACCTGTACTTGATCCCAACTAAGATATAATTACCCCTTATTGGGGCAGAACAGCCCTATTGGGTTTATTTAATGGTTAAATGATTCCCTTTTCTCTGTAATAATAAAACAGTACCTGCACTTGATCCCAACTAAGATATAATTACCCCTTATTGGGGCAGAACAGCCCTATTGGGTTTATTTAATGGTTAAATGATTCTCTTTTCTCTGTAATAATAAAACAGTACCTGCACTTGATCCCAACTAAGATATAATTACCCCTTATTGGGGCAGAACAGCCCTATTGGGTTTATTTAATGGTTAAATGATTCCCTTTTCTCTGTAATAATAAAACAGTACCTGTACTTGATCCCAAATAAGATATAATTACCCCTTATTGGGGGCAGAACAATCCTATTGGGTTTAATTAACGTTTTATTGTTTTTTTAGTAGACTTAAGGTATACAAATTAGGGAAAGACCCCTTATCCGGAATACCCTTGGTCCCGAGCATTCTGGATAACGGGTCCCATACCTGTACTACTCTGCCATGTTTGATCCATTTCCCCAGTATCCCCCAGTGCCACCCTGGCAGGCACAAGAGGGTAGTTTCCTATACTATGTGTGCGTTTGCCCGTGCCGTTGCAGGCTTATACCAACACAAGCTATTTTGTTTGCAGTCTTCTAGCTACTGAAGTGCTACAGAACAGCAGTCTCCAGTGTATTGCAGGAAGCTGGGGCTCTTCCCCTGTTGCCTGGCAACGCCAGAGCAGGCTCCGGCCTGTGTTTATGTTCCTGACTCCAGCCTTCCTATTCTGCACGGCTTCATTTTCCATTAGGGCACTGCCTTTGCTGCTCTCGTTTCCTCTTTCAAACAAAGACGCTCAGTACTCGGGAGCCAACGGCTGCTAATATTTTGGTTGTGGGAACCCTAGAAAGGAGGGGGCTCTGAGATGGAAATGACTGTTTTGCTGCCATGTCAGAGGAGAGGGCAATAACCCATTTTACAGTTGCATACCTATAGACGTTTTTTTTTTTTTTTTCCTTTAGAAAAACAATATTTAAAGGGGAAGTTTGCCTCTAAACAAACTTTTAACTACATTGCAGATGTAAGCAATACAAGCAACTATTTGAATTGCTTTTTTTTTTTTTTAATTTACCATTATTCCCTTTCTTTTTAAAAAGGGAATCCTTGATGCTAGAAAAAAGAATGATTATGAAGCTAGGGGAGCTAGATCAATGAAGCCGTTGTTTTTCAGAAGTATTGCACAAGACTGCTGTACTGGTTGCCATAAGCAGCAGGAGAAATACAGGTATAGGATCGCTTATCCGGAAACCCGTTATCCAGAAAGCTCCGAATTAAGGAAAGCCCGTCTCCCATAGACTCCATTTTAATCAAATAATTCAGAATTTTAAAACGGATTCCCTTTTTTTGTAATAATAAAACAGTACCTGTACTTGATCCCAACTAAGATATAATTACCCCTTATTGGGGGCAGAACGACCCTATTGGGTTTATTTAATGGTTAAATGATTCCCTTTTCTCTGTAATAATAAAACAGTACCTGTACTTGATCCCAACTAAGATATAATTACCCCTTATTGGGGCAGAACAGCCCTATTGGGTTTATTTAATGGTTAAATGATTCCCTTTTCTCTGTAATAATAAAACAGTACCTGTACTTGATTCCAACTAAGATATAATTACCCCTTATTGGGGGCAGAACAATTCTATTGGGTTTATTTAATGTTTTATTGATTCTTTAGTAGACTTAAGGTATGGAGATACAAATTAAAGAAATACCCTTGGTCCCAAGCATTCTTGATAACGAGTCCTATACCTGTACCTCTTTTCTCAGGTATTTCTTACGCTGCTTAGAGTGGTTGGAAGGGATGGAAGGGGGGCTTTGTAGAGGTCTGATGATCCTCAGTTGGGTCTACACACACAGCTACTGGTAGCCAGCTACTTGTTGCAGCTACAAAATAGCCAACACAGATAATTGTCTCTATGTTTTATCAGAGACCGTTTTCAGTATTGTCTATAGCAGGGTATTTTCTTGTGTTTTGTAACTGGCTAAAAGTAGCACTGTGTGTCATAGCCTTTACAGTGATTTTAATAAAGACTTTACCAGTTGTGCGTGTATGAGGCCTGCAAGGCTATTCTGCTGTGATACTATGCAGCCGAATGGAACTCATTTTTATTTTAATTTCAGTGGCTGTTTGAGTTTGCTTTGTCTGGATTTAATAACACAACTGGAAAAATGAAGTGATCCGCAAGCAGAAATAGCTCTGACAAAGGCTTCGCTCTTTTGATGTCTCTAAGCAAATTATACAGCCATCATTATTCAAAGAGGTTAAGGGGAAAGGCTAATTGTGACTCAGTGTCTGATTAAATTTGATCAAAGTGCTTCCCATAGGAGTTCCATATTATACCAAAACCCCCAACAACCTTAAGACTGAATATGAGCTATTGCTGGCTGGCTTAAAAATTACAGAACAACCATTTTGCTGTTCGTAAGCCAAAGGGCTTATAGCATTATATAATTTTCATTTCTCAAATATTTTACTTTTAATATCCACTTTTAATTAGTAAACAGTTTTTTTATTTACTAAATAGATGCAAAGCTCATGAAATTACAAATTTATGCTGTGGAGTCGGTGCCCTGGTGACCTATTATATTAATGACTAGCCTAATGATTAGCCGCTGCTAATAATCAGAAATCCTGGTTATTAGCAGAGGCTAAAAATGCTGCAGTGATATGTTCAGTTCATTTCGGTTTAGACTTGTGGCATCAGTGATGGAATTTCAGCCATAAAGCAGGGCAGTAATGTTTCCTACAGTGGGTATCAGATAGGATCTGTGCCACTGTGACAGAATGCTCTGTTATACAGATAGCTAGAATCTCAGCCATAAAGCAGGGCAGGACTGCTGCTTACAATGGGGGGGGGGGGGTCAGATAGGATCTGTGCCACTGTGACAGAATGCTCTGTTATACAGATAGCCAGAATCTCAGCCATAAAGCAGGGCAGGACTGCTGCTTACAATGGGGGGATCAGATAGGATCTGTGCCACTGTGACAGAATGCTCTGTTATACACATAGCTAGAATCTCAGCCATAAAGCAGGGCAGGACTGCTGCTTACAATGGGGGGTATCAGATAGGATCTGTGCCACTGTGACAGAATGCTCTGTTATACACATAGCTAGAATCTCAGCCATAAAGCAGGGCAGGACTGCTGCTTACAATGGGGGGGGATCAGATAGGATCTGTGCCACTGTGACAGAATGCTCTGTTATACAGATAGCTAGAATCTCAGCCATAAAGCAGGGCAGGACTGCTGCTTACAATGGGGGGGGATCAGATAGGATCTGTGCCACTGTGACAGAATGCTCTGTTATACAGATAGCTAGAATATCAGCCATAAAGCAGGGCAGGACTGCTGCTTACAATGGGGGGATCAGATAGGATCTGTGCCACTGTGACAGAATGCTCTGTTATACAGATAGCTAGAATCTCAGCCATAAAGCAGGGCAGGACTGCTGCTTACAATGGGGGGGATCAGATAGGATCTGTGCCACTGTGACAGAATGCTCTGTTATACAGATAGCTAGAATCTCAGCCATAAAGCAGGGCAGGACTGCTGCTTACAATGGGGGGGATCAGATAGGATCTGTGCCACTGTGACAGAATGCTCTGTTATACAGATAGCTAGAATCTCAGCCATAAAGCAGGGCAGGACTGCTGCTTACAATGGGGGGGGGATCAGATAGGATCTGTGCCACTGTGACAGAATGCTCTGTTATACAGATAGCTAGAATCTCAGCCATAAAGCAGGGCAGGACTGCTGCTTACAGTGGGTATTAGATGACAGAATGCTTTGTTATAAAGCTGAACTATATCTCAGATGGAACAGATTCTTTGTTCTTCCCTCTGATTATAATTAAATAATTATATAACTTTATGCTTAATTTAAGTACTATTTTTCCCCCATACTACTAAACTAAATATTTTAGAAATGAATACCTTTTTTAACAATAGAAACACTTTAAATACTCCAGAAAGCCTCCTATTTAGATTCAACCTGACCCTCAGGAAAACCCCAAATCTCATGTCACACAGCTCTAAAAAAAGAACCTAAGTCATATTTCAGGCTTTATTTATGTAAAGGTTAATGATGCAAGGTTCTTTTTCTCAAGCCGGTACTGCAGATGTGTTCTCGCCTGTGCGGCCCAGCTGTGTGTGCTGGGAACGGTTTATGCCGATTATTCCAGCAGCTGGATCCATGGGATTGCTGTGTATTTCATCATTCTCAGCGTTACCAGCCAGTAGGAAAGTCCTGGACTTGTACTGCAGAACAAAAGCATTTGTAACATAACCCAGACCCTTGCACACTGCAGCCTTTGTGCCATGTTGGAGCTGCGGGCTGACATTCCTACGGAGTGGGCTGCTGGTTGCCTCCCTAATGTTTTCTAATGAGTGTTATTCCCTGCCAGGCTCTTTCACTCCTTATATGTAAAAAGAGCTGCAGTGTTCTCTAGTATAATAACACAAACGCTTAAATACATCTGTCTCTCTCCCTGGTCTGAGAAATATCAATTTTAGATGTTTCTGACACTCGGCACGTGCAGTTCATATATTTATTTTGGAAGACTGGGGGGAAGGATTTAACCTTGCTCTCCTCACTTCCAGTGTAACTAGTGCCATAGCCACGCAGGAAGTGCGCCACAGAGATGGCAACTGCTTTCCTTTACTTGCTAAATGTGGTTTTACACATCATGCATGATTTTCTTCCCTGTGGGCAACTAATCTCTCCATATTGCCTTTCCACCAGCAACAAAGGGAATCACCAATGGAAAAGCATCACTTAGGTTTTCCGAAGTCGCGCAAAGTTTCCTCTTGCAGGTAAATTTGCGTGACATCCCATTGGCCATTCCCTTTGTTGCCGGTGGAAAGGCATTTCAAAGATATTAATTGCCGGTGGTAGCAGAGATCTATCATGGGGGCTAATCTCTCCGTGGGACATTACCCTATAGCACTACCAAATATGTTGGCGCTATATAAATAAAGGATCATAATCTCAGTGGTTTTTTGAGATATTTGCAACCACACTGTCTGTAGCCCATGGTTGTACGAAATAGTGGATATTAAGGCTTGTATAATTTGTTATAAACAAGCTGTGTGACCATAGAGTTATACAGGGAACTCTGAGTATCACTCATGTATTATAAGGGATAATGTACCCCCTACTGTAAATGATAAGGATATTAGCAGTCACTGAGGGGTTCTGTGACCATATAAAGGCACAAGGCTGCAGGCTGAGTTATACAGGGAACTGTGAGTATCACTCATGTATTATAAGGGATAATGTACCCCCTACTGTAAATGATAAGGATATTAGCAGTCACTGAGGGGTTCTGTGCCCATATAAAGGCACAAGGCTGCAGGCTGAGTTATACAGGGAACTCTGAGTATCACTCATGTATTATAAGGGATAATGTACCCCCTACTGTAAATGATAAGGATATTAGCAGTCACTGAGGGGTTCTGTGCCCATATAAAGGCACAAAGCTGCAGGCTGAGTTATACAGGGAACTCTCAGTATCACTCATGTATTATAAGGGATAATGTACCCCCTACTGTAAATGATAAGGATATTAGCAGTCACTGAGGGGTTCTGTGCCCATATAAAGGCACAAGGCTGCAGGCTGAGTTATACAGGGAACTCTGAGTATCACTCATGTATTATAAGGGATAATGTACCCCCTACTGTAAATGATAAGGAAGAAGTCAATAAAGGGTTCTGTGACCATATATAAGACTGCATGACATGTCAGTGCCATATAAAGAATAATTATGCCTGTAGGGCATAGACGGGGTGGAATTAGGCGAGAGCTTACTGGCCAGTTATATGTCTAGGAGGTCTTCCCGAGATTACTTTTTTGACACCACTTCAGACATAAAACGGCTATAAATATTTTGTTTTTTTTAGGAAGTCTGTTGAGAGAGAGACCGATAAAATAAAGCCTTAAGCCAGATTGAGTTGGGGCTTTATTTTATCTTTGCTAAAAATATAAAACTGTTGACCCACTTTATGTTCCAGCAGATTTAGGGCAGGAAACCAGAAGGGGTTCTGATAGAATCAGTTTGGCTCCATATTTCACTGATTCCATCCTTTTGAGCTTTCTTGGTTCTAACGTTCGTTATGTTTGTAGGTGCAGATATGGTCAGGGTGACATCAGATCTTTGGCCTGGAAACAAGGAAAGGATTTTGGGATACGTGGGCCTGGTGCATTATCTCTCTTATTGGTAGCAGAGGGACTTTTAGTGGGATTAATGCTGATCCTCTTAATGGCTGAAGTGCTTGCTTAATCTTGGGCTATTACTTTGTGGCAACTTATTTAATTGCCTGAAACACAGTACCCATAATAACCTGCTATTTAGTCCTGTGCTGCTAGTGGTTTCAAGAAAGTCATATATAAATCTACCAGAATTTCATGTATATATCTGTTTCCCAGTTTTAGAAACTGCTGATGCAGTGTTTCCCAGACACCTTCTGCCTGAGACGTAGTGTATTTGTAGGTGCAGAGGCACAGGGGGATAAAGTTTCTTTATTGCAAAGTGCTGACATGGTAATTGAGCCTAGATTGGCTTTCTCAGAAAAATAAAATAAGCATTGGCCTAGATCATGTATAAGCCTGTTTCTGTATGGTGCGTTGCCATCATGCTGTGTATATTGTTAACGGATAAGTAATAATGGGGAGCTACTGGGGTCATATTGTGTGGCACAGATCTTTACTAGTAAAGGGTTATGGTGCTCTTGGAAAAGTAGCCTCAAACTAAGATGCAGTATTTCCAGCCTAATTATTGGTTAGATTTAGGCCCCCCACCCCCAGTTTCTTGCTATACAGCATCCGTTCTTGACAAAGGTTAACTCCCATATAAAGGAAAGATCTAAATAGGATTTAAAAAGATGCCATAAGTGCTGATCAATGGCTTTATGTTAAGGCTTTAATGGACGTTCTACTGATTATTGGTAGATTTAGAGACCTATATAGGTTTTGCAGCGATTTTAATAAGGCTGGTCAAGCACAGGCTGATTTGTTAATTTTCCCTAATTAGTATCCTCCAGATAGTAAACTGGGTGAGCCTAGTCAGTCATATCTACATTAAAATCATATTTTTGTGACCTTGAGGCCAGTTTGGCTTGTTCAGTCAAGTAATGTTGATATCTGGCAAACTGCATTTACTCAGTATATATCTCCAGATACAGTTACTGCAACCAGGGAGCCTATTCGCCATGGAAGAGAGTTTTTTATCCCATAACAATATATTTTGATATATATAAAAAGGTTTGTTTTAAAGTTTCAGCCAATAAAGTGCTTCCTTTTTCATTGATGGAAAACCATGAGTTGGGGGTTTTTGAGTAGACAAAGCTAGAATAGCGTTTGAGGCAGAGACGATGAGCTTATTGTAAATTCTCCTTTTATTGTGCATTGTTAGGTGGCTAAAGACGTCTCTGTGCGGCTCCACAGTGAGCTGGAAGCAGTGGAGAAGAAGAGAATAAAGCTGGAGGACGAGAACGAAGAGCTGCGCCAGCGTCTCATAGAGACAGACTTGGCCAAGCAAGTCCTCCAGAACGAGATGGAGAAAATGAAAGAGGTAAGATTATTGGTTAAAGTAGAATGTTCATGGGAGTTAACAGTTGTTAAAGCCAAAGGAGTTTGATGGTGATGGCACTTTTACTTTGGGCTTTTGCTTACTACTGCCTTTGGTGGAGATATAGCTCTTATCAGTAAATGGTTCAAATGATATAATCATGGGAAGAGGAGAACTGTGTTTAATAAAATATAGTGTCCGTCTCTTTATTCTTTGTATCTTGTGGTGTTTTATTTATGAGCTTCTTGGTCCATTCTACTGGTAAATTAGGGAGTTTTGGCTCATTCCACTATAATCATCCATTTATATCAGGAAATCTGTCAAACTCTTGGCCGAATTGCAAATAGCTTGTTGGTCTGTGGCCATTCTGCATATGCAATATAGTGCAAAGTTCTGACCACATTACCAGCATTGCTATATTGCACCTGCAGTTTGTCTGACAAGCCACAAGGGATACCTGGGAGCTCAATGAAGATGGCAAAGTTTACTGTGGAATACCCATGGGTCAGTGCATTTTCCAGTGAGAGGAAGGATTGCCTTTAGGGATCCTAAAGTTAACCTAAGAGTTTGGCACCCCCAGTGATTTGCTCTCTAATAGTGTAGACCCTTCTGCTGAATGTGAAGATAGAATGGTATTTCTAGCAGGTATCCTGTACTGCTTATACTACGGCAACTGAACCCCATTGCATTATTATTGAAACTATTACTGAACCTTTAGGAAGATGATCTGCTTTGTATAGGTAAACTGACCAGGACCTGCCTCTCTATCCTTGAAGCTCATCTAGCTACTGGGTGACTATGCTACAGGTCCCATGGTCCATTTAGTCGAAACTGGTAGCGGAGAGAATGTACAATGTGGCATTCTGGGAAATGTGAAAGTGACAGTGAAGATGTGTAGACAGACACGAAGGTCACAGAATAGTTAAACAAACATTGTAAGAGCATTGTTGCACAATATAATTCCGTGTTGTGACGTACAGAGCTGAAATAGTTTCTGTGCTATTGTCAAGAGCATCGCAGGCTACGATCTTTGCTTTGCATTGAATTCCAATGTAAATCCTGTGCAAACAGCAGTGGTTTGAGGTGAGGCCTCATCCAGATCAATATTTATTGACTTCCTGACCTGCTATTTATAGGCCCTGTCATCAAAATACAGATGTTTTATTTGTTGCCCAAATGTACGAAAAGGTGGCTGGAGTCATTCAAATGGTTTCTGCCTGGCCTGTTCTGTGAGGCTAAATGGTATGAAAGGGTGGAAAATAGCCAAACTGAATGTGTTATTCAATTTTACCGAGACCAAATCTATTTTTAAAAGAATTACACTAGCTGAAATTTTTTTTATTCTGTCACTGATAAGCTCATTGGTTTTCTCCTCCATTCTGACGCGCTACTGCCTTTCTTTTGCAAAGGGACCGAAATGAGATTTATGGAGTTGGCTGATTAGTTGACAGCAGATCCATTGTGAAGTTGCAGGGATCGGGGTAGGGTTATTGATGCTCTCGTGTTGTGAGTAATTACATCTCGCCTCGGTGAATGTTGTTCGTAAATTATTTATACCGTAGACGCCCACGCAATATTTTCATTATGTTTTTGTTTGGAACAGAATAAAACTGTGCTACCCAGTTTAGAGATCAGCTCACTGCAAAACTGAGCAGGGGACCTTTAAATCAGAGTCTGGGGCTGCCCAGTGGTTGGTTGGGGAGCACGGAAGGCAGAATAGAATGGAGTGGCAATCTGTAGATTCTGGCAAATGCCAGAGGAGCTGCTGTAAGAGATATAAACTCTCACTATTTATTGGACCTATGGGGGGCTGTTTGGGCGTCTGTGTACTTAAAATACCTATGTTGAATCTGAGTCTGGACCTGGTGAGTGCTTACTTGACACCCTGTGTATCCCTGGAACTAAAGCAGGGTGACTGAGCTAAATTTCCCAGCCTGAAGGCCAGTTAGGGGGGGATTTGGGGCGAGTGCTTATTTGTGCCCTGGGTACCCCTGGAACTATAGCGGGGTGACTGTTACCCCAATGTTTCTATATATCTGTAACCTTGTTATGGGCTAAGGGGGCCCAGCCTGAAGGCCAGTTAGGGGGGGATTTGGGGTGAGTGCTTATTTGTGCCCTGGGTACCCCTGGAACTATAGCAGGGTGACTGTTACCCCAATGTTTCTATATATCTGTAACCTTGTTATGGGCTAAGGGGGCCCAGCCTGAAGGCCAGTTAGGGGGAGATTTGGGGTGAGTGCTTATTTGTGCCCTGGGTACCCCTGGAACTATAGCAGGGTGACTGTTACCCCAATGTTTCTATATATCTGTAACCTTGTTATGGGCTAAGGGGGCCCAGCCTGAAGGCCAGTTAGGGGGGGGGGGTGAGTGCTTATTTATGCCCTGGGTACCCCTGGAACTATAGCGGGGTGACTGTTACCCCAATGTTTCTATATATCTGTAACCTTGTTATGGGCTAAGGGGGCCCAGCCTGAAGGCCAGTTAGGGGGGGATTTGGGGTGAGTGCTTATTTGTGCCCTGGGTACCCCTGGAACTATAGCGGGGTGACTGTTACCCCAATGTTTCTATATATCTGTAACCTTGTTATGAGCTAAAAAAGGATTGGGCAAATGTTGTGCGACAATGGGCCTTATGCAGGGAACCAATTACAATTACTTAACACAGATTACAATAGGGTGTTATAGGAACGATCCTTGCTGTATTTCAGACCTTTTTGGATAAGTGGTTTCTGGATAATATATTCATTACCTGTATGTTTTGTTTGTTGTATTGTGACATTTCTTCTATTTTTATTTTAATAGAAAAGCCAAACAGTTAACAGCTTATTTGGCTTAGTTTAGTGAAGCAAAATATGTTCATTAACGGTTTACAAAGGGCTGATTCATTTGGCTCAGTTAGTAGCATAAAAAACAGCAGTGGAAAAAAAGCAGAAACATTAGATCATAACCAGCTGGAAGGAGTCTCCAGTTTTGTTTTGTTAAAAAAAATTTGAAATAAATGAACGTTTCTAGTTCAAATATCAACAAAGAGCACATTCAAAAATGCCTTGCGTTTGTAATGTGGCTGAAAGCCAGAATTCATGGTTGTGGTTTGCTGTGCTTTCTAAAAGGTCCATTGGTTGTTCTGCCGGTTTCAGGCACTGGGAGGGAGAGCGTGCATGACTGTGGCAATGTGGGTTCCTTTATATTCTGACCAGAAACAAATCATTTGATGTTAGAAAGAAGCCACAGGAAATCCCAGAATGTCTTGGTGCTCAACCCTCTCCTGTTCTCATACCTGTGTTTCTCATATTCGAGTTTGAGGCCACAATATAGTGGTTAACTATAGAGTTCATTGTTTTTGTGTGGATAGATTGCTTCTGAAGACCCTAACTGTACTGTAGCTTGGAAAACTTGGAAAATGTTTCCTGCTCAAACCATTCCTTGCTGCAAAAAAGGTTGGGGACCACTGGTGTAGGGGTCAAGAACCATAGAAGATCTATGTGGAGCCAATAAAGGAGCCATTTTTACAGATAGCATTAATGTTTAGACCAAAGTGAAAACTGCACCTTATATTATTCATAATTGCCTACAATATTACAGTTTTTCATTTATCTCATATGTCTCTTTTAAGGGAAATAGCCATTAAAACACTGAGCCCATAAACATGGCACTGCCGTTAGTACACTTTGGGTCTAAGGGGGACTGAGCACATAAACATGGCACTGCCATTAGTACACTTTGGGCCTAGGGGGGACTGAGCCCATAAACATGGCACTGCCATTAGTACACTTTGGGCCTAGGGGGGGCTGAGCCCATAAACATGGCACTGCCATTAGTACACTTTGGGCCTAGGGGGGACTGAGCCCATAAACATGGAACTGCCGTTAGTACGCTTTGGGCCTAGGGGGGACCGAGCCCATAAACATGGCACTGCCATTAGTACACTTTGGGCCTAGGGGGGACTGAGCCCATAAACATGGCACTGCCGTTAGTACGCTTTGGGCCTAGGGGGGACCGAGCCCATAAACATGGCACTGCCGTTAGTACGCTTTGGGCCTAGGGGGGACCGAGCCCATAAACATGGCACTGCCATTAGTACACTTTGGGCCTAGGGGGGACTGAGCCAATAAACACGGCACTGCCATTAGTACACTTTGGGCCTAGGGGGTACTGAGCCCATAAACATGGCACTGCCATTAGTACACTTTGGGCCTAGGGGGGACTGAGCCCATAAACATGGCACTGCCATTAGTACACTTTGGGCCTAGGGGGGACTGAACCCATAAACATGGCACTGCCATTAGTACATTTTGGGCCTAGGGGGGACTGAGCCCATAAACATGGCACTGCCATTAGTACACTTTGGGCCTAGGGGGGGGTGAGCTCATAAACATGGCACTGCCATTAGTACACTTTGGGCCTAGGGGGGACTGAACCCATAAACATGGCACTGCCATTAGTACACTTTGGGCCTAGGGGGAACTGAAGGACTTATTTTTATGCAATAAAACTGTGTCCCTATTAAGCTAAGAACACCCATATTTATTGTTTCCTAATAAAGAATATACTGTATGATCTGTCCCATTTTACATTGTGCCAGCTTTAAAAGCATCCTTTTTGGAACAATAAATATTGCTTTTTCTTTCTGTCAAGGCATCAGTCATACTCTAAAACCATGTCACTCTATTTCGGTAGGCTGGTTTGACATGTATGGGGGCAATAGTGCGATAGCCAGCAGGCAGATCAGGGGTCTCGGAGCAAGTGGTCTCTCAGACCGAGTTGTGGAAAGCAGATGGTGGCATTGTGTGGATTTAATGCAAAGCAGTAAGATCATTGGCAGCATCCATTATACACCCTACGGATCCTAACCCCTGTGCCTGTAGTAGCAGATTCTCTGGTGATGGTCGGGTAACTGCTATTGCAAACACAGCCCATGTGTCAGACAGACTGTTCTAGCTTCATTACATAAAAATAAAACATCAATTCCCCTATCCCCTTCTGCTCTTGACATTTTAAAAGCAGCAAAATTGGGTGTGACTTGCACTCTGATCTGGCAGATTGGGATTATTTTTATTTTCACAGATGGCCCTAGCACTAGGCTTTACAGTTTATTTAAATGTATATGTGGCTGGTTAGAAGTTTAAAGTGGAGCTAATTCAACCCGTATAATATACAATTAGAAGTAAAACATGAGAGCCAAACTTATTTTTGTGTGAACAAAACATTCATTATGTTTGTATTTATACATGTGAGTAGGAGGTGCCATATTGCTCCCCTTAGTAGTTTGGATCTCCATTCTTTAAGTTTACTAAAAAATAATTTAACCATTAAATAAACCCAATAGGGCTGTTCTGCCCCAATAAGGGGTAATTATATCTTAGTTGGGATCAAGTACAGGTACTGTTTTATTATTACAGAGAAAAGGGAATCATTTAACCATTAAATAAACCCAATAGGGCTGTTCTGCCCCCAATAAGGGGTAATTATATCTTAGTTGGGATCAAGTACAGGTACTGTTTTATTATTACAGAGAAAAGGGAATCATTTAACCATTAAATAAACCCAATAGGGCTGTTCTGCCCCCAATAAGGGGTAATTATATCTTAGTTGGGATCAAGTACAGGTACTGTTTTATTATTACAGAGAAAAGGGAATCATTTAACCATTAAATAAACCCAATAGGGCTGTTCTGCCCCCAATAAGGGGTAATTATATCTTAGTTGGGATCAAGTACAGGTACTGTTTTATTATTACAGAGAAAAGGGAATCATTTAACCATTAAATAAACCCAATAGGGCTATTCTGCCCCAATAAGGGGTAATTATATCTTAGTTGGGATCAAGTACAGGTACTGTTTTATTATTACAGAGAAAAGGGAATCATTTAACCATTAAATAAACCCAATAGGGCTGTTCTGCCCCCAATAAGGGGTAATTATATCTTAGTTGGGATCAAGTACAGGTACTGTTTTATTATTACAGAGAAAAGGGAATCATTTAACCATTAAATAAACCCAATAGGGCTGTTCTGCCCCCAATAAGGGGTAATTATATCTTAGTTGGGATCAAGTACAGGTACTGTTTTATTATTACAGAGAAAAGGGAATCATTTAACCATTAAATAAACCCAATAGGGCTGTTCTGCCCCAATAAGGGGTAATTATATCTTAGTTGGGATCAAGTACAGGTACTGTTTTATTATTACAGAGAAAAAGGAAATCATTTCTAAAAATTAGAATAATTTGTTTAAAATGGAGTCTATGGGCGATGGCCTTTCCGTAATTCAAAACTTTCTGGATAACGGGTTTCCGGATAATGGATCCTATACTATATTCTATATTGAGTAAAATGATGGGTAAGTGAGCAGGGCATGTAATAAGTAGCAGCCTTGAACTGTTCCTCATATGTAGGCATGTTTTACATTTACTTCTTAAGTTTAGAATGCTAATAAATGGAAAAATGTGCGTTAACATGGACAGCCAGGCCCAAAATTCACCTAAAATAACAATGGTTATTTGTTTTTTTGTAATTGCAGAACTCCCTGAAAAAGAGGCGGTCATCTGGGAGAATTGACAAGAAGCCATCTCTGCAGGTATTAATTATTGGAAAGGACATTCAGTTCTTGTATGTGCTAATTAATATTGTATGCAGCAAATATAAACGACCCGTGGCCTTGAGTTTAACGAACTTCAGCTGTCAGGAGGATTCTGGGAATTTCAGCACAAAGGTTTCCATGCCCTTTATAAAGTTGCTTGTTTCCCAAAATTCGCTGCTCTCTTCTTAAATGCATTGCAGTATACACAGAATATAAATAACATATGGAAGGAATCTGGGTGTTTTATTACCCAAATGAGAAGGGTATGGCAGCAAAACCTTGATTAAAATTGACCACTGCATGTAACATTGTTGCCTACCTCTACTGTTCTGAGCCATTTTAGGCTGTAGGAGGGTGTTTGGTAGACGTTGAAGTTTCCAACTGCATTTTCCCTATGTTATGTTTTTATTTTGGACCTGTAGATCTGATTGTATTCTGTAAAGGTCCCCATACACGGGCCGATTGTAGCTGCTGATATCGTTCCCTTGGACTGATTCGGCAGCTTATCAGCCCGTATAGGGGCAGAAACGATGGCCATACCCCGACCGATATCAGGCCTGAAATTGACCAGATATCGATCGGGGAGGCTAAAAGATTCAGTCGGATTGGGGACCGCATCGGCTCGTTGGTGCAGTCCCCGAACCGACTGTCCCATTGCTGCCATTATAATTAGATTGTTTGGCCCCAGGGCCAAATGATCAAATTAGCCTACACAGTCCCCGATATCGCCCACCCGTAGGTGGGGATATCGGGTGAAGATCCTCAAGGTCGCCAAGTGAGCAAATCTTCACGTGTATGGGGACCTTAACCCTTGTATGTTAAATGAATGTAATACCAAAATAAGTGGGTTAGGGTGGATTGAGTGGTTTTGGGAGATAAGGGGTGTGGACAGACGTACTAGTCTATAATCAGGGATATCGCAGCTGGAATGTGTATATATAATATAATGAAGTATAGTAGGAAAATGTACTTTAGATTTAGGCACATAAAATGTATGCTTTGTATGATTGTGAAAAAAAACAAAATTGGAGTGTGTGGATTATTCCGAATCATTAGCATTCTTCTCCCGCTGTATAAATCTGCATCTCAATGGTGTCTTGATTAAAGCTTCTGCCTTCATTAAGAAAAAAAGAAAAGGGGTTTTCAAAGTGTTTCCTTGATTACAATGCAGAGGCATGTGTGGAGGAGGCTGGAGGAGAATAAAGTCTTTTCACTTCTGTGCAATGGCATTGAGCAGCCAAAAAAAAGAGGACTCTGTTTTCCTGCCAGTAGATGGGAGAGAGTGTAGCTATCTAACCAGTGTGAGGGCGCAAGAGCTGATATCCAGCGAGTGAGAAAGAGAGAGCTCTGATATCTGGCTGGTAAGAAAGCGAGAGATCTTTCATACTCAAGTGTTGAGAAAATAAGAGAGCTCTGATATCCAGCCTGACCAATTATGTGGCCTGGAATCGGGCAGATCTCAATCGGGCAGGTTAAAAAATCTAGTCGGATCAGGGACCACATCGGCTGGTTGATGCGGTCCCCGGACCGACTTTGCCTATACCCGTTGTTAGAATTCGCATGTATTCTCCCGATATCGCCCACCTGTAGCCTTTTCCCGATATAGCCTTTATATTAGGATTGCACCGAGTCCAGGATTTGGTTCGGGATTCTGCCTTTTTCAGCAGAACTCTAATTTGGGCGAATGCACAATCCTGGCCAAACGGAATCATTTAAAATCACGTGACCTATTGTCACATAAACACGGAAGTTGAAAATGTGAATTAGGATTCGGTTTGGTATTCGCCCGAATCTTTTAGGAAGGATTCGGGGTTTGGCTGAATCTGAAAATAGTGGATTCGGTGCATCCCTAGTTTATATGCTTTTTTTGTTGTTTTTTTTTAAACACACCCAAGAGCTATTTTAGAATTTTTTAAATGCAACTCTTCTAAATGCTCATCAAGAGCAAGAAAATGCAATATGAAAAACATGAAACAAGAATACTGAGTGCTTATTAGTACTGCCAGGCAGAACATAGTGGAGTCGGTTAGCTGATGTGTTTAAGTGCACTCAAACCCGCATCCCCAACACTAAGAGCCTTTAGAAGACTAGTATGAAGCCACACCATATGGCCCCAATGTGAAGTACTTGCTTATGCTCCATCTCTGCCTAGTGCACAACACAGACAGCACAATAATAAATGTAGTAACACCCCATTTGCAGAATGAGTGGGAGTTCATTGTGCTGAGTAGCCAAACTGAGCGTGCTTTGTACTTTAGATTTCTGGTGTCTTTGTGCCTTTATGTGTGTTGCCTTGCCTCAGACACCTGAGAATCTGCTCGATGCATTACAATGAGTCCCACAATAGCTCAGCTGTGTGCAAAGCTACACAGAGCAGCGCTGAAGCATGAAAAGGTTAGTTGGCGATTAGGAAAGGGACATGGGGCTCTTTTGCAAAGCGGTATTTCCTTGAAAGATGCTTACATTAGGAAAGTGCAGTGCTCATGTACTGAAGTTCCTTAGTTGTATTAAGTATATGTTTGGCACATAAATTGATTCTACCACAAGCCTTAATAGTGCATTGTTATTATCTAATTGGGATTTTAGTTTACTATACTTCAGCAAAGCTTTCTTATTCCACCTAAAGGTGCCCCTATACGTGAAGATCCGCTCGCTTGGCGAGGTCACCAAGCGAGCGGATCTTCTCCCGATATCCCCACCTACAGGTGGGCGATATCTGGTAACATGTAGGCTAATTCGATCGTTTGGCCCCAGCAATGGGGCAGTTGGTTCGGGGACCGCATCAACGAGCCGATGCGGTCCCCGATCCGACTAAAGGTGGCCATACACGGGCCGACTATAGCTGTCGATATCGGCAGCTAATCGGCCCGTGTATGGGCAGGGCAGAGCGGCCTGGCCGACCGATATCTGGCCTGAAATTGGCCAGATCTCGATCGGCCAGGTTAGAAAATCCGGTCGGATCGGGGACCGCATCGGCTCGTTGATGCGGTCCCCGATCCGACTGCCCCATTGCCGCCCACATAATCCGATCGTTTGGCCCCAGGGCCAAACGATCGGATTATTTTTTTTTACCTAAATGCTCCCCGATATCGCCCACCCGTAGGTGGGGATATCGGGGGAAGATCCGCTCGCTTGGCGACATCGCCAAGCGAGCGGATCTGCTCGTGTATGGCCACCTTAAATCTTTTAACCTGCCAGATCGATATCTGCCCAATTTCAGGCCAGATATCGCTCGGGCAGGCCCCTCGTTCCTGCCCCTACACGGGCAGATAAGCTGCTACAATCGGCCCGTGTATGGCCACCTAAATCAGTAACAGACCCTCTTTAGGCAGCAATGTATTCATTGTAAATTAGCCTTTATGGCTGTTCCACGCTAGTTTCCAGATAAACTAGGGAGCCAAGCTGGAAGGCCAATGAGAATAGCTCCTGCTGTTTGTATTCTTAGTAAATGTGAGTAGATATCAGCAATGCCTGCCATAAAGCAAGGCATGACAGCTGTGTTTTGTCAGAAAAGAAGTAGAGGCAGTCACATGAAGTACCAGGATGTTCATGTCTCTGCTCAAGCATTTACTACATTCAGTCATTATAACAGAAGAGATGTTGTTTCTCTCTGTATTAAAGGGTCATTTCTTAAAAGAATTCTGTCATGGGAAAACATGTTTTTTTCAAAATTCATCAGTAAATAGAGATAGAGCTTCTCCAGCAGGATCCTGCATTGTAATCTGTTTTTCAAAACACAAACATTTAATTTTGAAATGTCACATGGGGCTAGCCATATTTTACATTTCCCAGGGTGCTACAGCCGTGTGACCTGTGCTCTGATAAACTTCAGTCACACTTTACTGCTGCGCTGCAAGTTGGAGTGATATCCCCCCCCCTCCCCCCCAGCAGCCGATCAGCAGAACAATGGGAAGGGAGCAATAGCAGCTCCCAGTAGGTATCAGAATAGCACTCAATAGTAAGAAATCCAAGTCCGGCTTGGGACTCCTCCAGTTACATGGGAGTAGGAGAAACAATTGCTTAGCTGAAAGCAGTGCTAATATGTAGCGCTGGCTCCTTCTGAAAGCTCAGACTCAGGCACACTTTACTGCTGCGCTGCAAGTTGGAGTGAACCCCTCCCAGCAGCCGATCAGCAGAACAATGGGAAGGGAGCAAGATAACAGCTCCCAGTAGGTATCAGAATAGCACTCAATAGTAAGAAATCCAAGTCCGGCTTGGGACTCCTCCAGTTACATGGGAGTAGGAGAAACAATAGGTTAGCTGAAAGCAGTTCTAATGTGTAGCGCTGGCTGAAAGCTCAGACTCAGGCACAATGCACTGAGATGGCGCCTACACACCAATATTACAGCTTAATATACATTTGTTGGTTCAAGAATAACATTTTAAATGGCAGAGGGAATTATTTGCTATGTAACAGTGTCATTTAGAAAGAAAAAGAAAAAAAAAATCGTGACAGTTTCTCTTTAAACCCAGTGGTATGGGAGATACTGCCTGTGTGCAGTCTGATTACCAGGAGCGTGTGTAATCCCTTGCTATATTGCAAGTGTCTGCCTTTGACTATTTTGTGATATAGAAGTATAATAGCTTCTAGCTTAATGGAGTAGAAATGTAGTAATTAAGCGGCTTGGCTCATTTATAGTCTAGGTATGTACTAGAGCACAATTTTTAAAGGCTGTTTGCAGCCATGTTATCTAACTGCATTTACTGTAGCAGATAATCTGTTTTACATCTTTAGCGAAGTTATAAAAAATCCTGTGTTAGGAATTTATAGGCTGGTGATACAAGAGCTCTAATGGTTTGCCAGTGTCATGTTATAACGCACTCTCCTGCTCCGAGCATTTCACAGTCTGGTGATATTTAACTATAATGGCAAAAATAGCTTTTCCTCCCTCTGTAGGAGCTGCCGCTGTCTCTTTGATGAGTTTTTCACACTTAATCTCTTGTTTAACAAGTTGGTTACCCTGAGCTTTAATGTGCTGGGCTTTGTTATGATCTCAACAGTAAAAGCCTTTGTAAAATTCACTTATCTGCAGGAAATAAAATATTGTCTTCTTCAGGAATGCACAAATGTACAGAATTAATGTTGCCTTTACTTTAACAACAGAAAGAGCACAATGCTAGAATTTGGGATAGGTTCCATGTTAGGGATACCAGTTTTAACCTAAAATTCAAGACAGGGTTAAATTAAAATTAATACAGATTGCCTTGAATTCACATTAGGGTTCCAGGTGCCCATGAACTCGGGGCAGGGGTGCCTCAGAACTCGGGGCAGGGGTGCCTCAGAACTCGGGGCAGGGGTGCCTCAGAACTCGGGGCAGGGGTGCCTCAGAACTCGGGGCAGGGGTGCCTCAGAACTCGGGGCAGGGGTGCCTCAGAACTCGGGGCAGGGGTGCCTCAGAACTCGGGGCAGGGGCGCCTCAGAACTCGGGGCAGGGGCGCCTCAGAACTCGGGGCAGGGGCGCCTCAGAACTCGGGGCAGGGGCGCCTCAGAACTCGGGGCAGGGGCGCCTCAGAACTCGGGGCAGGGGCGCCTCAGAACTCGGGGCAGGGGCGCCTCAGAACTCGGGGCAGGGGCGCCTCAGAACTCGGGGCAGGGGCGCCTCAGAACTCGGGGCAGGGGCGCCTCAGAACTCGGGGCAGGGGCGCCTCAGAACTCGGGGCAGGGGCGCCTCAGAACTCGGGGCAGGGGTGCCTCAGAACTCGGGGCAGGGGTGCTTAGAACTCGGGGCAGGGGTGCCCCTAGAACTTAGGGCAGGCTCCATGTAGCATTTGCAACAGCAGGCAAATCACTTGCAGGGATGGCCTAGACATTACAATAACATTAACCCATTATTTGCCATGAAATTAATCTTGAAATTACATTTAACCTACAATTCACCCATGCATTTATCTAGAACAGGGGTCCGCAACCTTTTTTTTTTTTTTTTTTTTTACCCCTGAGCAATATTTAAATTAAAAAGGGTTTGGGAACAACACAAGCATGAAAAATGTTCCTAGGGGGAACCAAATAAGGGCTGTGATTGGCTATTTGGTAGCCTCTATGTGGACTAGCAGCCTACAGGAGGCTCTGTTTGGCAGTACTTCTGGTTTTTTAACCAAAACTTGCCCCCAAGCCAAAAATTAAAAAAATAAGCATCTTCTTTGGGGCCACTGGGAGCAACATCCAAGTTGTTGGTGAGCAACATGTTGTCCCTGAGCCACTGGTTCTAAATTTACTTTAGGGTTAACACGGACTTCAGCCTACACATTTTTTTTTCAAAGTAGAATTTATCAGTTCAAGATAGAATAAGCAACCATTCATATTCCTATTTCAAGAGAGGACTAACATTAAATTTAGCCTATGTAATTGGTATTATTTGTACTTTCTATGTTTCTCTAAACCAACCTGTAAGTTAGTTACCCATTATACGAATTACTCTTAGCGTTCTACACACACATATACATATATATATATATATATATATATATGTATATATATATATATATATATGTATATGTATATATATATATATATGTATATATATATATATATATATATATATATATATATATATATATATATATATATATATATATATATATATATATATATATATATATATATATATATATATATATATATATATATATACATTGTACTCTTGTTTTGGCCTAGAACTTTCTAAATCTGTGTAGCTGGTTTAAAAACGAATGATATTCTTTTGTACTTCCAGGAGGACAGCGCTGAT
The DNA here is from genome assembly GCF_000004195.4 of Xenopus tropicalis. NCBI lineage: Eukaryota > Metazoa > Chordata > Amphibia > Anura > Pipidae > Xenopus > Xenopus tropicalis. Next base: position 43,241,886 of record NC_030686.2, on the reverse strand, counting down.
CTAAAATGCCAGCTGCACTTCGCTAAAGAAGAGTCTGCTTTAATGTGTAAAAAGCTGACAAAATTAGCAAAAGACAATGACAATATGAAAGAAGATCTGACGAAGTACAGGTCGATGTATGGTGACATGGACAGTTCATTGTCTGTCGAGGAGTTGGCCAACTCACCACATTCCAGAGAGGCAGAGCTGAAGGTCCACCTCAAGCTGGTGGAAGAAGAAGCCAACCTCTTAAGCCGAAGGATAGTAGAGCTTGAGGTTGAAAACAGGGGCCTGAGGGCCGAGATGGATGAGATGAAAATACACCATGACCGTGAACTACTTAGCCAAGATGGCAGATTTGCTTTTCCACCTGGAGAATCTGGGGACAATTTTGTGGAACTTAGGAGGCATCTGCAGTTTGTAGAGGAAGAGGCTGAGCTCCTCAGGAGATCAATGATGGAGTTAGAGGACCAAAACAAGCTACTTATGAATGAACTGAATAAATATAAGTCTGATCATGACCTAGACATCACTTTGTCAGAGGACAGCTGCTCTGTCATTAGTGAACCCTCTCAAGAGGAACTTACAACTGCTAAGATGCAGATCAGTGAACTTAGTGGGAAGGTCAAGAAACTCCAGTATGAGAACCGAGTGCTCCTTTCAAACCTTCAGCGTTATGACTTGGCATCCTGCCAGGCCACGAGGCCTTTAATGGAGACTGACGCAGAGGCAGGAGACTCTGCCCAATGTGTCCCATCCCCTCTTTGGCGAGAAGGACCTATTGGAGGAGAAACAGATGCTGCAGACTCCAAGGAACAGGAAGGCAAAGGCAACACTAGGTCTCCCAACGTTAGTCACTCTTCTCCATCCAAGTTAATAAAGGTGAAGGAACTAGAAACCCTTCTTGGCATCACGACACAGGCTGGTTTAATAAGCAAAGCTATTGAAGTCTTGAAGTCAGATTACAATGGATTCCCATCAGGCGTGAAACTGCGCACGGATAACGATTGTGGGGACCTTCTGTTAACGGAGGCAATTGATAACAGTGAGATGACCAGTGACTCTAAGCTGATCGGTGCCATTTTTTCAAGACTTGCGGTGCTGCAGCAAGAGCTGAATTGCTTTACAAAAAAGGTGGATGCACTAGGGGCCTGTTGCAAAGAGCAGATGGATTCTTCAGCATCACTGCCAGAAGCAGCATCTACTGATACCTCAAAAGACTCTTCCAGGAAGGAGCACTGTTCCAACGTGCAGGTGAGTTTTACATTCATTTCCATGATTAGACCTTTCCTGCCCCCCCCTTACTGATGGTTTCTTTCTTTTTTTTATTTAACTTGCCATGTTCTGCCCGCTTTAACTGAGAAACCCAATCTCTGTGTACATTTATCTCTTTCTAAAGCTACATGTAATAACTGACTAACAACCTTCTGCCTGCTTGGTGGCCACAGCCAAGATAGGACTCTGTGCTCAGAGTGTGCAAAGATACCCTTCCAAAAAGATCATTGTTATGTTATTGCAATGTGCCTAAATAGTGTAAGTGTCTGTTAGGGACAAAAACCTTATGTAGCAACCTAAGTAAAGTTTGCCCAAGTCCAGTATGTCTCAGCAGCCAGTCATGGTTTTCATTCATTATATTAATTGTAAAGTAACTTCCAATTGGTTGCTATGGACTTCTAGACCCGGGTATACTTTGCCAGTTTTTCAACATCGCCACCAAATCCTGCTGACATTTAAACAGAAATGTTGTCAATAATACTGATTGATCGTTACTGTTAATTTGCGTGGGGTGGAGAGTGGGAAATAACCTTTTTGTCTGTTATTTAGAACTTTATAGATTCATTAAAAACAAGTAGAATTAAGAATAAAATATCCAGATAGTAGGATCAGCACTCAGATTGTCTAATATAATTAAGCGTGACAGTCGTTGGTTTTTAGGCTTTTACATCTAACTTTAGAAAAGGCCAAAATAATATAGCCTAGTCTTACTAGCACTCCAGTACACCTTTGGAATTTTTGGTATGTTCTAGGCAAGCAGTGTTTTTAGTAAGTATCCCAAGGGAATGCTATTACTGGTTAACGCCTTTGTGATAGGTATAGCAGATATTATAAATGACCATTGATGAAAGTGCCCATGGGGCAGCCGTAGTTTATTAGTCTATTCCATACAAAGGCGAGGCAGAATAAAAAGTCCTGTTATGTGAAATGCTGTCAAATAAACAGGTCGTAAGGCCATTTAACAAGTTGCTGTTATGTTCCTTTTATTCTTTTTTTTTAAATCTTCTTGAGCAGGGTCAGACTGGGAAAAATCCCGTTGGGCCCAGCGGCCCAGACCCAATCCTTGCCGGCGTTCCCCCTGCCTGACCACTCCTCCCCTGACGCGTTAAATTTACTTGCTCGGGGGAGGACGTCGGGTGGGGGGCTCTGCGAGGGGGGTTAGGGGGGCCTGTGCGGGGGGGGGAGGGGGGCCGGCACGGGCACCTTCAGGGCCCCTGGGCCGGGAGCCCCGGTGGGCCCTTCACCCCCCCAGTCCAACCCTGTTCTTGAGGCATTCTCCATGGAGAACATTAGCTCCCCTAGTGGTCATGACATTAACTGAAATAGAATTGCAAGACTAAGGGGCCCTTTTACAAAACCTCGATTAAGTATTTATTTCATTTCGGAATGTCCACGATAATTTCGTTAAAGTTCCACTTTTCCGTGGTTTTCGTTAAGTTGCACAAAAAAAGTCGTACTACAAACATTTCGGAATTCATTCAAGCTTTGGTATCGTGATCTTTTCGCCAGGTTGGATCTGTCGAGTGCCATTAAGGCTTCCAAAATCATACATTGAAGGTTTCAAAGCCATAAAGGCTTTCATGCCATTTACAAACGTTCGGATCCGAAAATTTTCTGGCTTTCAGAAGGCAATTACGATATTTTCGTACAAACGATAAAAGCGATTTTGTGACATTTTAGAACATCAGAAATTATCGTGGTTACTCCAAATTCTGAAATCGTTATTGTAAGCCCAAAAAATTTGGACTTTAGTGAATGGGCCCCTTATTATATCCTTTTCTGATAAAAAAAAAAAAATACCAGCTTTCCTATACTTTTATCTTTTTTCCCTATTAATAACATTGGGATCAAACATCATTTTTACCGGCCAGGTCAGTAAAATACCGGCTTTCCTATATTTTTCTCTTTTTTCCCTATTAATAACATTGGGATCAAGCATCATTTTTACTGACCAGGTCAGTTAAAATACCAGCTTTCCTATATATATTTTTCTCTTTTGTCCCTATTAATAACATTGGGATCAAACATCATTTTTACTGGCCAGGTCAGTAAAATACCGGCTTTCCTATATTTTTCTCTTTTTTCCCTATTAATAACATTGGGATCAAGCATCATTTTTACTGGCCAGGTCAGTAAAATACCGGCCAGGTGGCAACCCTATGTGTAACACTCCCTTGAGTGAACATTATATGTATGTTTAGGGTACTCTCACTCTGGTTTTATTATCCCGTTTTTAGTTTAGACATAATTTAGTAAAAGCCAGTTTGCACAAGGCCTAATAACCCATAGAAACCAACCATATGTTTGTTTTTAAACATGCAACCTGTAAATACTACGTTTGCTATATGTTATTTAAACCTAGCTAATTGAGAAAATGTGTTGGGCAATTACAGTCTATAATAGAACATGACTATATATTTCAAATTCCCTCTTAAAGCAAGCAATGTAACGCCCTTCTCACAATTGCTGTTAGAATCAGTGACCTGCATTTTACTGCCGAGCAGATAGATGGATAATTGGTTTATAGCCATAAAATCCTTGTTCTTTAATAATAGCATGTCGGCCCATTCCCCATCCTGCCTCTGCCCCCGGGCTACTTTCTGTAGCCATTACTAATCATGTGTGCTCATTACATACCGACGCTGCGGCTCTTTGTTCTTTGGAACGTGAAAGAGTGCCCAGTAAAAAAAATAAAAAGCCACTTGTACATTTTTTTCCCCTGTTGGGGTTCTGACTTCTGTCGCTTCACGTGTTTTATTGCTTTCATTTAAGTGGCAGTTCTTTCCCAGAAGTGACGTCACCAAACCAGAGATGGTTATAAAACCATTGTGCTTCATGTGGCGAGGGATTCTGGATAATCTCATGTAGATGTAAACACAGGTTTTTACAGTAGATCAGTCCATAGACTTCTTTTTAAAAAATTGATTTAGTGTCCGTTTCTATTTTTTCCGTTATTTAGTAGATCGGGATATCAGTATTTGTTATTTATTAGCCTTTATTATCTGCTTGTGCTCCAGCCGCAGCAGCCTCTATAGGAATTGCAGTAAAAAATACATGGAAAACTAGAATGTACAGCACTTGGCAGTCAGATGCATGACTATAAAAGCCATAAATCTCTTTGACAGGTTATAGGTATATGTACAACAAAGGATTACTGTCAGGTTATTTATGCTTGGATTAATGAAAGGAATAGACAAGGATCTCTGGGTAGAATAACCTGTACCCAAATACAGGCATGGGACCTGTTATCCAGAATGCTCGGGACCTGGGGTTTTCCCGGATAAGGGGGTCTTTCCGTAATTTAGATCTCCATACCTTAAGTCTACTAAAAATCATAAAAATGTAAAATAAACCTAATAGGATTGTTTTGTCTTCAATAAGGATTACTTATGTCTTGGTTGGGACAGTACAGGTACTGTTTTATTATTACAGAGAAAAGGGAATCATTTAACCATTAAATAAACCCAATAGGGCTGTTCTGCCCCCAATAAGGGGTAATTATATCTTAGTTGGGATCAAGTACAGGTACTGTTTTATTATTACAGAGAAAAGGGAATCATTTAACCATTAAATAAACCCAATAGGGCTGTTCTGCCCCCAATAAGGGGTAATTATATCTTAGTTGGGATCAAGTACAGGTACTGTTTTATTATTACAGAGAAAAGGGAATCATTTAACCATTAAATAAACCCAATAGGGCTGTTCTGCCCCAATAAGGGGGTAATTATATCTTAGTTGGGATCAAGTACAGGTACTGTTTTATTATTACAGAGAAAAGGGAATCATTTAACCATTAAATAAACCCAATAGGGCTGTTCTGCCCCCAATAAGGGGTAATTATACCTTAGTTGGGATCAAGTACAGGTACTGTTTTATTATTATTATTATTATTAATAATAATAATAATAATAATAATAATAATATAGAGAAAAAGGAAATCATTTTTAAAAATTGGAATTATTTGTTTATAATGTAGTCTAAGGGAGATTGCCTGACTGTAATTCGGAACTTTCTAGATAATGGGTTTCCGGATCCTATACCTGTACTTACTCAGTTTTTAGAGGAAAGTAATGTAAAGAAGTCAGTAAGTCTACCCCTTACTTATAAATAGGACGCATTTTCCATTTAAACCTAATAGCTGTGTTTGAAAAACCCAAAGCCTTGAATTGTTGGCCAGTGTTTGACAGACCGCAGGATCCTCTGTTTGTGTCCTCGTCTGTTTGGTTTTTGTTACCCGCAAGGCATATTGTATCCTTCCCTTTCCATAATGAGCTGTTTGGAAGCAATGAACAGCATAATCCTCCTGTACTGCCACATTAACAGATGGCTGCTCTGTAAACATTCCGCTTGTCACTGAGAAAAAAAAGGAACTGTACAGCTTGTGTCTTCTACCCATGGCTGCTTCCATTTACTTCTAGGATCCGATAAGAACTTTAATATCTAAAATGGGCAGGAGTGCTGCTTACAATGGGGGGGACCAGATAGGATCTGTGCCACTGTGACAGAATGCTCTGTTATACAGATAGCTAGAATCTCAGCCATAAAGCAGGGCAGGACTGCTGCTTACAATGGGGGGATCAGATAGGATCTGTGCCACTGTGACAGAATGCTCTGTTATACAGATAGCTAGAATCTCAGCCATAAAGCAGGGCAGGACTGCTGCTTACAATGGGGGGATCAGATAGGATCTGTGCCACTGTGACAGAATGCTCTGTTATACAGATAGCTAGAATCTCAGCCATAAAGCAGGGCAGGACTGCTGCTTACAATGGGGGGATCAGATAGGATCTGTGCCACTGTGACAGAATGCTCTGTTATACAGATAGCTAGAATCTCAGCCATAAAGCAGGGCAGTACTGCTGCTTACAATGGGGGGGATCAGATAGGATCTGTGCCACTGTGACAGAATGCTCTGTTATACAGATAGCTAGAATCTCAGCCATAAAGCAGGGCAGGACTGCTGCTTACAATGGGGGGATCAGATAGGATCTGTGCCACTGTGACAGAATGCTCTGTTATACAGATAGCTAGAATCTCAGCCATAAAGCAGGGCAGGACTGCTGCTTACAATGGGGGGATCAGATAGGATCTGTGCCACTGTGACAGAATGCTCTGTTATACAGATAGCTAGAATCTCAGCCATAAAGCAGGGCAGGACTGCTGCTTACAATGGGGGGATCAGATAGGATCTGTGCCACTGTGACAGAATGCTCTGTTATACAGATAGCTAGAATCTCAGCCATAAAGCAGGGCAGGACTGCTGCTTACAATGGGGGGATCAGATAGGATCTGTGCCACTGTGACAGAATGCTCTGTTATACAGATAGCTAGAATCTCAGCCATAAAGCAGGGCAGGACTGCTGCTTACAATGGGGGGGGGATCAGATAGGATCTATGCCACTGTGACAGAATGCTCTGTTATACAGATAGCTAGAATCTCAGCCATAAAGCAGGGCAGGACTGCTGCTTACAATGGGGGGATCAGATAGGATCTGTACCACTGTGACCGAATGCTCTGTTATACAGATAGCTAGAATCTCAGCCATAAAGCAGGGCAGGACTGCTGCTTACAATGGGGATCAAATAAGATATATGCCACTTTATAACAGAGCATTCTGTCACAGTGGCACAAATCCAATATAAATCTGATACTCACTGTATGTGACAGTCCTGCCCTACTTTATCAGATGACAACATCTTGTAGCAAAAGTACAGTATAAAAATGTTTCTCCTGTGCCATCTAAAAAGCAGAAGATGAAATATGTACCTGTGTTGTGTATATAAGGGATTATGTTTAATTAAATGAACATAAATATTTCTGAGCAGAAAAAATGGTTGCTACACAGCACGCTCTTGTTACCCAGAGTTCTATTTTACCCCCGCATGATGCTAATATGTAGCGCTAATCTCCCCTCGCTCCCTTGTTCACTGCATGGGCACCATAACCGGTGTTTGCACATCTTCTTCCCTTCTCTTTCTCTTCCCCTTGTTTTTTTCCCCATAACAACTCCCCAGCTCACTTGTCTGCTCATTGTGTGTTTCCTTCTCCTCTCCACTTTGTCCTTCTCCACTGTCACAAAACTCTTCTTCCTTTTCCTCCTCTTTTTCATTTTGTGATTTTTATCTGTATTTTTTGTTACTGTTTCTGAGACCCATTTATTTTATTTGTTTTTTTTTTATTTATTCCGCCCCTTTTATTCCTCCCTTTTTCCCCGCCTTTCTCGTTCTGTTCTTCATTAACTTCCCCGTGCATGCAGCAGCCTGAGTGTAGGAACTTGCGCCAGAAGGAGGAGCCTTGTACAGAGAAACAAGATGGCGACCATAATTGTGACCAGACCAGAAGCTACAAGACCTACCAGCCTGAGGATAACGATTCCTATGCAGCGGAAGTAAGTCCTGAGTTTATGATCAATATTGTTTAGCGTTATATTTTTGAATTATTAAACTCTCTTAACAATCAGTCTGCTCTTGGGTTACCAGGATGGCTGAGCCTAGCAACCAGTTTGTATTTTGAATTCCAGATTTGCTAGATTCAGAATTACTATTGTTATTACTAATGCCCACACAATATTAATTGGTGGAAAAGGCATCCTATACAACATCAGTAACGTAAACTAACAAGCCCCTCTACTTAAACAGCCTCCTTCTTCTGACTGGTGGAGGGATCTTGTTTAAAGCCCTTTGTCTACATCCATAAAAAAGTGGTCTTTGTGGAATATTGGCTTAACCTTCTGAGTTATCCATTAAGTACCAAGGAATCTAACCCAAACCCTCTTTAATTCTGGATATGATTATTCTGACCCATCAAATGTTCAGTTGCTAACTCCTCAACAATTATTATTGTTATACTGCTTAATTCTGCAAACCATGCCCAACTGCCAGTATCATGGCGGTGCCCCCTGCACCCAATCCTGAAGAACCTGTTACTGGGTTATATCCATGTATCATCTATTGGATTCGAGTGTATAAGGCTCTGTAATGAATATGTAAAGAATAAGAAATATCAGGGATTGTCCGGGATTAGTTGGAGGTACTACACAGGTTGGACATGCAATATTTTCTAAATATGGGTGAGGCTGCCCAAATGCTTTGTGGCATTCTTCAAAGACATCAAATAGGAAAGGACAAGCAGCTTTTATTTATGTCAAAAGAAGAAATAAGGAAAAATATATGATGGATAGACATTACCCCCACCCTTTTTGGGAAAAGCTGATTCAGTTGGGTTGTTTAAAAAAGTGCAAAATCACTAGCTGAATTTATATATACTTCATTCCATAGAATGACCTTTCTGTGGAAGACCTGTCTGTCTTAAGGTGGCCATACACGGGCCAATTGTAGCTGCCAATATTGGTCCCTTGGACAGATTCGGCAGCTTATCGGCCCGTGTAGGGGCAGAAACGATGGCAATGCCCGACCGATATCTGGCCAGATATCGATCGGGCAGGTTAAAAGATTCAGTCGGATCGGGGACCGCATTGGCTCGTTGATGCGGTCAAATAACAAAATGTTTCAGTGGAATAAACAAACCATTTATTGGCTCTAAATCAATTAACAAACAATTCAAATTTAAACAATAAACATACTATACCAAACAGACAGGTGCATCCCAGTGCCTCATGGTACCCCGTTTCGCACCATTGGGTGCTTCATCAGAGGAGGTGTGGCATACTCGTGTCACTTCCTTTTTATACCCCCCTATATATATGATTCATGCAACATACAGGGTTAACATCGTTGATGCGGTCCCCGAACTGACTGTGCCATTGCCACCGTTAGAATTCGATCGTTTGGCCCTGGGACCTACATTTGCCCGATATTGCCCACCCGTAGGTGGGGATATCGGGAGAAGATCCGCTTGCTTGGCAACCTTGCCAAGCCAGCGGATCTTAACGTGTATGGGCACCTTTAGGCTCAGAATGATCCAACCAACCACTGTGAAGTGATGGATTTTGGGACTTAAAGTTCCTAGGGAATTTGTGCACCAAAGGGAATCCATCACTTGACAATGGAACAAGGTGAGGGATGGGGTTGCATGACACTGTGAGCCCAAGTGATGCTGGGAAATGGTTCCTATGGGTCAGATATAAACCATCATGGTTTTCTTTCCATCTGTGGAATCAGTTATGTCTGTAATGAAAAAAATATATTTTTTTTTCTGGCAGTCCAGACAGTGTTTATGTTAGTGCTGGGCGGTATACCGGTAAAAACCGAACACCGTTTTTTTTTAAAAAAAAGATATCAATTTTTTACATACCCCCATACCGGTGTGCGCGCTTCCTGGCAATTTTTCCAAATACTTCCGGGTGTGCGCGTGACGTCCGCGCCATCGCTAGGACGCATCATTCAGAGTCGGATACCAATGTGAGCTGTCGGGGGTGCCTGAGGCTGCGTGGCCAGTAATTATATTTTATGTGAAGGGGATGGGGGGGTGTTTGGGGTGGGGGGTTAAATTTATGTGAAGGGGATGGGGGGGTGTTTGGGGTGGGGGGTTATATTTATGTGAAGGGGATGGGGGGGTGTTTGGGGTGGGGGGTTATATTTATGTGAAGGGGATGGGGGGGTGTTTGGGGTGGGGGGTTATATGTATGTGAAGGGGATGGGGGGGTGTTTGGGGTGGGGGGTTATATGTATGTGAAGGGGATGGGGGGGTGTTTGGGGTGGGGGGGGTGCGTGCGGATGGGGGCGTGTTTGGGGTGGCGGGGGGGTGCGGATGGGGGGGTGGCGGGGGGTGCGGATGGGGGGGTGTTTGGGGTGGTGGGGGGGGTGCGGATGGGGGGGTGTTTGGGGTGGCGGGGGGGGTGTTTGGGGTGGTCACCTAATCATGCATGGGGAAAAAAAAATACCGTCAAATACCGTGATACCGATATAATTTTGAAAAATACCGTGATATAAATTTTTGGTCATACCGCCCAGCACTAGTTTATGTACTTTTCTACATAACCCCAGCTGATTGAGCTCATGTTAAAAAAAAAAAATAGGGGGTATTGTTTCCTTTTGTTGTGTAACCTTGTGTTATTGGCAAATCCCTGGATGTAAAGTGGGTCATAGTGAAAGTGGCCAATTAGCCCCTAACCAGAGAAGATGTACCAGAGTTAGATTTAACCAAGGACATGTGACGACATTTTGGCGGACACTGGGTTAATGTGTTATGTGCGAGTGTGCCTTTTGATTCATACAGTGGAACGAAAAGGTTTCTTTATGAAAATGACTGTGTTGGGATTTGGTGAAGAATCAATCATTTTGCCTTTGAGAGGTCAGTGGTTTGCAGCGTAAGCGCTTCCCTACTCAGACTTGAATGAATTTTATTGCCTATCCTGAGCAGTGATGCTGGGCTGCCTAGCAACTCCTCTTTCTGTTGCCTAGCAACCATGTTTCCATCCATATCTCCAAGTAACCGTATGGACCAATCTGAAAAGCAGTTATCGCAGCAACTGGTTAACCCTCTGGCTGCTGGAAGTTTTTTTGAATACGAACGCTGACGTAATCATGACAAATGCCTGATTGGAAAAGAAAGACAAATATTTTGGTGATGGACTGGTTTTCATTTGACAACGAAGTCCCTGTTTGTGGCAATGAAAATCTGGCTTTAAAGGTCTCCTCCATCCAAAAACTGTTTTGCTATTGAAAGAAGAGTGTGACTTTTTACTGTTTCTGACCCGTTAAAGAAGGTCACAACTGTTTTCTGCTCTATCTTTTCACTTCTCTTCTTCTGACTCTTGATGCAAATACTGCTTTTAATTGCAGTTATAAATAACTTTACAACAATTGAACATTTGGAATGAATGAAAATTGGAAATTGGTTAGAATTTACATGTTCAGGGGACCATGATTGTTCCATTTAACTTATATCCTGCAATTGGAATTTTTTGGTAGGTGGAAGCAGGTAATTCCTTTGCCTGTAACTGATAGTTGTTTGTATATAGACTATAAAACCAGTGTTTTCCCTTCATTTAGATTAAGGACCTGCAGTTGGTACTTTCAGAAGCCAATGAGAGCATCCAAGGACTCCAGGAGCAGCTTTCGCAGGAGAGAGAGCTCCGTAAGGAGGATAAAATGGCCTACAACCAGAAGATTGCCCAGGTTAGGGGGTTTTGATGTTTGTCTGTTGGGAGAGTCTCAAGCTGATAGGAGCCTAATTATTAGAAAGGGATAACATGTTCTTATGGTGGGAGCAATATCATTAATGTTAGTGGATATCACATGGCTGCAAGGCTTCAAATATATTATCAGATCGTTTCATTTAGGCTTTATGTTCTACATAGAGCCAACATATTTTATACCACTTATACATCATTGTCATGAGTTTCTGCCCCAGTGGAGGTATAAACTAAGGTCCCTATCCCATTCCCATCAGTCCCTGCCCCAGTGGAGCTTACAATCTAAGGTCCCTATCCCATTCCCATCAGTCCCTGCCCCAGTGGAGCTTACAATCTAAGGTCCCTATCACATTCCCATCAGTCCCTGCCCCAGTGGAGCTTACAATCTAAGGTCCCTATCCCATTCCCATCAGTCCCTGCCCCAGTGAGCTTACAATCTAAGGTCCCTATCCCATTCCCATCAGTCCCTGCCCCAGTGGAGCTTACAATCTAAGGTCCCTATCCCATTCCCATCAGTCCCTGCCCCAGTGAGCTTACAATCTAAGGTCCCTATCCCATTCCCATCAGTCCCTGCCCCAGTGGAGCTTACAATCTAAGGTCCCTATCACATTCCCATCAGTCCCTGCCCCAGTGGAGCTTACAATCTAAGGTCCCTATCACATTCCCATCAGTCCCTGCCCCAGTGGAGCTTACAATCTAAGGTCCCTATCACATTCCCATCAGTCCCTGCCCCAGTGGAGCTTACAATCTAAGGTCCCTATCACATTCCCATCAGTCCCTGCCCCAGTGGAGCTTACAATCTAAGGTCCCTATCACATTCCCATCAGTCCCTGCCCCAGTGAGCTTACAATCTAAGGTCCCTATCCCATTCCCATCAGCCCCTGCCCCAGTGAGCTTACAATCTAAGGTCCCTATCACATTCCCATCAGTCCCTGCCCCAGTGGAAATTACAATCTAAGGTCCCTATCCCATTCCCATCAGTCCCTGCCCCAGTGGAAATTACAATCTAAGGTCCCTATCCCATTCCCATCAGTCCCTGCCCCAGTGGAGCTTACAATCTAAGGTCCCTATCACATTCCCATCAGCCCCTGATCCAATGAGCTTACAATCTAAGGGCCCTATCACATTCCCCTCAGTCCCTGCCCCAGTGGAGCTTACAATCTAAGGTCCCTATCACATTCCCATCAGTCCCTGCCCCAGTGGAGCTTACAATCTAAGGTCCCTATCACATTCCCATCAGTCCCTGCCCCAGTGGAGCTATAAACTAAGGTCCCTATCACATTCCCATCAGTCCCTGCCCCAGTGGAAATTACAATCTAAGGTCCCTATCCCATTCCCATCAGTCCCTGCCCCAGTGGAAATTACAATCTAAGGTCCCTATCCCATTCCCATCAGTCCCTGCCCCAGTGGAGCTTACAATCTAAGGTCCCTATCACATTCCCATCAGCCCCTGATCCAATGAGCTTACAATCTAAGGGCCCTATCACATTCCCCTCAGTCCCTGCCCCAGTGGAGCTTACAATCTAAGGTCCCTATCACATTCCCATCAGTCCCTGCCCCAGTGGAGCTTACAATCTAAGGTCCCTATCACATTCCCATCAGTCCCTGCCCCAGTGGAGCTATAAACTAAGGTCCCTATCACATTCCCATCAGTCCCTGCCCCAGTGGAGCTATAAACTAAGGTCCCTATCACATTCACACTAGGGTCAATTTTATGAGGCGCTAGTTAACGTGTCTTTATGTTATTGGTTGTGGGAGGAAACCCGTGTACCCAGCGGGAACCTACACAGACATAGGAAGAACATAAACAATGCTTGTAAATGGTGTCCTGGCTTGAATTGAACCTAGGGCCCAATGTATTGGTGATCTGCCCTATGCTGCCATGGTGTAAATGAAGAGCTCTGTCAATCAGTGGCAGTTGACTGAAAACTAGGACAACCATAATTAAAAATGGCTAATCTGTCTTCAGGCATAGTTAACATTGTTTAACAAAAGATGTTTGATATGAGTTGTTTGTCAGATCCAAATGATGTTTGTTTTTCATGCAGTTGAAGGAAGACCAGGAGAAACTGCTCTTGCGACGTGAGTTTGAGCTGCAGAGCCTGGGCCTCCAGAGGAGGCTGGAGCAGAAGTTCTGGAGCCAAGAGAAGAATGTGCTGGTGCAGGAGACCCACCAGTTTAAGCAGAACTTCCTGCTGCTCTTCATGAAGTTGAAGTGGTACCTACAGCACTGGCGCCAAGGAAAAGCCCTGCCGAGAGATGGGGACTTCTTAGAGGTAAGTCTGAAGTCAGAATAAGCCTTCACCCAGCATTTGTTGTGTACAGTAAGCTTTACTAGTGCTCTGTAGAACATTTGGAACAAATTCAGGAATGATGGAACCTTTGCCGATGATGGGTCCCTTTATCGGGCATAGTTACATATAACTAGTTCAGTGTAACAAAGAATGTTATTTTGTGCGACTTTATTACTAAATGTCCCTTTGATTAAACATGTACTGGAATCCAAACTCCAGAGGCAAAGATTAGCAGCAGTGTCACATTAATGAGAGGCATCTCTAATTGATTTCATCTGGGTAATTTGCTCTTGTGGGTAATTTCAGGGGTTTTGCACCAAACCAATATTATCATGGAAATTGCAGTGGAATTTTGAGAGCCTGAAGCAATCTAATTGCAGCTGAAACAGTGCTGTTCATTTGAAGTTGTAATGCAACTTTTTCTGAGACATGGCACTTAACTCTCTAAGTGCCAGGTCTCTCTTAATCCCTTGTTGTGTGCCAGTGCTGTAGTCCTAACTCAACCCAATCACTGAAGCTTGCGTTGCCGTCTGATCGCCTTATCATTTACAGTAGGGGCTACATTATCCCTTATAATACATGAGTGATACTCGGAGTTCCCTGTATAACTCAGCCTGCAGTCTTGTGCCTTTATATGGGCACAGAACCCCTCAGTGACTTCTAATATCCTTATCATTTACAGTAGGGGGTACATTATCCCTTATAATACATGAGTGATACTCAGAGTTCCCTGTATAACTCAGCCTGCAGCCTTGTGCCTTTATATGGGCACAGAACCCCTCAGTGACTGCTAATATCCTTATCATTTACAGTAGGGGGTACATTATCCCTTATAATACATGAGTGATACTCAGAGTTCCCTGTATAACTCAGCCTGCAGCCTTGTGCCTTTATATGGGCACAGAACCCCTCAGTGACTGCTAATATCCTTATCATTTACAGTAGGGGGTACATTATCCCTTATAATACATGAGTGATACTCAGAGTTCCCTGTATAACTCAGCCTGCAGCCTTGTGCCTTTATATGGGCTCAAAACCCCTCAGTGACTTTTAATATCCTTATCATTTACAGTAGGGGGTACATTATCCCTTATAATACATGAGTGATACTCAGAGTTCCCTGTATAACTCAGCCTGCTGCCTTGTGCCTTTATATGGTCACAGAACCCCTCAGTGACTTCTAATATCCTTATTATTTACAGTAGGGGGTCATTATCCCTTATCATACATAAGCTATAAACAGAGTTTCCCATAAAAACAAGGCTTGTGCCATTATATAGAGTTGGGCATGATTTAACATTTTCATACTTGTAGGCTATTGCTTTACTCACTGGTTGCTCATCCCCATTCCTTGTATATTTATTTAACGTATGCCCTGCTGTTTATACATAGGAGAAAGACTTTGTCCATCACATGCCTAATCTCACATCTCAGTACAGTCACTGTGATCCTAATATAAGCCGACTTGTATTAGCAGGCAGGTTGTTTAGCCCCCTGTGGGGAGCAGGGGAGTGTGGGTAATAAGGCTGCCCGAGGCCTTGTGTCTTTTATTTTGACAGCAGCTGTTTGGGCTCAGCATGTGAGCGACTCCCTCTCCTCGCCCAGCGTCCCTACCCAGCGCTGCCAGGAATTTATTAGGCTCTTGTGGATTAGAAGGACATTGTAAGATTGAGCGTTGGGATGGGCTGATTATACAGTGCTTTTAGAATTAGCTGGGGTGTGCATTGCCTCATTTAAACAGGCAGCCTTATTATGACTTAATAATAGTGATGGGGTATTGGGTTAAACAGTCAGTCCTATAGATACAATGATGAGTGACAGGGAATTTTCCTACACGCTGTTATATCATCTGGGCTGTCTTTGGTGGCCCGGGGAAATCAGACTTTATTGGGCCAGAAAGAAACAAGTCATTGAGAAAATCACACAAGGAAGGTGTTTTATCCAACACTTGGCATATTAAATATGTCACTCTGGGATCCCAGTAAGACTGACACTGGATTATTTAACTCCCCTGTGCAATGCATAATGTAACCTGCCAGTGGGATTGACATGGTCTAGAAAGAGGGGTCTGTATATTGGAATACAGCTTCTGGCTCCCTGTCTCTATGAATGCCTGCTTGAGGTATGCATAGTCTTTGAATTATATTGGCGGTAATGGGGCAGTCGGTTTGGGACCACATCAACGAGCCAATGCGGTCCCCAATCCGACTAAATCTTTTAACCTGCCCGATCGATATCTGGGCAATTTCAGGCCAGATATCGGTCGGGCATGCCCCTTGTTCCTGCCCCTACATGGGCCGATAAGCTGCCGAATCTGTCTAAGGGACCTATATCGGAAGCTACAATTGCCCGTGAAGAAGCTAACCTCAAGCTAACTCAAATAAATTGCCTTTAAAAAGTAAGAATAGTATAAAGATATAACCTTTTCAACTAAGATACAAAATTCTCAGTACTTTGTGTTTTTAAATTGTATTTACTACACTGCTGATTAGCGTAGTGGATCTATGTAAATGAATACATTGCCATTCTTTAGGATTTATGTCTGTATTTTTTTTTCTGCCAGGTAAACAGTGTGAAAGAGCTGTATATGCTGATTGAAGAAGAAGAGTTAAATCCCCCAATCTCTGATTACAAGGTGTCCGATGGTGAAAGCTGGCCCCAGAATGTGGTTAGTATTGAAAAAGAGGGTATTTTTGGTTGTATTTATTTATTTATTTAACCTGGTTTATAATGTTAACTTTTAATTGTTTGCTATGGTTCCACTTAAATGGGATGGTTCACTTTCAGGCTAACTTAATGTTAATATAATACTAGCATAGGTATTACCTTGTAATCAGAGCTGTAAGAGCCCTCTAATTCTGCTCAAAGTCTGAGCAGAGCGATATAACTTTTCTCTGTAATAATAAAACAGTACCTGTACTTGATCCCAACTAAGATATAATTACCCCTTATTGGGGCAGAACAGCCCTATTGGGTTTATTTAATGGTTAAATGATTCCCTTTTCTCTGTAATAATAAAACAGTACCTGTACTTGATCCCAACTAAGATATAATTACCCCTTATTGGGGGCAGAACAGCCCTATTGGGTTTATTTAATGGTTAAATGATTCTCTTTTCTCTGTAATAATAAAACAGTACCTGTACTTGATCCCAACTAAGATATAATTACCCCTTATTGGGGGCAGAACAGCCCTATTGGGTTTATTTAATGGTTAAATGATTCCCTTTTCTCTGTAATAATAAAACAGTACCTGTACTTGATCCCAACTAAGATATAATTACCCCTTATTGGGGGCAGAACAGCCCTATTGGGTTTATTTAATGGTTAAATGATTCCCTTTTCTCTGTAATAATAAAACCGTACCTGTACTTGATCCCAACTAAGATATAATTACCCCTTATTGGGGGCAGAACAGCCCTATTGGGTTTATTTAATGGTTAAATGATTCCCTTTTCTCTGTAATAATAAAACTGTACCTGTACTTGATCCCAACTAAGATATAATTACCCCTTATTGGGGCAGAACAGCCCTATTGGGTTTATTTAATGGTTAAATGATTCCCTTTTCTCTGTAATAATAAAACAGTACCTGTACTTGATCCCAACTAAGAAATAATTACCCCTTATTGGGTGCAGAACAAACCTATTGGGTTTATTCAATATTTAAATGATTTTTAGCAGACTTAAGTTATAAGATCCAAATTACAGAAAGATCCCTTATCCAGAAAACCCCAGGTCCCAAGCATTCTGGATAACAGGTAATAACTGTAATAACTACCCCCCCCAATATTGTTTATAGCTGTTCAGTAAATCTATATCAGAATTAGTGGCCTTTTGCTTTTTTTCTCTTCTGTGGTTTGTTGTGTGAAAAGACCCTTGCTTTCTTCAATTTTATGCATGTTTTCAAATATTTTTGACAGGCCAGAGAATCCATGAAAACCATATCTGACATTAAAGGGACCCTGAAAGACCTTTGTAACGAGTTACAAGAAGAGAGGAGAGGGATGAACGAGCTTCAGCAACAGTTTGCCAAGGCAAAAGCAGCATGGGAGATGGAGAGGATGGAATTCAAGGTCAGTTGGAGGCATTCTGAGAAATGAGATCCGATGGACATTCCGATCACTTGGGTGCCACTGCCCTTCAGTCCCTATGTGAGCAAATAAAAACATAATTGTAGCCAGTTATAAGCAGCAGCTACTGCATTAGTGGCAGGAAATTGGAGTATGGACCCACAGCAGAAAAAAATGAGGCTGCTATACAACCCACTTGGTACAGCAGCTCTTATCACTAAATACTATGGTTTGCAATATATTGATGATAGAAAGAAATGTAAAATCCAGTTACAGCCGTTGCTGTTGATATTTTTTCAATAACTATAAATCCATAAGGGTAGTTTGTTTATTCCTGTGTGTGCTCTGTGCCATAAGCATTACTGGGAGCAATTTTGTGCTCTTGGGTCCAAATAGTAGATCTTCAATACCATTTTTGAATTATCCTTTGAATAAAGTGTCTTTCAGAAATCACAGATGTCTCAATCAGCCTTTTAAAGTTTTTGCAAAATATCTATTCTAGAAAAAAAATATCCCCTTTAATGAAATAAAAGCTTTAGTGTGTGTGGGGGCAAAGGATATCGTTAAAATGGTGGATGTGGAACAAACAGTTAACAATTCCTTCTCCTCGATCACATTTGCCTGTTCTCGGATGTGGGAATGAGTGCCGTTCTCTGGTGTATAGCGTGTTATATTTAATTAGCACTTTTTAATGAAGCGTTATGGAAAAGAGAAGAGGCTCTGTGTTTGTAACCATGTGAGCAAGGCCTGTAGGATATTGCGCTATTGTCCCCCAGGCTTCAGCCTCAAATGCAGAAAGACAAAACTGTCTTGGGTGGCTAATGAAGGGTTTTTTCACCTACCAATATATCACACACACATATATATATCTGAAACAGAAAGGGGTATTAAGAACATTTTTGTTATTATTGTATGTATATATATATATATATATATATATATGTGTGTGTACATTTTTGGGGGTAGAGTTTTTCTGCATCACCGCTACTTTCTTTTCCCTCTGTGCCTTGGTCCTTATATCTGTGCAGAATACATTTGCTACACTTTATTCTGCCCCAGCTGGGTTCCTGGCCTATGGGTTGCCATGTACGCATGGCTGGCTTGCTGCAACAGATGTCAGACCCCCTGAATATTTTATAAGTGAAACAGACTGTGAGCGGCAGCAAAGATGAACACATGAATAATGTAGGAGTTTTGGCGGGTTTGCCGGTACAACCATTACTTGGCTGGAATAAAACTATTCGTATAAGGTTCTTCCCTGTTTCTGGTAGATGTATATTGTTTTATTGGAATGCCAATGGCCTTGAGTTCTTGCTTAGACGGACAAGACAAAAATTTTAATTTGATACTGTGAAGAGGTGCTTTGCTTTCTGCTTATTTTAACTTTGCCTAAGACCTGTTGCCAGCCATTGCATCATAATGTGGTTTTATGCAGACCCATGGTCCAACAGTCCAGTTGCTTAGACTTAATTCTGCTAGATACCAAGGTCCAGTGAGCTGCTGTCCATCTGGAAGCGCCAAATTGGCAACTTATTGGTCTTTGTATGGATAGCTTAAGATATGTTGTTGTTGTTCTAGAACCCAAGCCAGGTTCCCATATTAAAATAGTAGAACATTATTTTTGCCCTTTGCCAACACAGAACACTCAAGAATACTTTAGTCCTCTAGACTTTGCCTGGGTTCACGTTAGCAACCAGAGGTGCCATTCTATCTTTTTAGCTGGATTCCGGAAAGCATGGTGTTGACCGCGCATCTTCAGATCTCAAATCCGCCCTGAAGCGAGAGAGGGAGGAGCACCAGCACCTCCTTGCCGAGTCCTACAGTGCAGTCATGGACCTCACCAAGCAGCTTCAGGTCAACGAGAAAAACTGGGCCCAAGAAAAAGAGGAGCTCCTCAATCGGTTCCAAGATGAACGCAAACTTGCCGACCAGCAGATGCGGGAGCTGCAGAAGAAACTTAAACAGGTGAGGGCTCAGCTGGCATCTAATCTATGAGGGAGAATTCTTGGGCCTGTGCTGAAGGGTTCTGGGAATTGAAATGAATTGACTGCAACTCCGGTGGCCAGATCTGCCTTGTGATATCTCAATCATATGATACGATATGTGTCGCAGTCACAATCGCGCATGATTTGCTAACCGTTTCATTCAACCTACTTGTTCTTAGAAATGGAAGGTGCCATTAGTTTACAGAGCTTTTGGAAATTATTTGTTTCCTTCTTTGGAGAAATTAGTTTTTACCAACTTTTTATTTAGTTGAAATTAAATACATTTGTTCCCCAAAAAGGCAGTCTTGTTCAAATGCAGGCTAATCCCTGCTTAGTGCTGCTTGCTGCCCCCCCATATCTAACCGTAACCTCATTTTGCTTGAATTGAGTTTATAGAATAGATCCAAATGATGCAAATCCTTTATCCCCCCCGCAGCACAAATGACTGTGTATCCAGTACTTGCTGGAAGGAAAATTCTGACTCCAAAACAAAGTATAAATAGTTTGTGGGATGGTGGCGCTGAGTGGAATCATATTCTTATCTCTTGTAGCATTACAGGCAACAGAACAGCCAGAGAGGCCTCATTATCTTGCTGGTATAAAAATAGAAATGTGGAGCTGGAGAGAGTAACTGCTTGGGCATATAATGTAGCCTTCTATCCTGCTCTATCCCGAATAAGTTAGATGTTAAACAGGTTGTGTAGAAAGCAGTTTTCTTAAAAAAATAAATAAATAAATGCATTTGAATGTATAGTTTTTTCTTTTGTTACTGAAGTATAGAATTTCAACTGCTATCTAATTGCTAAGGCTTTGTTATCCTAGCAGTCAGGCAGCAGTTGAAAAATCATAACGAATCAGTGGGAGAGGTATACATAGTACTGCAATTCTGCCCATATATATATATATATATATATATATATATATATATATATAATATATATATGTGTGTGTAAATGCAAAAATAGAAATGTTTATTACTTGATGTTTCGGTCTCACACAGAAACGTTCATCTGGAGTCATCTTGTTTTTCACTCCAGATGAAGGTTTCTGTGTGAGACTGAAACGTCTATTTTCTATTTTGGCATTTACATTTTGCTCACAATTCTTTGAATCCTAGGAGTGCTGTCCTTGTTCCAGTATATATATATAATATAGTTCATCTAAATGTTCAGGAGCAAATGTTGATCTGGGGGATTTCTGCATATATATAATATATATATATATAAAACTGAAACAGCCTTGATTACTACAGACTAATGAAATAGTGCCCTCTAGTGGCCAAAGTATCAACATTTACAATCTAATTAATTAATGATGAGCGAATTTTTTTTGCCAGGCATGGTTTTGCAGTGAAATTACGCATGTCACCATTGGCAAATTGTTTTGCCACAAAAAATTTGCGGGCATGTAAAAAAAGGCACACTTGTGCAAGTACCTGCATTTTGCTGATTTTTCCCAGTTTCGTTAATTTCTTTGCCAAATCAAAACGGGACGGATCACTAGTTATAACAAACATATAGAATCCTATAATAATATCCTCTCCAGCACCAACATACCCTGATCCTATTCATGGGGCTTGTAGATTATAAGTGCATTTTTTTTGCATCCATTACCCCACAGCAACCAATTAGGAAATGGCTATTACTATTCTATAAAACTGTGCCTTTGCCATGTGTATACCATATAACAGTACCTGTTTTATATTGACTGCAGAAGGAAGCAGATTCCTGGGTGAAAAAAGAACCTGAGAGGAGGAGCAGCTGCTGGAAAGAGGTGAGCAAGTTGGTATTCTCCTGCTGTATTTTCTATGGCAGGTACATGGGCTTCAGTTTGCCCACCCCTTGCTTAGGGGCCAGTCCATCCTACAGTTAGTCCTACGCTGATGCTTTAGCATTTATTGTTTATATTTTTAAGGGTAAATATCACACACCTGAGAATAGTTCTCTACTTTTCAAGCCCAATAAACTGCCTATATAGTACCCCCACTGAGCTTATTCTATTTGGGTTCTTAAAACTGGGAGCCTCCATATATATTAATTGCAATACAACTCCCAGCATGCATCTACCATGGGATCCTGGGAGTTGTAGTTTAAAGCAAATACAAGTGGCAGTTTCCAGGCCTAACAAATGTAGGTGCATTCCTACGCTTTTAAACGGCACAAATATTGTTGCATGTGCTGCTTTCCCTTGCTATAAAAGGCTTCTCTTGCATCAAGCAGGGGCTTCAAAAATAGATCCTTCCACCACAGAACATCCTCTCACTTATCAAGCTGTTGCTTTTGAACCATCGGACATGCTTGTTTTGTGTAGATAAATTGAAATCAACCCAAATGCATAATTTGTCCCCCCCAACCCTCTGGTTCGGCTGCCTATTCCAGATGGCTTGTGGCATAGAGAAATAAAACAACCTTGCTTTTGGGCAGCTCTAGCTAATTGTCAGGGGAGTGTGTGGCCTGACCCCAAACAGCTGCCACCTACATTGAAAGACTATGGTAACTCTATAGTTCCACAGCTGCTCTCAGACATGCCTCTTAACCCTTTCATTCCTACAGCGAAAAAGATGCATCTTATTGAATCTGCATGCATATCTGCCTTTACTTTCCAAGTGCCAGTTTGCCAAGCGTGTAATAAATAAGCCCACCTAAAGGTGCCCATACACGGGCCAATTCTAGCTGCCGATATGGCTCCCTTAGACTGATTCGGCAGCTAATCGGCCCGTGTATGGGCACTACCGACGGGACTGCCCAACCGATATCTGGCCTGAAATTGACCAGATCTCGATCCGGCAGGTTTAAAAATCTAGTCGGATCGAAGACCGCATCAGTTTGTTGATGCGGTCCCCAAACCGACTGCCCCATTGCCGCCAATATAATTTGATCGTTTGGCCCATTAGCCCACACGTTCCCGATATCGCCCACCCCGTAGATGGGGATATTGGGTGAAGATCCACTCGCTTGGCGATCTCACCAAGCGAGTGAATCTTCACGTGTATGAGGACCCTTAAGTTTGCCGAGATGCAATAACCCATAGCAACCAATCAACAGGTAATATTTACTGGCCACTTGTTTAAAACCAAACATTTCATTGGTTGTTCATAGGTTACTGCACCTGGGCAAACACTTTTTATTACAGCTTTATGTAAGGGGGTTATAAGTAGGGTTTTGTGACTTTGTTCTCATGTCAAAGAGCATGATGCCAACAGATATGCCTTCCCATATAAATCCTGTGCTTGTTTTACCCTAGGCTGTCAGCAATAAACTTCAGGACAAAGACATTGACTGTGACTGTGACTGTGACTCCGATGCCAGTGTGACCAGCTTAAAAAGGTAAGGTGTATTGGTACTGCTGTTTAGCCATTCCTGTACTTTGTAACCTTCATCCATTGAGCCCTTGTACCAGTATCAGTTAGTTTGTCTTTGGTGTGTGTGGTGTCTTTGGTGTGTATGATTTAAAGGAATTGTTCAGTATAAAAATGAAAATAGATAGACTGTGCAAAATAAAAAATGTTTTCAATGTAGTTAGCACTAAATGTAATCCATAAGGGCTGGCTAACATACCAGCCAGGACTTGGCTTCCTCCTTTGCAGCTCTCTAACCTATTAAATGTCAGTAACCAATCAATGACTTGAGGGGTAGATATATGGGACATAACCGTTTGCTTTGGAATCTGACCTGGGTGCTAAGAATCAAAAGCAAACTAAGTGAACAGTTATGTCCCATGTGGCCCCCCCTCAAGTCGCTAACAAACTAAGAGGTTGTAGAGCTGAAAGTTGGAAGTTGGGTTCTGGCTATTATGTTAAGGTCCCCATACACGTGAAGATTCGCTCGCTTGGCGAGAGTGCCAAGCGTGCAGATCTTCGCCCAATATTCCCACCTACTGGTGGGCGATATCGGGAACGTGTAGGCTAATTTGATCGCTTTGCCCTGGGGCCAAACGATCAAATTATATTGGCGGCAATGAGCAGTCGGTTCGGGTACCGCATCAACGAGCCAATGCGGTCCCCGATCCGACTGAATCTTTTAAAATTTAACGATATCTGGCCATTTCAGGCCAGATATCAGTCGGGCAGGCCCCTCGTTTCTGCCCCTACACGGGCCGATAAGCTGCCAAATTGGTCCAAGGGACCAATATCGGCAGCTACAATTGGCCCGTGTATGGGGACCTTTAGATATCCACTCATTCCAGCCTTTATAGATTACATTTTTGGTTAACTATGAACAAGAACAACATTATTTTTTTTTATCTATTTACCCAGTTTTATTTTGACACTGAACTGTTCCTTTAATCGGTTGCTTATGTAGAAAATGTGTCTGAATATAAAAGTTGAATATAAAAATATAGCATTTCACTTCCTGTTCAATTTTGCTTTAGGACCAAATCTGTATCTTCCATGTCAGAGTTTGAAAGTTTACTCGATTGTTCCCCCTTTCTGCACGACAACACATCCTCTGCTAATGGCGAAAATGCCAATGAGAGGAGAGGTCTACCAGCTTCTACACTCTTGGTCAACGGTTCTAAAAACTCAGAAAAACATTGTTCATATGAGGGTAATGACAATTCCCTGGCCGGACATCTTCCCAAGGGTAACCTGGTGATCTCATCCTGGGATTATACGATGGCCAAGGCTGATAATCGTGTGGATGGGCAGAAGCACATACAGAGAAGCTACACGGCGCCAGACAAGACAGGCATTCGGATTTATTATAGCCCACCAGTGGTTCGGAGGCTCGATGTGCCTTTGGTCCAAAATAAAGAGGATAAACTCATGGTAGAAACGGGATTCCTGTTTACCATGGCCAAACCAAAAGAATCAGAAAAATCAGACGGGTTATCTGGGAATTCGTATAGCCGCTGGCTTTGTAATTTCTCCAAAAAGCAGCGGGATTTGTTGGATGGCGATTCAGTAAAAGACTCTTCTTCTGTCCCAGGGTTTCCATCTTCCCTCGGGGATTTGGAGATTTCTGGTAACATGAGCGATGATATGAAAGAAATCACAAATTGTGTTCGACAGGCGATTCGCTCTAGCTCCTTAGAAAGGAAACCAAAGAGTACAGCAAGTCAGACTGTTGGGCTGTCCAGTGTTGGTGTTCAGACTGTTCAGATGGTTAGTGTTGGTCTTCAAACCGATCCCACTAGATCAAGCCTAACATCAAAAAGCTGGTCACCAAGGAGTTCTTCTCTGCTGTCTACTAGGACCAAACACATTTCAACATCTTTGGACAAAGTTCATTCAAGAATAGATCGGCCTTGCTGCTCTCCCAAGTATGGGTCCCCTAAGCTCCAGAGAAGGTTATCTTCCAAACTAGATGGGTCCAAGGATCGGAGCTTGTGGAATCTGCACCAGAATAAACAAAACGGTTCAGCTTGGGCAAGATCGACAACAACTCGGGACAGCCCTGTCCTCAGTAACATCAACGATGGATCATCTAGTTTGTTCAACGTGGTTGATCATGCTGGAAGTACTGAATCTATCTGCAGATTGGGCCTCGGAGAAAGCAGAAGCAAATCTGATACTCCTAAGTACGGTATTGTGCAGGAGTTCTTTAGGAATGTGTGTGGCCGAACATCCCAAAGCTCCAGTGCTGTGTCTGAGAAGAAAGAAGCAGAAGACTGCAACAAACGACCTGATAACCATGACCACTGTTCTTCTGTTTGTCACTCCACTTATAATGTGTCTAAACTACTGAGCAAGAAGGTACCAAGGCAGCACACCAGTGATGAACAGAAGGGAAGTCCTAAGGACTCTGAGGTTATTGCTACATCTACTAATGAAGTAAGTGCCATTTCTAGCTTTCTTTAGTCACTTGTGATGCCGTTTCTTTGTTAACCTAAAATAAGTCCTCAACTGTTGCTATAAAAATTACTGACACTGGCCTTTCTATGGGCTGTAAAGCACTGGGTAAAAAACAAATGTTTAACAGACACTCACAGACCTATTTCAGTGGAGGTTAAGGTTTACTAGACATGGATGAAACTATGCACCTGTTGTAGCAATACTATTTTAGCTGCCATTTATTGACCATAATTCTCATTGAATGTGTCATATGGTATAACCAGATCAGCGAAAGCAAAACATGCCTAAATGCAAGGCATTCATCATAAAACCTACTTATTAGCTTCTGTTGAGGACCTTCTGACAGAGACATTTGTTTATTTTGAGATCGTTGTATCTGTTTTGGGTCTCCTATTGATCTTTACTTTATATCTGCAGGATTATGCCTGTAATTGCAGCTCACAACCCCTCACGTCCTGCTTCTCCAGGCCATCGCGGCCTCAATCGCGCCAAGCCCAATACAAGTGCCAGCTCCACCCAGACCCAACCGTCCCAGAAGACAAAGCGGGCCCTGCCTCTAATTGAAGAGAAATGTCAGTCCCTGCTATCCTGTGTTCCTGTTTACCACCCAGAAGCCATTTTGCTCCTGCGTTCACTAGAAAGGACTATGGTCAGTAATGAGTGCTTAACGTCCCACTCACAAGTTCCAAAAAAAAGACACTTAATTTGGACTTGCATTCCTCTTATTAGCACTTAACTGTTTACCTGTGTGTGTTTTTTTATGTGTACCTTTATATGGGCCCTAGTAGAGTATACACAACCAAGAATTATTTATTAATGTTCTTGCAAAATCAGTGCTAAAGACTTGAAATAGTTTTATTTAGGGGGGGATTTTTTGAAAGGGAATATATCCCTTAATATATTGCCCCAAAGCTGCCTAATAACCTGCTTAGTAGTGGTGTAACTAGTAATTAGTGCTCTTTGTTGTTACGTCACTGCGGCACAGTTATCAGTGGAAAGTATGCTCCTTTAGGAACTCAGGCAACTGTATTATACTTGAAGGAAGTGGCCATGTATTCCTACTCCCTGCACTAGTTTACAAGCAGCGTTGAAATAAAACAACGATAAAAACATGTTTATTTTTAAATCATTCAGAGCAAATAGTTTTCAAATTCCTGTGGAGTGCTGGAGGGAGATATATGGCCGCCTCTTCCAACGGCATCATGCTACACTGGTTGAACAATCTCCATCCTACTGCTCTGGGGTTTCCGGATCCACTTTGGATTATCAATAACTTTCCCCAGAAATGAATTGTATTGCCAGACTAGCATTGCAAGCCCACTTTTAACCCTTTAAGAAGTAACCTGTGTGTAGATACCATCTTCTCTCTCAGAGGGAGGATCAATAATTTACAAGACACTAGGGTTGTAATGTTTGGCCTAAACCGGACAACTGCTTGATCGGTGTGTCCCCTAACAAACCAAACTCTTACTGGGGCTTATTTAATTTTGGTTGCTTTTTCAGCGACTCCCTTGGGCGTATCATTCTTCCTCACACAGGGTATTTTCTTTTCAAACATTTCTGGCTTTGTATGATTATCATTGTTATTTTCTATTTTGAACCAATGTATTTTTACAGCCTGTCAGAAATTTTAAAGGGCTCCAATGAATTGTCATTAAAGAAACCGTAACACCAA
Source organism: Xenopus tropicalis (assembly GCF_000004195.4). Taxonomy (NCBI): domain Eukaryota; kingdom Metazoa; phylum Chordata; class Amphibia; order Anura; family Pipidae; genus Xenopus; species Xenopus tropicalis. The sequence goes on along the minus strand of NC_030686.2, from coordinate 43,214,716 downwards.
AAATAAGATAAGGTATAATGTACTGTTGCCCTGTACGGGTAAAGGTTGTGTGTTTGCTATAGTTTATATAAACTAGAGCTATTTTATAACTATAAAATAAATAAGCTGCTGTGTAGCCACGGGGCAGCCATTCAACCTGGAGAAAAGGCACAGGTTCTATATCAGATAACAGATAAGCTCTGTAGAATATAATGGTGTTTTATCTGTTATCTGCTATGTAACCGGTGCCTTTTTCCCATTTGAATGGCTGACCCCATGGGTACAGCAGCTTGCTTATATAAACTATAGTAGTCTTCTGAGGCAATTACACAACTTTTACCAGTGTTTGACAACAGTACATTATATTTTAATTAATTTTATAGACTTTTTGGTGTTACTGTTCCTATAAAAAAAGAACCAGGATGCATCAATTCTACATAATATAATATCAACCAAATCCGTAAAGGTTAGCTTTCAGCAAGTCTTTTAAGCAATGTAATGATGAATCTGTTTGTCAGGGCTGGTTACAAGGAGGAGGCAAGGCAATGGGAGGCAAAGGATTCTGCGCTCTCGATGGCTCACCTCTGGGTGATGTTATGGTATCAGATTGTGGGGTGAAATCATTAAGAGACTGCTCCTCGAATTCACCCCAAAATCCTTGAGCCAGCCCTTACTATGGAAAATAATTTGTACATAGGAATGTTCAGTTATGTAGAGATATCTGCTGTGTGTATAAATTGTAATTATACATATATAATTATTCTTTCCAAGAGTACTGTTTTTTTCCAAATCTGAAATGCACTGTTTCCTTTTCCTACTTTGTTCAATGTATAAAATAAACCCATTTGCCTTTTTTTTCCATTCAGAATTTATTACAAATGTTAATTCCAGACGTTTTCATCTGTGGAATTCCTCTCCTCTGGCATACGTGGGGAATAGGTGCTGTTTGAGAATGAATGGGTATTTGAGCTCTGGAGAACTAAAGAGTTAAAAACTGGGGGGGGGGGGGGTAGGTGGATCTTTATTAACAACGAGCAGTGCCAGGGTTAGCAATTTGCTTTACTGGGGGGACATATATTGGCACCCCCTCTAGTGCTTTACTCTTTAGTTCTTCTGTAAGTATCACAGATTAAGAGAACACCCTCCTTCTTCACTAGAGTTTATGGAGTCTATGGACTGTCACCTAAATACATGGCCTCTGGGCTACCTCCTGTTCTACCACCAGAAACACAGCCTTTCCAAACACATTCCTTTACTTTTAAACACACTTGAAAACTGCGCACTCATCTTTTTAACTTTCAAACTTCTCTGTCCAAACTCACTACAATGCACTATGCTTCTGTTTATACTCTAATTAACTGTGGCACATGTGTACTATGTGCCTTCACCTCTATCCTCTTCTGTTCCACTGGAGCACTCTTAGCCTCTGTCTGGCCATTATTCCTTCTCTACAGCACAGTCCACTGTCAGGCATTGAGTATTCCCTTCAGCAAAATAGCCATCAGCCTCTTTTCACTCTCATGCATTCAGCTACGTCACACTTGGCCTTTATATACTCCCTGTTCACTACATCACAAATAAGGCAACATTTTCATTGCAGAACATGGTGGAAAAAAGTTTAAAAATGCCACATTGGGCCATTTTTTTTTTCACACTGTGTTCTGCTTTTGCAGAGTGGCTGCTAGTACTTGCACCTCAGGGAAATGTAAATTACCCCATTAGTCTCTTTGTACTCTATCCTCATACGCTACATTACACTTAGCCTCTCTACACACTCACCTCTTGCACTTCTGTCACTTAACCTCTCTCTACCCAATTTCCTTCTCTACTACATTGTCCACCTTTTCAGCCTCTTTTGCTTCATAACATTACACTTGGTCTCTCTGCACATCTGCATGTTCAATATATGTCAGCTTTTCTACATTTCTGTTATGGCACACTCAGCACTCTCTATGGTTGCCACCCAGCCAGTATTCGACCAGCCTAGTCAGCCAATCTCCAGCTAGGGCCGGTGCCGGTGCAATATATCTGCCGGTAAATTTGTACGGGCAGCAACCCTACCTATAATCCTCCCCTTCGTTCATTCTGTTATGAGGCAGATCACAGCCTTTTATAATGCTCTGCCCATTTTCATGCCCACTTCCCCACTCCATCCATCTATTCCACTGCTTAGCATGCCCATTTCCCTGCCCCCAAAATGACTTCCCCACTCTAAAGGCCAGTATTAATAGGAAAAAAAGGCGGCAACCCTAACCCTCTCCAGTTTACCAACTGCACTCTTGGCGTCTGTGTACCCTCTGTGACTCCACTAGAGCAGTCTTAGCCTCTTGCTCTCTCCGTCTCCACTAAAGCCTGAAATTGCTTAATGCATGAATCTATAAGAATGCCATTACAGTTGATTTTCATACAAAAATCACATGAATATTACATGTACTGGCAATTTCAGAAGAATCACATTGGCTGCAATGGGGTATGATATTGAGCTTCATGACGCACACCATTTTTTGCAACTAAAATTTTCAAAATGCCCCAAACCATTCATACTATTATCCCACATAAGTATTTACAATCACTACTTCAGTCTCTATGCACATTTCTCTTTAGCACAGCACTCTCCGCTTCTGTAATATTTTTTGTGGCATTTTTCCTTCTAGTGCAGCACCCTGATTACAGACTTTGTACAGTTTCTCAAAACATACAATCTTTCAAGTTTCCTACAGCACACTCAGCCTTCATACATCTTCTCCTTTAGTACAACACTTATCCCTTCTATACTTTATAAAGGTCACCATTTTTAAGGACAATGGCACATGAAGTTTTACCCCCACCACTGTATTTCAGCTGGTCTGTAGCACCTATCATTTAAATGAATGAAAACTGCCCAAAAACCCAGGTGTTTTTTGGCCAAAATGTGCATTTTAAGCCAAAAACCATCTGTCTCAAGCAGTTGCCATTCATCTAAAGTACACATTACAGGGAAAGGTACATGTTCTATTGGCCTTAGGCTGTCTGCACTCTACTAGCCTTAGGCTGTCTGCACTCTACTAGCCTTAGGCTGTCTGCACTCTACTCTCTTATACTACAGCACACTCGGCACTCCACTCTCGCTCTTCCTACACACCATGCTCATCCTCTCTGTTTCCTCACAATGTTTAGCCTCTCTACTTGCTCTTTTCCTACACTACAACATGCATTTCCTGCTCCCTCATGATACAAAATACAGCCTCACTGCTTTCCATCACTATTGACTACAGCACTCTTTGCCTCTTTATACACTTTTGCTTCACTACAAGCACATTCATCCTCTCTGTACTCCTGTTCATTCACTGCAGCATCTCTGCCTCTGTGTAGTCTCTACCCAACACTACAGCACATTCAGCCTCTCAACACTATTTCTTTATTACAGCAAACACTCTGTCTAGCCTTCAGTTATTATTATTAACATTTATTTATAAAGCGCCAACATATCCCGCAGCACTGTACAATAAGTGGGTTTCATACATTGGACATACAGAGTAACATATAAAGCAACCAATAACCGATACAAGAGGTGAAGAGGGCCCTGCCCAAAAGAGCTTACAATCTACAAGATATTTCTCTGCTCACTCCTCCTTCACTGCAGCACACTTATTTTTTCCATGCGTTCCACACTTTAATACTCCTCATTCCTGACGGCACACTTTCAATCTCTGCTATCTCCCCCCCACCTATCATACAGGAAAGTCCGTTCCTTTCTGCAAACTCTATACTATGCATTCTTTAGTCCCTTTGTATACTACATAAGTGCATAGCGCCTACATAGCCCCCAAATTTAACAAGAACTCTGCTAATGTCTCTGGATAAGAAACATTTTATTATATGTAGTTTAATGACTAACTAGGCCACTGTATGGAACAAGTTGGACCACACTGCACTACATTATGCTAAGCTACATTATATCTTAACAACTTTTATCAGCCATATGCCATACAAATTCTATGACATTTTTACCTTTCATAGTTCACGGCTCTGGGGATCCAAAGCCAGAAACAAAGCTCACTTATATTGCAATTTTTCGCATTATGCTTTTCATGTTTATTTAGCAGTTTTACAACACAACAGCTGGTTCTCTGCAACTGGGTTACAACAAGATGCTGCTCTGACCCACTTGCTACAGGGCCAGAGGCATTCCTGTCTGTTTAGCAGAGCAGCAGCCAATAGGAAATGAGCCAGAGTTTCTGACTTTAAATTCTCTTTTAAAACATGTTATGTGTTGGTGGTGAAGAAGCCAAACAGTGGTCTCCACATGTTCCTCACTATTCCAGCATTAATTCCCATCACTGATGATCACCAAGGATAGGGTTACTAATAAACAAACTTACTCTTGTACGAACTGACTGAGAGATGCAGTATGACTATGGCTTTCATTAATTCCCTGTCAAAGATAGCCAAGAATATAATTTTGGCTATCTGCAGTTTTAATCTACTATGTCATCTACAGCCCACACTATTAGAAAACTATAAAAGTGTCATCTGTAGAGTGATTGGTTGCAGTACTTGACATTTAGGGGCAGATCCGTGACAGTAAAGTAACCTCTTAAAGTGACACCATTCTAATGATAATTTGTTAGAAAAAATCATGAAACTGATTCATATTGCATTTCTTACAGCACAACATGGATGCCCCCAATAAATGTAGTATAGGGTACACATTTTGCTGCACAGCAGCTGGTCATTGAGTAGTATTTATTGGTCAGTTGTTTGAAAGGAAAGGATTGGTTGTTTGCCATGGATTACTGGACCTTGGCAAACTCTGCACTCCGTTCCTATTACATTATACTATTGGGTCTTTAAAACCATTTAAACTCTGCCATTTCCTCATGGATTTGTTTCATTGGATCTATGGACTATCAAACCCATATCATTTTCTGATGTCTGCCCTACTTTACTGCCTCTGACATATTTACCCCAGGGGCATTTATACCAAAGATTTCAAATACTAGGCAAAATATCACCAGAATATAGAGCCAACTTTGCCATCCATATAACTCTTGCTTACATTGATTTTTTTTTTTTCCGGCTTTTAAAACCTAATGGTGCCTCAAGTCTCACACTTTCATCACAAATCTACGTATCCTGTTTTTCTTTCCATAATGTAACTTAATGCAGCCATGGAGCCAATCCTATCTACTGCTTCAATCTTTAGCTCAACAACCATTAAAACCTTGATAAGTTGAATTGCTTATTGAATCACTGCCCTATATTAATTCTATATTGATCTAAGATAATGGGTTTGAAACCCCACTAGGGAGTAAAAATATTGTAAGATTTTTTTTATATTATCCTTTACATTTCATATATAAGGAGAAACTGCTGTTAGATACTTAGTATTATCTCCTATTATTATTACACTAGCTGTAATAGTGCTGTGTTATGTTCTATTGCATTTAAGCTTCACATTTCATATGTTTAATTGTTCAGGGGTTTGTTTACACTGAGCTTTTTCATCTTTTCCTCTTTTATAGCTAGTTTAGTCCAATAGTCATTTTGAGGAAATCTTATTTTCTCTCACAAAGCTGCAGGTCTGTACTGATTTATGGCAGAGGGATTTTGGATAGCGTATAACGTTTTCTCCATTGGCCTATCTATGCACTGTGTGTCTGTAATGACCAAAGTGACTAACACAGAGGACATGTATGCACCATTAGATATTGGGTATAACGCAATTACATAGCTCTATGGTAGAAATAAGACGGCTGATGGGATTTTTTATACAGTGAGAGAGATTCCCTGGCATCCTGACAGACTATTCCAACCTTGGGGTAATGTGTAAAAGTATAGAAAGGAAAAGGTTAAATTTATGAAAATGACGTATAATTACTGACCAAAAATACTCCATGTTTTAGTGCCTAATAGAGAAACAGCAATATTTAAAAAAAAAAAAAAAAAGGGATATTTTGGGATGACGGCGCGTCTTTAATATTAATGAGCTCTACAGGGGAAGGGTAATGGATCTTGAATCCTTGTCATAAATCAAGACAGGACCTGTTGCTTTTTTACAGCAATTAATACAGACCTTGTCATTAGTACAGGTATGGGATCCCTTATCTGGAAACCCGTTATCCAGAAAGCTCCGAATTACAGAATGCCCGTCTCCCATAGACTCCAATTTAAATGATTCCCTTTTCTCTGTAATAATAAAACAGTACCTGTACTTGATCCCAACTAAGATATAATTACCCCTTATTGGGGCAGAACAGCCCTATTGGGTTTATTTCATGGTTAAATGATTCCCTTTTCTCTGTAATAATAAAACAGTACCTGTACTTGATCCCAACTAAGATATAATTACCCCTTATTGGGGCAGAACACTCCTATTGGGTTTATTTAATGGTTAAATGATTCCCTTTTCTCTGTAATAATAAAACAGTACCTGTACTTGATCCCAACTAAGATATAATTACCCCTTATTGGGGGCAGAACAGCCCTATTGGGTTTATTTCATGGTTAAATGATTCCCTTTTCTCTGTAATAATAAAACAGTACCTGTACTTGATCCCAACTAAGATATAATTACCCCTTATTGGGGCAGAACAGCCCTATTGGGTTTATTTCATGGTTAAATGATTCCCTTTTCTCTGTAATAATAAAACAGTACCTGTACTTGATCCCAACTAAGATATAATTACCCCTTATTGGGGGCAGAACAGCCCTATTGGGTTTATTTAATGGTTAAATGATTCCCTTTTCTCTGTAATAATAAAACAGTACCTGTACTTGATCCCAACTAAGATATAATTACCCCTTATTGGGGCAGAACAGCCCTATTGGGTTTATTTCATGGTTAAATGATTCCCTTTTCTCTGTAATAATAAAACAGTACCTGTACTTGATCCCAACTAAGATATAATTACCCCTTATTGGGGCAGAACACTCCTATTGGGTTTATTTAATGGTTAAATGATTCCCTTTTCTCTGTAATAATAAAACAGTACCTGTACTTGATCCCAACTAAGATATAATTACCCCTTATTGGGGGCAGAACAGCCCTATTGGGTTTATTTAATGGTTAAATGATTCCCTTTTCTCTGTAATAATAAAACAGTACCTGTACTTGATCCCAAGTAAGATATAAATAATCCTTATTGGGGGCAGAACAGCCCTATTGGGTTTATTTAATGGTTACATGATTCCCTTTTCTCTGTAATAATAAAACAGTACCTGTACTTGATCCCAACTAAGATATAATTACCCCTTATTGGGGGCAGAACAGCCCTATTGGGTTTATTTCATGGTTAAATGATTCCCTTTTCTCTGTAATAATAAAACAGTACCTGTACTTGATCCCAACTAAGATATAATTACCCCTTATTGGGGACAGAACAGTCCTATTGGGTTTATTTAATGGTTAAATGATTCCCTTTTCTCTGTAATAATAAAACAGTACCTGTACTTGATCCCAAGTAAGATATAAATAATCCTTATTGGGGGCAGAACAGTCCCATAGGGTTTAATTAATCTTTTATTGATTCTTTAGTAGACTTAAGGTATGGAGATCCATATTACGGAAAGAGCCCTTATCCGGAATACCCGCGAGCATTCTGGATAACGGGTCCTATACCTGTACTAGAAAAAGGATAAACTGAAAAAAATGAATATAAATATATCAGAAACACTGTATCTTATCTGAATTTCTTTGAAAAAAAATCCTTCTTTCTGACCATTTAAACCAGCCTCCCATTTGGCAGCTTTGAAAAGTGCAATTTTTAAGAAAAAAAAAAGAATAAAACTTTTTAGATGGTTTTTTTTTAGATGGTTTTTTTTTTAGATTTTATTTATTTTTACTTCTAGTAGAACTTTTGCATGAGTTACTTCTCCTTAAAATAGGGTTATGAATTTCATATTTCTAATGTAAATACTTGGGTTTTTTTTTTTTATATAGTTCCTTTGATTTTTAGCTTTTTATTTTTGTCTCAAAAAATTGAAACCATTTTCATCGACGTTTAACATTTTTTAAGCAACGTCCCCGTTTTTAGAATTCCGATCCTTTCTACCGATGATTTTTAACGATTTGTAAGAGCGACTCCTCGCGAGCATTTGTAAATAACTAAAATGTATTTCTACAAAGGGCGGTGTAAGTAATGTAACAGCGGGACAAGCAGAGAAACCGCTCAGATTAAAGTCCTTTTTGCTTGTGTTTAAGAGTTGAAGGGTAATATATATAGAATTTATAACACAGTTTCCTTAGAGACGTGCGAGAATTTAAATTTACAGTAAATGAAGGGTTTACGGTTGCCCCTTTGCATGGACTTGTGAGCAGAGTTTGTGGCAAAGGGGGGGGGGGGGTAAGGTATTTGTTATTTATGCATTTTTATCATTTTTTGTAAAAATGCTTTCTTCGAAATTTCAGTCATTCATTCACTTTTTTTATCATGTTTGTGTCCTTGTATAACTGTGTAGCTACGTCACTTTGCGCTCACTTTCCTTAAATTAAACTGTTGGAACAACATTTTCTGTCTCCTGCCTCTTGTTTTATTTCATTTGATTTAGAATAAACGTAGGAATTTATTTGAAGTTATAATAGGGGTTTGTTCAACCTTACCAACTGTTAACATGTCTTCTCTGTGTATTATGAAGTTATGTTCAAGAACAGCCCCCTAAGTTTGCTCATAGCCTGTACAGAGAGATACCATAAAACTATGGCACATAGGGATTCCCCTGTACTAAGCACAATTCAGCAGGAACAGCCCCCTAAGTTTGCCCATAGCCTGTACAGAGAGATACCATAAAACTATGGCAGCATAGGGATTCCCCTGTACTAAGCACAATTCAGCAGGAACAGCCCCCTAAGTTTGCTCATAGCCTGTACAGAGAGATACCATAAAACTATGGCACATAGGGATTCCCCTGTACTAAGCACAATTCAGCAGGAACAGCCCCCTAAGTTTGCTCATAGCCTGTACAGAGTGATACCATAAAACTATGGCACATAGGGATTCCCCTGTACTAAGCACAATTCAGCAGGAACAGCCCCCTAAGTTTGCTCATAGCCTGTACAGAGTGATACCATAAAACTATGGCAGCATAGGGATTCCCCTGTACTAAGCACAATTCAGCAGGAACAGCCCCCTAAGTTTGCTCATAGTCTGTACAGAGAGATACCATAAAACTATGGCAGCATAGGGATTCCCCTGTACTAAGCACAATTCAGCAGGAACAGTCCCCTAAGTTTGCTCATAGTCTGTACAGAGAGATACCATAAAACTATGGCAGCATAGGGATTCCCCTGTACTAGCACTATCCTGCAGGAACAGTCCCTAAGTTTGCCCATAGCCATACGACAGTGGTTTATGGGGTAAAACCTTACTTTTAGCTTTTACATTAAGATGGGAAGCAGGGAGCCAAGTAGTTTCAGGCTTTCACAAGAGCCAGAGCAGCAGAGAAGGGAATGAATAATGCTTTATACTGTAGCCTTGGTAACTCTGAGCTCCTATTCATAGCGATCCCTTACTTTGCCATTCATGGGTTTGGGCTATGTAGTCTGTGTTGCAACAATCATTGAACCATTAGCTCTGGTACCAAAGTCCAAGTGCACTTTCTCACTAAACCGCCTGCAGTGAAGACTTTATCAAAACTGCAAATTAACAGAATTGTTAAAACTACACCAATAATGATCATTTTTCATTTTTCTTCATCAGTGGCAGCTCAGAATGCTTATTTGTCCTGTAGTCACGGGCAGAGTTTATTTCTTCACCAATCACAGCTCGGAATGCTCTGTCTTCCTTCGAGAAGAGCTCGGAATATTTGGATATTTTATGATTATTATTGCAACAGTCTGTGGTAACCCCGGAGCTACCATCAGAGCCAGGGAGATGGGATACTGCCTTCTGCTTGCTTGGTACATTGATCTTTGGGACCTGGGAGTAGCCTGAATGAACAATGACCAATAGGATAGAGACAGAGTGCTTTCTGGTTGCCGTGATAACTGATGCTAGCAACCAGATAACATCTTAAATTCAAGAACATAGACTTGTATGTGAACCAGCCCATGTGTCCATTCATTAGAAGTGAACTGTTGATCCGGTACATCTGATCTGACTGAATTTTCAAACAATTCTGTGGCAGCATCAGATATCTAATCAGGGCAATCCCTTTGCCTACTGGGCTAGGAAAGTATTCCTCTGCATGGCAACTCCCAGATCTTGTTCCCACATCTGAATGCGTTACATTGCCCTCTAAAGCCTCACAGCTGCTACTTCTTCTCAGCAATAATGGGAAATGAGAGTCCATGATCCCCTGACACAAATACTAATCGCTCAATAATTCCCCGAGGTATGGAGTCAAAAAATTCAAGGTTAACCAAGGCATTCCCTGTATGACTTTAATGTTGCTCCATGAGAACCACTCTCCAAAAATATTTCTTCCCATTCTTCTCCTGTGCCATTCCATGTCACTCTATCCGCTTGTATTTGACTCTTCCCTTTTCACTATCCGTTTCTTTCTCTCGTCTTCCATTTTTCAATGCTCTTTTACCCCTTTCCTGTATTCCCTTCTTTCTCTTCCATTCCAAAATACAGACAATGTGGTTTGGAGCAACTTTTTTTTCTCTTCATCCTCCTATTCCCAGGCAGGCAAGCCAATTCCTTGACCACAGTTTATCAAAAGCAGTGCAGAAAGATTAGGTTGTTTAATAGAGTTTTCCAGCCATCAGTCCTAGAACCCAGACTAGGACACTTTGTTGGTAGTTCACTGGAGAAGGGACACGGAGCATTTAACACAGTAGGTGGGCTAGTCTAGAACTCTCCAATAGCAGTATACAGGGGTACAGTGTCCGTTATTTCAATTGTTGGCTAAACCAACAGGGCAGAGTCTTTCATTCAAACTGTAGGTCAGACAAGAGCATTTTAATCTTTCAAATCTTACAGGGGGAGGGGCTGAAGCAGTGGGCTGGACTAGAACACTTTAATGGCAACTTACATTGGCAAGGGTATAGTTGCCTTAAACACAAGTATTGGGCAGGACTAGAAGCTGATTGCAGCTTATAATGGGACTTTATCCCTAGACAGTTTTGGACTGGCCCACCAGGATACCAGGAAAACTCCCGGTGGGCCCAGGGGTCCAGGGGTCAGTTGCTTCTATCTATTTAGCCAATAACATGGTCATTCCCTATTTTTGTATGGGAACAAGGAAGCTTTATAAATGGAAGAATAGAGTATAGTATGTAGAGTAAAGAGACTAGGATAATAAAGAGTTTGAAGGAGGAGAGGAGTTAAAGTTTTAAGAGTGGGACCAGGGTTCTCTGGTGGGTCCCTCCCATCTCAGTCCGACACTGTCCCTACAGCAGTGATCTCCAACCAGTGGCTCGGGGGTAACATGTTGCTCACCACCCTCTTTGATGTTGCTCCCAGTGGCCTCAAAGTAGGTGCCATTTTCACATTTTTGGCTTGGAGACAAGTTTTGGAAGCCCAGAGACACCATTTTACCCCAAGCAGAGCCTCCTGCAGGCCAGCAGTCCCCATGGGGCTACCCAATAGCCATATCTTAGTCCTTATTTGCCATCCCCAAAGAACTTTTTTCATGCTCATTTGGCTCACCAACACTTTTCAATCTGAGTGTGGCTCACAAGTTAAAAAGATTGTGGATCCCTGGCCTAGAGGATGAGAGTTTCTCGCACTTTACGCTGCTATCACAATCATGCTTGAGTCCATCAAATTGAGTCCTCCCGCACCACTCTCCCCTATAGACTGCCCAACTGAATGTCCTAGTCCACTGCTTAAACTAAGGGGTATGTTTACTAAGAATGGAGATAAATATCACCGGTGATATTGCCTGTAGTAACCAATTAGGTCTATGCTTCGATTTCTAACTTGTAGGTGTTCAAATCTTATTGCTGATTGGTTGCAACATCACTGAAGATATTTATCTCTAATCTTAGTAAACACACCCCTTGGTCATTTATGTCCTGCCCCCTATCTATCATAGTGTTGTAGTGCAATCCGTTGCCTGAACTAGGTTACCTAATGGAAGAAAATAGAATTATAAGCAAAGTACACTACAAATTTTCACTGGTTATAACGTTGCTATTAAAAACAATATCTATTTGTCCATCTGCTAGTGTCTGGATTCACTGCTGGTTCTGACTATTGCAACTGAAGTAGCAGAAGCCAGCTCTCCTTCAGCCAGTAAGACTTTCTAGACCAGGGATCCCCAAACTTTCTTACTCGTGAGCCACAGTCAAATGGAAAAAGACTTGGGGAGCAACACAAGCACCATAAAAGTTCATGGAGGAGCCAAAAAAGGGCTGTGATTGGCTATTAGGGGCCTCTATGCACCCTATCAGCTTACAGGGGCTTTATTTGGTAGGAAATCTTGTTTTTATTCAACCAAAACTTGCCCCCAAGTCAGGAATTCAAAAATAACTCCCTGGTTTGGGGGCACTGAGAGCAACACCCAAGGGGCTGGGGAGCAGCATGTTGCCCTGAGCCACTGGTTGGGGATCTAGAGTTAACTTTCAAATTAGAATATATTTTCTTTAGGCACATTTTCTGTTTTTGTGCTTACAACCCCTTTATCTCAGACATTTCTGCTGGAAACATGCAGGGGACGGGACAGGGAGTACTTAGTTCCAGCAGTGTATTTAACTAGAACACTCAGCTGGCAGCTTATGGGGTGAGTGGGGGAGGCACTGTCATCCTCTGGGGAAAAATGTATCTGGACTTTATCATGAAGCTTAGATAGGGATTCGCTTGGAGTTGCATTTTTAACACAGCTGCTATTGAGGACACCGAACAGCTGTGAGGAGCTGTCCATGTTCCCTGAAGCAGCAATTTTGGGAAGCACCGAGGGGCCGCACCTGCACCGCTGCAATAGTCGCTGAGTCAGGTTCACTCTCCCTTTAGCTCAAACAGGTTCAGATTGAACAGATAAACAATCTGAAGCCAGTTAGAAGGGGAAAGGCTATGTAAGGACCCCAAGATTTGGGCCCCTTAGACTGGGTTCCCCTTTAGACAGGCATAGCAGTGGGCGGCCTTGTGGGATATAGACACCTAAGGGTGGCCCTAATTGTGTGTGTACTATAATTCTTTCCAGGTTAAAAGAGAGTTTCCTCTGCGATTCAGCAGTAACCACTAGGTGGTGGTGTTCTGCAATATAAAAGGGGATGACTCACAAACCATGAGGTCTTTCTTCCTGGGACTTCCCCTCTCTAAGAGGTAGCTACAGGAGCCAGTTTAGATAATTCAGTTAGATATTTTATATCTATAAAGGATAGATAGTGTTAGTTAGTTGGGCAGTTTTAGGCCCCTCTGAGGAGATTAGTGAGGTTATTACCTCCCGGCATTACTGGCCGTATTTCAGGTACATTCAGTGGCTAGCTCAGGTCACAGCATATTCCCAAAGAGGGGAGATTATCTGGAGAAAAAGAATCTCCTGGTTTGGATAAAGGGGAGAGATACCTGAGTCTGCATATCATGTTACTGAATACTGTTTGGAATAAATAAAGAAGTTTGTTCGGTTTGTCAGCAATCTCCTGGTCAATTCCTCACCAGTTGGATCACCAGCAATCAGGTAAGCACTCACCCAAGGGGCAGCAAGGTCCCGGGAGTTGCAAAGAGTTTGCCAAGTTGAGGCCTACACAAATTAACCCAGCTCAAATAGCACACACACTCATACGTACTTATAGCCAACACTCACGGGTGTGCTACAGCTATAAAACCTTAAATACAGTCCACCAATGGATCAGTGTTTAATTATGTCGGCTCATTAATACAGGTATGGGATCCGTTATCCGGAAACCCATTATCCAGAAAGTTCCAAATCACGGAAAGGCCATCTCCAATTTCAAATGGGGTGTGGGTCACCTATGCCATCTCCTTGGGGCGCCCCATAAAACATGCCATATTTAAAACACTAATAAATGTAAATAAATAATTTTTATGAAAAATAATTTGGTTTGATTTGATTGGGGCAGAACAGTCCTATTGGGATTATTTAATGGTTAAATGATTCCCTTTTCTCTGTAATAATAAAACAGTGCCTGTACTTGATCCCAACTAAGATATAATTACCCCTTATTGGGGCAGAACAATCCTATTGGGTTTATTTAATGGTTAAAGGATTCCCTTTTCTCTGTAATAATAAAACAGTACCTGTACTTGATCCCAACTAAGATATAATTGCCCCTTATTGGGGGCAGAACAGCCCTATTGGGTTTATTTAATGGTTAAATGATTCCCTTTTCTCTGTAATAATAAAACAGTACCTGTACTTGATCCCAACTAAGATATAATTACCCCTTATTGGGGGCAGAACAGCCCTATTGGGTTTATTTAATGGTTAAATGATTCCCTTTTCTCTGTAATAATAAAACAGTACCTGTACTTGATCCCAACTAAGATATAATTACCCCTTATTGGGGGCAGAACAGCCCTATTGGGTTTATTTCATGGTTAAATGATTCCCTTTTCTCTGTAATAATAAAACAGTACCTGTACTTGATCCCAACTAAGATATAATTACCCCTTATTGGGGGCAGAACAGCCCTATTGGGTTTATTTAATGGTTAAATGATTCCCTTTTCTCTGTAATAATAAAACAGTACCTGTACTTGATCCCAACTAAGATATAATTAATCCTTATTAAAGGCAAAACAAACCTATTGGGATTATTCAATATTTAATAGATTTTTAGCAGACTTAAGTTATGGAAACCCCAGGTCCCGAGCATTCTGGATAACAGGTCCCATACCTGTATACTAAAACAGAAAAAGACCCTTCTTTTGTGCAAATTGTGACTTTCCCTTTAAGTATGTGCCATCTTTTATTTTCCCTGGCCCCGGCTAATCTCCAGCAGCCCTGCCTGTGACACATGTAATTATCACTCCATGGTGTGACTGCCATGCGTATAATCTATTTTGCAGGAAACGGAGTGTTTTTCTTCAGGCTTTATCCTCCCCAATGCTCTGGCTTTTATAAAAGGAAAGGAGGAAACTTCCTGCATTACGGAATTTGGAAAATGCTGGTGATTACTGATATGTCATTTGGTTTTTTCAGTAGAAGCCACAAGCAGAATTAAATGCCCTGCATACATGATAAATGCTATATAAACGTCTGTCAGTAAAGGGGTATTTTCAGAAGATTAGATGTCATTGCTGAGCTACATCTCCCAGAATGCTCAGCCAGCAGCTTCCACACATGCTGATACATTCTACCTTTTCTATTTTATATATTCAATTAAAACAATTTAGGCAATCAAATTGACATACACATATCAGTAAATATTGCCCTTTTACATCTTCAACCTAAGCAGCCATTTTGTAATGTTTTGCGTGCTCACTTGTACAAGAAATAAACAGTTAATCCTGTTAAAGGGAAACTATTCCCCCAGAATGAATACGTAACCAACAGTTAGTTAATATTATGTTAAGTGGCCTATTAAAGAATCTCACCAAACTGGAATATATATAAATCAGTAAATATTGCCCTTTTACATCCTTTCCCTTGAGCCGCCATTTAGTGATGGGCTGTGAGCTCCCTCAGAGATCAGCTGACAGGAAGTGATGCAGCTCTAACTGTAACAGGAAGTAGTGTGGGAGTAAAAGGTGGAATATTGTCCATTCATTGGCTGATGGGGCCTAGCATGTATGTGTGCCTTGGCTTGTTTGTGTGCACTGTGACTCCTATGATCCCAGGGGGCGGCCCTTAATTCTTAAAATGGCAATTTTCTATTTAGGATTACCCAGCGGCACATACTACTAAAATAGTATATTTATATGAAAATTGTTTATATAGATGAAGCAGGGTTTTAGTTATGAGATTGTTATTTTTTATAGAGACCTACATTATTTTGGGGCATAGTTTTGCTTTAAATGTAACTGAAAGAACTATGACATTAAAAGCCACACCTCTGTCCATTCATTGGCTAAACTAAACTAGCAAGTATGTTTACTCTTGGTTTGAGTGTAGTAAGCATAGAGTCTCATAGTCTCAAAATGGCATGGTTGTAAAATGGAACTAATGCCACATACCATTATTTTGTATGAAACAGTGTTTTATATTAGGGATACTATTTATAAAGACCTGTAATGTTCAGGGGTATAGTTTCCCTTTAAAGTGGCGGTGTTTTGTCACCCAGCATTTATCAGGTTCCTTTTAGCTTACAAATATATAAAAACATTGTTGTAATTGTCCCCTAGATATAATTTGTGAAGCATAAAGGATTAGCCCAAGTTCAAAGACAATAACTTTTCTTCTCCCTCTTTTGGGGAGATTTTTGGCCATTCCCCCAAATCACCACCACCAAGAGTGCACACCCAATTAACCCTATTGCTCCTCTGCTCGACCCCAAACTACTTGAATAAATATCAAAGACTCTTGAAAAATCCGCAAGGGCCGAACTGTAAAGCCATACTTCCCAAACTGAAAATTAGTTTTTTACCACTTACACCTACAGTTCCATAGCAGTTCTAATAGGGGCCTGGATGAGTTCTTGAACAAGCAGAATATCCAAGGCTATTGTGATACTAATATCTACAGTTAGTATTAGTGGTTGTATTTATAGTTTATGTATGTGAGTGTATAGATTGGTAAGTATAGGGTGTGGGTGCTGGGTTTACTTGGAAGGGTTGAACTTGATGGACTCTGGTCTTTTTTCAACCCTATGTAACTATGTAGTTTAGCCTGAGAAGCAAGGCACACCCAGCTTTTCAATAAAGTCTAAATTATGCTCCAGCCTGGTAAGCAGTCTGGCAGCATTCCAAAAATTACAAGGCATTCTGGGCTTTCAGCCAGGACTCATGGGTAATAAACTACTAATAAGGGTACCACTTGTTCTATTCAGTGGATTCTAACAAAATGGATTCAGTTCAAACAGAAATGAGGCTTATGGCTTTCACGGACACCAAGCTCTTAGCTGTAGGGGTATAATTGGATTGGTTTATTGAGTTAGGTACGAGGCACCTCTGGCAGGGTAGAAATGACAGTGTTTGTGACAGGTCTTTATCCAATTACAAGTGCTTAAAGAGGAAAATGGCACATAGGCATTGCATGAGTTCCTGGCTTGCTTTCACTCACTTGGCTCCCTTAATAAACAATATTTATGCTTCCAGGTCGTTGGGTCATAATACATGAGAATGTAGCTACTACAGTGCTTATACTAAAATCAATATGATGAGCCCTGTAGGCTTGAGTTTCTCTCCTGTTACAGTTTCAGTCTTGTCAACTCTTAAAACAAATGGTTTATTTACAATTACGCAATATTTTTTCTGTGTATATTGTTATATTTGTAATTAGGAGGACAGTTTAACAGCTCACTTATATATATGGAGAGACAGTATGAGGGTATAGTGCCCTTTTATACTGTACTATCCAAAGCAATGGTTCCAAGACTGCGGGACTGGCCCCAGAAGCTAGGGCTAGGGGCCAGACTGAAGGTCAAGATAAGGGAGCAATTCAGTGTAAAATTGAAACTGGGTAAAATAAAAAATGTTTTCAATATAGTTAGTTAGGCAAAAATGTAATCTATAAGGGCTCTGGCACACAGGGAAGATTAGTCGCCCGCGATTAACTCCCTGTTCGCGGGCGACTAATCTCCCCGAGTTGCCTACCCCTGCCATCCCACCGGCGAACATGTAAGTCGCCGGCGGGATGGCAGACGCGGCGGGGCGATTTCCGGAAATCTCCGAAAAAGACTCGCGAGTCTTTTTCGGCGATTTGCGCGAAATCGCGCCGCCGCGTCTGCCATCCTGCCGGCGACTTACATGTTCGCCGGTGGGATGGCAGGGGTAGGCAACTCGGGGAGATTAGTCGCCCGCGAACAGGGAGTTAAATCGCGGGCGACTAATCTCCCCCGTGTGCCAGAGCCCTAAAGGCTGGAGTGAGCGGATGTCTAACATAATGGCCAGAACACTACTTCCTCATTTACAGCTCTCTAAGCTGTTAGCAGTCAGTAGCCATCAGTTACTGACCTCCTACCCATATGTATAAATACAAATATACAGAGAAGGAATGTTCTGGGCACACAATAAGCTGTACCCCCATACTGTACTGTCTAAGGGAAACACTATGGCACCCCCTACCCATATGTATAAATACAAATATACAGAAGGAATGTTCTGGGCACACAATAAGCTGTACCCCCATACTGTACTGTCTAAGGGAAACACTATGGCACCTCCTACCCATATGTATAAATACAAATATACAGAGAAGGAATGTTCTGGGCACACAAAAAGCTGTACCTCCATACTGTACTGTTTAAGGGAAACACTATGGCACCTCCTACCCATATGTATAAATACAAATATACAGAGAAGGAATGTTCTGGGCACACAATAAGCTGTACCCCCATACTGTACTGTTTAAGGGAAACACTATGGCACCTCCTACCCATATGTATAAATACAAATATACAGAGAAGGAATGTCCTAGACACATAATAAGCTATACCCACATTCACGACTGTGTATGGGAAACAATATGGCAACCATGTACAAATATGTACACAATATATTAGAAAAGCATATTTTGCTCAGTATGTCTATGAAAAAAGAAAGGCAAACTGCTTTAAAAATGATGAACAATTTCCCTGTAATCTTTAAATAGGTAGAAATTAACATTATCCCATAGTTGTCAGTAGTCTAGATAAAATAATCCGCAGTGCTAATGATAAGAATGTTAGAAATACAATAATGCAGCTCCTACTTTATCTTGGTACCCACCGAGAACTCCTGTTTCCGTGGAAACAAGGTGGTTGCCATTGTGACAACATCTATGGATCGGGGATGAGCACAGGATGTAAGATAGCATTTCCAGCTGCAAAACAGAGTGTGTATCAGTCAGTGGTTTATGCTGTGTATTTTTTAAAGAAAAAACAATGCAATAAGGTTTTGGGGTTTTTTAAATGAAAAAGTCAATACTGAGAGTGTAAATGTATTTATTTCTGAGAATTTCTTCTAATGTAAAGGCTTATTTTTAAACATCAAAATTCACATATGTTACATGCTGGTATATGTGTTTTTTGGTTGCCCCAGTGAGGCTTTTGGACTTTTTCTGTTTTTATACATTTATATGCAGCAGCCAAACATACCCCCCACCCCGAAACACCAAAGCGCACACTCCTATTAGCCACGCTTCTTACCTAAAAGATTGCCAAGTGGCTGCATGAACCCAGTACATTTGCCACTAAGTATATGCAATTTAAACCCCTGTCCCTAAGTAAAAACAAGGTTGGAACAACGATACATGAAATCCTGTCTATGTATCAGTTAAGT
Source organism: Xenopus tropicalis (assembly GCF_000004195.4). Taxonomy (NCBI): domain Eukaryota; kingdom Metazoa; phylum Chordata; class Amphibia; order Anura; family Pipidae; genus Xenopus; species Xenopus tropicalis. The sequence continues at coordinate 43,195,491 of NC_030686.2, read as the reverse complement.
CAGCGTTTTTCAACCACTGTTCCCCGGCACACTGATGTTGCCTGGTGTGCCGTAGGCAGGGCCGCAATTTTTACTTTCAAAGTTTCAAAGTACTTTAATAAAATCCGGGCCCTGTCATTGGTTGCGCCCCGTGTGTACGGGTGACGTCAGTACGCACGGGGCGCAACGTTATAAAAGGGCCTGTGTGCGGTCGCGTGTAGGCAGAAGTGCAGAGGCGGCGCGCGTGAGGGGAAGATGCTGCTGAAGCCGCCGAAGAGCAGAAGTAAAATGCTGCTGGGCACCAATGTATTAGGGGGGGCCACGGGGCACACTGACTTATGGGGGCACTGCTGCTGGGCACCAATGTACTAGGGGGGCTGGCTCTTGGCACCAATGTACTGGGGGGCACTGCTGCTGGGCACCAATGTACTGGGGGGCACTGCTGCTGGGCACCAATGTACTAGGGGGGCTGGCTCTTGGCACCAATGTACTGGGGGGCACTGCTGCTGGGCACCAATGTACTGGGGGGCACTGCTGCTGGGCACCAATGTACTGGGGGGCACTGCTGCTGGGCACCAATGTACTGGGGGGCACTGCTGCTGGGCACCAATGTACTGGGGGGCACTGCTGCTGGGCACCAATGTACTAGGGGGGCTGGCTCTTGGCACCAATGTACTGGGGGGCACTGCTGCTGGGCACCAATGTACTGGGGGGCACTGCTGCTGGGCACCAATGTACTGGGGGGCACTGCTGCTGGGCACCAATGTACTAGGGGGGCACTGCTCTTGGCACCAATGTACTAGGGGGGCACTGCTGCTGGGCACCAATGTACTAGGGGGGCACTGCTCTTGGCACCAATGTACTAGGGGGGCACTGCTGCTGGGCACCAGTGTACTAGGGGGGCACTGCTGCTGGGCACCAATGTACTGGGGGGCACTGCTGCTGGGCACCAATGTACTGGGGGGCACTGCTGCTGGGCACCAATGTACTGGGGGGCACTGCTGCTGGGCACCAATGTACTGGGGGGCACTGCTGCTGGGCACCAATGTACTAGGGGGGCTGGCTCTTGGCACCAATGTACTGGGGGGCACTGCTGCTGGGCACCAATGTACTGGGGGGCACTGCTGCTGGGCACCAATGTACTGGGGGGCACTGCTGCTGGGCACCAATGTACTGGGGGGCACTGCTGCTGGGCACCAATGTACTAGGGGGGCACTGCTCTTGGCACCAATGTACTAGGGGGGCACTGCTGCTGGGCACCAATGTACTAGGGGGGCACTGCTCTTGGCACCAATGTACTAGGGGGGCACTGCTGCTGGGCACCAGTGTACTAGGGGGGCACTGCTGCTGGGCACAGAGTTACATTTTTTAACATTTTCTAATGGTGGTGTGCCTCGTGATTTTTTTCATGAAACAAGTGTGCCTTTGCCCAAAAAAGGTTGAAAAACACTGAGTTAAGTTCCAAAAAAAAGAGATACAGTGCCTCCTAGTGGCTTATTTTTGGTACTGCAGATTAAATGTACTTACTCAGAGTTTCACTTTCTTGTAATCAGAATATTGATACAAATATTGTATTGTATTACCAGTTATCCAAGAGATTCATACAATCATCATATGATGTCATCATAATAACAATTAATGATTAGTAATTAATGTTTATTTTATTATGTATCTTAGTAGTTCCATTTGCTGTGCTTTAGCTAAGCTTTTTTTTTATCTATGTATATATGTATATCTTTATTTATAAAGTGCTACTTATGTACGCAGAGCTGTACAGTAGAATACATTAATACAAACAGGGGGTTATTAAGATAATAATAGATAAATACAAAGTACATACCTCCATCCTCTTGTGTTTTTGACTTATTGCAACTGTATCTTTTATATATTTGTCTTTATTGTTATACTGTGTATTTATCTATTATAATCTTAATAACCCCCTGTTTGTATTAATGTATTCTACTGTACAGCGCTGCGTACATAAGTAGCGCTTTATAAATAAAGATATACATGCATACATACAAAGTATAACAATAAATACAAGATACAGTTGCAATAAGTTAAGAGTCAAAGACACAAGAGGATGGAGGTCCCTGCCCCGTAGAGCTTACAATCTATATGAAGCTAATGAAGATAAAGACCTCTTTGCAGAAAATGTAAATGATCTGTTTAGCCAAGAGTGAATTGTGTATTTCACCCTGCCATAAAGCAAGGAAGGACCACTGTTTTGTGAAAAAGTTGCAGTCATACCCAGAAATATATTGCCATAAAGCAATGACGAAAAGGTATTTTTTCCCCTGCCGTAACAGAAATTATTATATACCCTAGGGTGCAACCATGGACCCAGTAGATGTTTGAGGCCCAGGGGTAAAGGTGACTGCTACAATGTTTGGCTTATAGGGATTCTGTCATGATTTTTATGGGGTATTTTTTATTTCTAAATTGCACTTTTTACATAGCAAATAAATCACTCTACTATTTAAAATGTTGTTATTAAACAAATGTATATTTAGCTGTAATATTGGTGTGTAGGCGCCATCTCAGCGCATTGTGCCTGAGTCTGAGCTTTCAGCCAGCGCTACACATTAGAACTGCTTTCAGCTAACCTATTGTTTCTCCTACTCCCATGTAACTGGAGGAGTCCCAAGCCGGACTTGGATTTCTTACTATTGAGTGCTATTCTGATACCTACTGGGAGCTGCTATCTTGCTCCCTTCCCATTGTTCTGCTGAGCGGCTGCTGGGGGGGGGATATCACTCCAACTTGCAGCGCAGCAGTAAAGTGTGCCTGAGTCTGAGCTTTCAGAAGGAGCCAGCACTACACATTAGAACCGCTTTCAGCTAACCCATTGTTTCTCCTACTCCCATGTAACTGGAGGAGTCCCAAGTCGGACTTGGATTTCTTACTATTGATTGCTATTCTTATACCTACTGGGAGCTGCTATCTTGCTCCCTTCCCATTGTTCTGCTGATCGGCTGCTGGGGGTGGGGGATATCACTCCAACTTGCAGCGCAGCAGTAAAGTGTGACTGAAGTTTATCAGAGCACATGTCACATGGCTGTGGCACAATGGGAAATGAAGAATATGGCTAGCCCCATGTGATATTTCAAAATTAAATATAAATATTACTTCCCAATATATATTTTACCAGTTCTTATTAGCAGTGTGATTGATATCAATGAGTAGAATAGGCAGAGGCTGTTTTTTTTTTTTTTCATTTTGATAGCATAATTATAGTAATATAAGGATTGTTTTTATAATAACCTTTTACAAAAACCATTTACAAATAAGTAAAGTGCCAAGATGAAATTCAAACTAAGGGCAGAATCCATTGCAAATTTGCTATATAATGCCTGAGAGCGAACGGTACATTTGATACTGTGCCAATGTAATGTATTTTACTTTCCATACACATTGTAAAGAATTGGACTCTATCCAGTAATTCACATATAATAACCCCAGAACACATGATATGATAGATCCAATGCCTTAATTCATATATAATATCCCTAAACACATAGTAGAATTAAGCCAGCGCCTAATTCATAGTTAGTAAATAATGTCAGGTGATGTTGCCCATAGCAACCAATCAGCAATTACATTTGAATGGTCACCTATAAGTTACAAAACAAATGCAAAGTTCTAATTGGTTGCTATGGGCTACATGGCCAGTGATGTTGGCTTACACACTATATTAAATATACAGTAACACACAGAAACTCTGCCGTTATTGATGCCATGCATCACCATTTTTGCACAAATGCAGTAAGAAAGCTATTGACCACAATAAAAAGAGGTTAAGAACTCAGCCATACAATAACACACACACACTCTCCCTCACACAGAGACTCAGCCATACAATAACACACACACACACACACTCTCCCTCACACAGAGACTCAGCCATACAATAACACACACACACTCTCCCTCACACAGAGACTCAGCCATACAATAACACACACTCTCCCTCACACAGAGACTCAGCCATACAATAACACACACACACTCTCCCTCACACAGAGACTCAGCCATACAATAACACACACACACACACACTCTCCCTCACACAGAGACTCAGCCATACAATAACACACACACACTCTCCCTCACACAGAGACTCAGCCATACAATAACACACACTCTCTCCCTCACACAGAGACTCAGCCATACAATAACACACACACTCTCCCTCACACAGAGACTCAGCCATACAATAACACACACACTCTCCCTCACACAGAGACTCAGCCATACAATAACACACACTCTCCCTCACACAGAGACTCAGCCATACAATAACACACACACACTCTCCCTCACACAGAGACTCAGCCATACAATAACACACACTCTCCCTCACACAGAGACTCAGCCATACAATAACACACACTCTCCCTCACACAGAGACTCAGCCATACAATAACACACACACTCTCCCTCACACAGAGACTCAGCCATACAATAACACACACTCTCCCTCACACAGAGACTCAGCCATACAATAACACACACACTCTCCCTCACACAGAGACTCAGCCATACAATAACACACACACACTCCCTCACACAGAGACTCAGCCATCCAATAACACACACACACTCCCTCACACAGAGACTCAGCCATACAATAACACACACACACTCCCTCACACAGAGACTCAGCCATACAATAACACATACACACTCCCTCACACAGAGACACAGCCATACAATAACACACACACACTCCCTCACACAGAGACTCAGCCATACAATAACACACACACACACTCCCTCACACAGAGACTCAGCCATACAATAACACACACACTCTCCCTCACACAGAGACTCAGCCATACAATAACACACACACATACACTCTCCCTCACACAGAGACTCAGCCATACAATAACACACACACTCTCCCTCACACAGAGACTCAGCCATACAATAACACACACACTCTCCCTCACACAGAGACTCAGCCATACAATTACACACACACTCTCCCTCACACAGAGACTCAGCCATACAATAACACACACTCTCCCTCACACAGAGACTCAGCCATACAATAACACACACTCTCCCTCACACAGAGACTCAGCCATACAATAACACACACTCTCCCTCACACAGAGACTCAGCCATACAATAACACACACTCTCCCTCACACAGAGACTCAGCCATACAATAACACACACTCTCCCTCACACAGAGACTCAGCCATACAATAACACACACTCTCCCTCACACAGAGACTCAGCTATACAATAACACACACACACTCTCCCTCACACAGAGACTCAGCCATACAATAACACACACACACTCTCCCTCACACAGAGACTCAGCCATACAATAACACACACACACTCTCCCTCACACAGAGACTCAGCCATACAATAACACACACACACTCTCCCTCACACAGAGACTCAGCCATACAATAACACACACACTCTCCCTCACACAGAGACTCAGTCATACAATAACACACACTCTCCCTCACACAGAGACTCAGCCATACAATAACACACACACTCTCCCTCACACAGAGACTCAGCCATACAATAACACACACTCTCCCTCACACAGAGACTCAGCCATACAATAACACACACTCTCCCTCACACAGAGACTCAGCCATACAATAACACACACACTCTCCCTCACACAGAGACTCAGCCATACAATAACACACACTCTCCCTCACACAGAGACTCAGCCATACAATAACACACACACTCTCCCCACACAGAGACTCAGCCATACAATAACACACACTCTCCCTCACACAGAGACTCAGCCATACAATAACACACACACTCTCCCTCACACAGAGACTCAGCCATACAATAACACACACTCTCCCTCACACAGAGACTCAGCCATACAATAACACACACACACTCTCCCTCACACAGAGACTCAGCCATACAATAACACACACTCTCCCCACACAGAGACTCAGCCATCCAATAACACACACACACTCCCTCACACAGAGACTCAGCCATACAATAACACACACTCTCCCTCACACAGAGACTCAGCCATACAATAACACACACTCTCCCTCACACAGAGACTCAGCCATACAATAACACACACTCTCCCTCACACAGAGACTCAGCCATACAATAACACACACACACTCTCCCTCACACAGAGACATGCGCAAATGCTCTCTCACAGATAGATTTAAACTATATTTTACACAAACACATCTACAGAGACAGACTTTATCAGCCACTCCACACTGGGGGCACTTACCTATCTGCCCCTGCACTGCTTCTCTACCTTTCCTTCTCAGGTGCATTGGTCATGTGACCAGCATTCACCTGATTAGTTTCCTCAGGGAGGGCCGAAACCAACTCATTCTGAGGTGGGGGGGTTGGAAATATATTTATTCACTATAAATGGCTGCATCTCAGTTTGGTGTATTTAATGAGCTGATTGGCTGGGTCCCTGAATACAGTGATATGGGTTAGACGGACATTGGTTTAAGTGCTACTTAGCTTTTTTTAGCCCCATTAAATATTTGCATTTATATGTGCGTGTAATTAAACTGTGTATTGATAAGGGCCCTCCTGGCCTTCAAACTGTGACTGGAACTGCTGTTTCTGCTGTTATACAACTGTTCCTGGGCCACTGCCTTAACTGCTGCTAACTCCAAGGTACATTGCCTGTAGCAGCCATTTTGTCTACTTTTAACAGGGATAAAAATATATGTATAGAAGAATACTGAGTTTCTCTGACAATAATATGAATGCACTAAGTGCATGTGCACATATATATATATATATAAAGTCCAGGAATGGTGCACACAGAGAACAGGGGCTATTACTGTGGGAGGGAGTGTATAGTAAGGCGGGATAGTGTATGAGAGGAAGGGGCTTTTGCTGTTGGGGCAGCTGCTAACACTTATATACTGTATCTTCTATTATACAGGGGACTCACAGCTCGCGCTGATCAATAAAATCTGCGCTTCTAGCTGCACTCCATCGGCCACCAATAGCGCTTTTTATTATAAGAACACGTTACGCGTTTTGTTTTTTGGTACGAAATGCATAACGCTTTGTAACATCATGTGTAAGTTTAATGGTTTTATTTCAACTTTCTGAGCTACTTAAGAATTTATTTTTCCGGAGTGCCTGCCTGTGTTTTTTTTTGTTTTCCCACACTTGGGCTCCTTAAGCTGAAGGTCTGGGGCATGAGCACCCAGACCCTAAACTACACTGGGTAAGATTTCTACCTTATTCACTTTAGCACTGTGTATTCTTTATCTGTGATCTTCAAGGCACACATACATGCAACCCCCATCAGCCAATGAATGGGCAGAGTTTTGCCTTTTGCTTTCACACTACTTCCTGTTACATTTAGAGCTTCATTATTTCCTGTCATGTGATCTCTGAGGGAACACACAGCCCATCACTAAATGGCGGCTCAAGGGAAAGGCTGTAAAAGGGCAATATTTACTGATATATATTCCAGTTTGGTGAGATTCTTTATATTCTTTATATACATAATATAAACAACTATCTGTTGGCTAAATATTCATTCTGCGGGTATAGTTTTTCTTTAAAGGACAATGAAAGGTTAATATAAATTAAAAGTAAGTCTAAAGGCATTCTTTTTAAGTACTTACTGCATATCTAAATTCCCAGATCCCTGCTTGCTTCTCTGAGATATGGTGCTGGTAGCCTACAGCAGTGTGAAGCCTACAGTGACATCACTGAACTCGCTCTCCCCTTCCTGTGGGTGCCAGCGGCAACCTTCCTATTCTCTGAGCATGTGTGTAATTGATCCTGTCTCCTGTTCTGAGCTACACATGCCCACCAGCCAATCATAAGCGGATCTGGCAGAGGGGGGGGGGAATGAAACACATGTGCAGTATGAAGCAAGGAGGGAAAGGAAGGGAGAATACCTTTTTAGAGATGGCTGCCTGTTCTAGAAAATGTGAAGTAAGTGTGACTGAGTAAATATTTGATTAGGTGAGCCAAAAGTGTGGCGTTTTTACTAAACAATAGGAGGACTATTGGGCAGTATGCTTTTTAAATTTTGACTTGCATTCTGCTTTAAGCAGATAGCTTACAGCATTGTTTCAGGAGTCATTGGCAGTGGTGCAGTGAATGTAAACAGATACTGCTTTTAATAGCAATTACATTTCCAAATATTGTAAGATATTGTAAGCACACACAAACAATGCCTTAATATGGTGCTGTCCAACTTCTGCAGTACTGAGAGCAAATGCTTCAGTCACCCTGCTATAGTTCCAGGGGTACCCAGGGCACAAATAAGCACTCACCCCAAATCCCCCCCTAACTGGCCTTCAGGCTGGGCCCCCTTAGCCCATAACAAGGTTACAGATATATAGAAACATTGGGGTAACAGTCACCCTGCTATAGTTCCAGGGATACCCAGGGCACAAATAAGCACTCACCCCAAATCCCCCCCTAACTGGCCTTCAGGCTGGGCCCCCTTAGCCCATAACAAGGTTACAGATATATAGAAACATTGGGGTAACAGTCACCCCGCTATAGTTCCAGGAGTACCCAGGGCACAAATAAGCACTCACCCCAAATCCCCCCTAACTGGCCTTCAGGCTGGGCCCCCTTAGCCCATAACAAGGTTACAGATATATAGAAACATTGGGGTAACAGTCACCCTGCTATAGTTCCAGGGATACCCAGGGCACAAATAAGCACTCACCCCAAATCCCCCCCTAACTGGCCTTCAGGCTGGGCCCCCTTAGCCCATAACAAGGTTACAGATATATAGAAACATTGGGGTAACAGTCACCCTGCTATAGTTCCAGGGATACCCAGGGCACAAATAAGCACTCACCCCAAATCCCCCCCTAACTGGCCTTCAGGCTGGGCCCCCTTAGCCCATAACAAGGTTACAGATATATAGAAACATTGGGGTAACAGTCACCCTGCTATAGTTTCAGGGATACCCAGGGCACAAATAAGCACTCACCCCAAATCCCCCCCTAACTGGCCTTCAGGCTGGGCCCCCTTAGCCCATAACAAGGTTACAGATATATAGAAACATTGGGGTAACAGTCACCCTGCTATAGTTCCAGGGATACCCAGGGCACAAATAAGCACTCACCCCAAATCCCCCCCTAACTGGCCTTCAGGCTGGGCCCCCTTAGCCCATAACAAGGTTACAGATATATAGAAACATTGGGATAACAGTCACCCTGCTATAGTTCCAGGGGTACCCAGGGCACCCGCCCATTGGCTAGTAAGGGGCCACGAAAAAGGTGCTTTGCTAGGAATTTAAAATGTATTATAAAGTATTAGAAATGAGAACAGACTTAAATGTTGATGATGGCACCACCATCATCACATGCCCCCTTTGGCTGGGTTTATAACTCGACAAGGGTGGCAAACATTGTCAGTTGCCTGACAAACATTTGATAGGAGATATTAGTGGGCTACTAACAATCTCAAAGCTAACAGCATCTGAAGTAGCCTTGTGCATGTCTTTTCTAAAATACCACAAGATGGCGTCACACTCCTTAGTTGTGTTAGACAAGGTTTTACTTTCTAAAACAGTGCTGCAGAGCTCTTCTGTACAGCTTTTACCACTGCAAATCCTGCGAGCTGGCTTCATTCCATAGTCACCTGCTATTCTATGCATGTCGGACAGCTCAGGTCTGTAAACTTTATTTACATAATTCTCTGATTTTATATAAAAAATAAAAACAATTAAAAAACAACAACAAATATCTCTGTCTTGTCTTTAAATGAAATGACTGAAGCACTGAAGAATCTCTATATGTATTCATAATGGGTGAGTGCAGAGGACCTTTTGTCGCTGTCTACATGAATTTTGTGGTCACAGCCTCATTGCTTCCCTGCCTAATTGTTACAAATTTAGTGGTGAGCACAATTTCCCCTTTGGAGACATCAAAAGACAATGAATTGATCTGGAGATATGTTTATTTTCATTTCTAATGTAACCCATGTATTTCTTTTCTATTTATTTTACAGTATTATTTCTATTACTTCTGTAATTCATGGCATTTTAAATAACATTCCTATTTGGGTCCCTACATATGTATTACAGGTATGGGACCCGTTATCCAGAATGCTTGGGACCTGGGGTTTTCCGGATAAGGGGTCTTTTTGTAATTTGGATTGCCTACCTAAAGTTTGCTAAAAAAAACCCTATTTTAACAGTAATTAAACCCACTAGGATTGTTTTGGCTCCAGTAAGGATGAATTATATCTTAGTTGGGATCAAGTACAGGTACTGTTTTATTATTACAGAGAAAAGGGAATCATTTAACCATTAAATAAACCCAATAGGGCTGTTCTGCCCCCAATAAGGGGTAATTATATCTTAGTTGGGATCAAGTACAGGTACTGTTTTATTATTACAGAGAAAAGGCAATCATTTAACCATTAAATAAACCCAATAGGGCTGTTCTGCCCCCAATAAGGGGTAATTATATCTTAGTTGGGATCAAGTACAGGTACTGTTTTATTATTACAGAGAAAAGGGAATCATTTAACCATTAAATAAACCCAATAGGGCTGTTCTGCCCCCAATAAGGGGTAATTATATCTTAGTTGGGATCAAGTACAGGTACTGTTTTATTATTACAGAGAAAAGGCAATCATTTAACCATTAAATAAACCCAATAGGGCTGTTCTGCCCCCAATAAGGGGTAATTATATCTTAGTTGGGATCAAGTACATGTACTGTTTTATTATTACAGAGAAAAGGGAATCATTTAACCATTAAATAAACCCAATAGGGCTGTTCTGCCCCCAATAAGGGGTAATTATATCTTAGTTGGGATCAAGTACAGGTACTGTTTTATTATTACAGAGAAAAGGGAATCATTTAACCATGAAATAAACCCAATATGGCTGTTCTGCCCCCAATAAGGGGTAATTATATCTTAGTTGGGATCAAGTACATGTACTGTTTTATTATTACAGAGAAAAGGGAATCATTTAACCATTAAATAAACCCAATAGGGCTGTTCTGCCCCAATAAGGGGTAATTATATCTTAGTTGGGATCAAGTACAGGTACTGTTTTATTATTAAAGAGAAAAGAGAATCATTTAACCATTAAATAAACCCAATAGGACTGTTCTGCCCCCAATAAGGGGTAATTATATCTTAGTTGGGATCAAGTACAGGTACTGTTTTATTATTACAGAGAAAAAGGAAATGATTTTTAAAAATATTAATTATTTGATTAAAATAGAGTCTATGGAAGATGGCCATAGTGACCTATGGTGAGCTACATATACCCTTTGCCTTAGGCTAAAGGAAGTAATATGGCAGCAGCCACCCACATGTACAATTACAAATAAACATATGTGGGTTACTATACCTTGTGCTACATTCCCACCTATAGGGTGTTCTAGTGTTCATCTGCTAAAGGTTACAGAGATTCTCCCACAAGGAAGCACAATGCAGCACAGACACATGTGGAGTCAAAGATGCTATAATGGTTTTTGCAATAGAACAGCCTCTTTGGCTGTAATGGAATTCCGGGTGTTATAGTTCAACAGCAGGGCCACCTAAATACATAGGACACACAACTGCACTCCTAGCCTTTCATTTCTACCTATAATTCAGTTATCTGTCAGCTTCTTACATTTCCCACTGGTTGCAGCTTCAGATAATAATATAACAGAATATCCCTAATAATACGGTGCATTACATAAAAGAAATGCCGGCCTGCGTCACTGCTAAATGGACTTTTATATTTAGGCAGTGCACTTAAATTAATTAAAATCAATTCTCCTCAAGTCTTCATCTTGCTAATGGTTGGGAGTCATAAATATTCACCATGTCTTTGGCTGGTGGGGCTACATTAGCGCAAATAAGGATGCTTTACAGAATGAAACTGGTAATTATCCCTTAAATTTCCGTATCGTGCCCAGCAACCAGATTATCTTGAAGGCAGTGCCCCTGCAATCCTAAAGCTGTGGCAGGGGAATGGGCCAATGGGGGTGGGCTAATGGGCGGGGCAGAGGCTGGCCCAGATCCGATCCCCTCCGGCGCTCCACTGCTGATTTTCCTCCCCTGATTGTGGCAATGATAAGTATAATGTACACGTTCCCGGGGGAGGGGGGTGGGCAACCACAGTGGCCCCTGGGGGGTGTAGGGGCTGTGGCGGGGTTCCTTGGGGGGGGCAGTGAGCCCTGCACACCCCAGTCCAACCCTGGGTTGGCCTCTATATAAAAGGTGTGATCTGCTGTAGAAAGAGTCAATGAAGAGGGATTTTAGGTATGGTTGCCACCTCCCACATTGCTGCTAAGTTTTTAATACCCTCACCGGCCCTACCTGGTAATTTGCTGGCTAGGCCAGTCAAATAACGACTGGCTAGCAACCCTATATGTCACTCCCTTCTGGGCTTTGTTAGTGGATTATAACACAATAGGATGATTATTGGAGATTAAAAGTGAGGTTGGAGCCAAAAAGCCTGAGCCAATGATGGCATAGACAGAACAACATGGCAACCCAGGCTGATAACATCTTTACAGATGCTTGGGGAAATCAAGCAAAAAGAAAGATATTATATATTCACCTCTTAAGATATCCATTATATGGATAACTAAGGAAAAGTTAAAAATGATATTATAGTGGCCATGTAATCTGTGGGCCCAGTATAATGCTTTTCATTTATCAGAGGTGCCATATTGGTTGCTTGGCTTAGGAATTCTCCACAAAGCAGAAACCTCAAAAATCCAAAATTCCAGGAAAAATAGACGAGGTATTAATCTGTATGCAGTGTGCTATTTTTCAATGCCTTTTACCTGTTGGCCAAAATGCCCAAATGCAGGAATCCTCTTTCTGTGTATTGATTTACCATCAAGGAAATAATCTATATGGATGTTCTGTGCAATTCATTCACTCACACACTCAATAAAAACCTGTGGCCTAATAAAGAATATTGAATTTTGGAAGTAAAAACACACAGGAAATAAAGAGAAATAAGGGGCGGTGTGTGTGTGTGTGGGGGGGGGGGGGGGGGTCTGTACAGAGGCTAACCAAAATGACTGATAAATGATCTGGAGAGGAAGACTTATAAATCTCCTGGGATGTATCATATCAGTGGCAGGCTTTTCTCACTGTGCCTGCACCCATCTAAAGATCATGTAACGTTTCGGGTCCCTACAGGCACTGACTGAATTGGCAGCCCATGACATGAGTAACGTTGGATCTTGACCCGCCCTTCTCCCAACCAACACCCCCCTTTTTACCTGTTTACTTACCATCCCCAATAAACAACACGGACACCAATTCTTGGGATAAAATGGCCGCAGATAATTTATTAACAACAATCAAAGTTTTAATTTAAAACATAACATATATAACAAATGTGAAACAACATTTCAAACATAACACAAATGTTTGTATAACAAACAAACCAACTTTTAAATAACCAAACACTGTAACAATCCAATAACTGCGCAGCGCAACTGGCGCTGCCAGCTGCCCTTCTAGCCCGGAACCAACTACCCAACAAAACTCACCTCCTAATCCACTTTCTTACCCCTGAGGTTCCAAGCATGCCAGCCCCAATTAACTATAAAACTCCCCTCCTAACCCAACCATTGTTTTCCCCCAACTTAATCACCCCGCCGACGACACTCCGCTATCTCCACCTCTATAGGGAGGGAGGGTGGGCATTTTACTATGCTGACTAAAATGGATTGAGAAGCGGGAACAGTTACCAGCCTTTTATACCCCTTACAAATCAACCAATCACCTGCAACTGGGAGTGGCTACGTCTTACCAACGTATCTGTCATGCCCCTGCTTCCCTACGTTCTACTACGGGTCATTGGGCTACTTTCTACAGCCCTCATGTAATCACAGGCACAAGACAAAATAAATATATATTCAATTTGGAAAGTCAAACAGATGTGTTTCAAGCCAACCACATGACAGTTATTCACCCCAGTAAGCATCTAGGGGTCAGGAAGATACGTTATGTTGATGTTCATTTGGGGCAGACCCTGCGGTTCAGGGGGTTAAAGGAGTGTAGGGGGCCCACCAGGCCATCCTCCTCTTGGCCGCGCGCAAGTGTGTTCCTCCATCTTGCACCCAGAGCACAGGGGAGGCACACCTAGACTCCCGTGCTGCAACTGGGCGGCATGCTGCCCCTTAATGTGTGCCACCCTAGGCCTGAGCCTTTGGGGCCTTGCCACAAATCTGGGCCTGGGGCCCACAAACACCCTAATTTATGAGCAATTTCTATATACCTTGGTAGAATAGCATACCTCCCAACATTTGAAAAATGGAAAGAGGGACAAAAGATTTGGCGCGCGCATCGCTCCAATTTTCACCACGCCCACTTTTGTGGCCACGCCGCAATTACCACACCCCATTTTTTTAAAAAAATACTCTTTTATAAAGTTGAAATGGTGGGATCAGACGCAAATGTGCTATACCCTCATCCGGTACTACCTAAGGAAAACAATATAGCAACTCCTACATACAAAATACAAATATAGAGAGAAGGCAGTCGGTTATAAGTGAGTTATAACTATGTACCAGATGTGCCCCCCTACACAGTGCCCCCATAGAAAGTGCCCCCAATTTCCCCCATAGACAGTACCCACCATAGACAGTACACCCCCATAGACAGTGCCCAAATATACAGTGCCCCCAATTGCCCCCATAGACAGTACCCCCATACACAGTGCCCCCATACACAGTAGCCCCCATAGACGCTCCTCCTTCTTCAGCGGCTTCTGCTCCATATGCGGCTCCTTGTGTGGCAGTGACAGGCCCTTTTACAAGGTTGCGCCCCGTGCGTACGTCTGACGTCTGACGTCAATACATACGGGGCGCAACCTCATAAAAGGGCCTGTTGCCACCGCACAAGGAGCCGCATAAAGAGCAGAAGCTGCAAGAGCTTGCACATCCCGCTGTCAGAGATAGTTCCGTGAATGTCCCACATTTCCGTAATCTATTACGGAAATGCGGGACATTCATGGAACTATCCGGGACAGCGGGATGCGCTATTAAAACCGGGACCGTCCTGCAGAAAGCGGGATATGGAATAGCTCAACAACGTATAGTGCCCTATACTGGATTTGCTCTGAGGCCCAGTAACATCTAGTTACATAGGCCTATGATTAGGCCAAAATGATTCCTTTTGTCAAGTAATATATTATGGGGCCTTGTTAGGATAGCCATTGGGTAATGAAGAGTTTCATTGGAAGAAATATATATACACTTATTTTTTTATAAGTATATATATATTAATGAGGAAAAAAACATTTCAAGAATCAAGTTTCCCGTATATATATTTATACACACACAAATGACGAGTAAAAGCTCGTTGCTGATTTGGTTTTAATCAATGCAGCGTTATTATTTCTATAAGCACAGGGAAAACCCGCTTTCTACAGCCGAGTGCTTATGCGCTCCTCCGGCCGGCAGGTGGCGCGCCAAGGAAGTAACAGCCAGTGCCTCTCTTCCTGTGTGTGAGAGACAGGGGCACCATGGCCACGCCTCCCTTACACGGTCAGCGTATGAGGAAGCAGCGGAGCGCACAGCTCCCATAGGCTGCCTGTGTGACACAACAGGTCTGTGAGCAGAGGACACTGGCTGCTGCAGGAACACGGGGGGACGTTGCCTTTCCTGGCTCTGCTTTTCATTTCATTTGCTTCCTAAGCTGAAACCAAGCCTTTTCTCTAACTCAAGGCAATGTCATAAAGTCTCATTGATTTTGCTGCTGTTTGCTCAGTTTGGCAGGACCCCCTTCTCTCCCATGCTTCCAGCACTAAAGCTCCAGCAAAGTTCATTACTAGGTTATTTTAACCAGCATTCTTGTGATCCTCTGGATTTTTAATAATTAGTTGTTTTGTTTTTCTTAATTGATTTCCCATTCTGCCATTTTTTTTTTACCTGTATGTACAGTTTCTACAAAAACCAGGAAAACCATTTGTGTATTCGTTGGCGTTAAACTTTTTTTCCGGGAATTGCATTATAACGGGAGACCGTTTCATTATATTTTTTCCCAGTGTAAGTTGTGTTATTGTTTCTGTATGTGTTTAACAAGTATTTTTTTACTTTAATGTTGTTTGGCTAAGGATGATGGGAGTTGTAGTTCTGAAACAGGAGAAACTTGAAATCTCAAGTTTGTTGGTCTGTGATTGAATGTAGTATTAGTGGTTATGTTTTCACCATCATTATATATATGCATCCCTGTGCGTGCCTTTTCCCAATGTGTTGCTTTAAACAGTTTCTTTCCCACTTTAACCTCTTTTATAACTATTTTTTTTCTCTGATTATTGCAGGAGTTTTGTGCCTGATATGTCCTCCCCTGGGGTATTCCCTCCTGCCCCGGAGGTCTCAGCTGCTGCCCACATCCCATCATATGCGAGATACCAGGAGCTGTATGAGAGATCAATACGACACCCTGATGGTAAGTGTGCCCTGGGTACCCCTGGAACTATAGCAGGGTGACTGTTACCCCAATGTTTCTATATATCTGTAACCTTGTTATGGGCTAAGGGGGCCCAGCCTGAAGGCCAGTTAGGGGGGGATTTGGGGTGAGTGCTTATTTGTGCCCTGGGTACCCCCGGAACTATAGCAGGGTGACTGTTACCCCAATGTTTCTATATATCTGTAACCTTGTTATGGGCTAAGGGGGCCCAGCCTGAAGGCCAGTTAGGGGGGGATTTGGGGTGAGTGCTTATTTGTGCCCTGGGTACCCCTGGAACTATAGCAGGGTGACTGTTACCCCAATGTTTCTATATATCTGTAACCTTGTTATGGGCTAAGGGGGCCCAGCCTAAAGGCCAGTTAGGGGGGATTTGGGGTGAGTGCTTATTTGTGCCCTGGGTACCCCTGGAACTATAGCAGGGTGACTGTTACCCCAATGTTTCTATATATCTGTAACCTTGTTATGGGCTAAGGGGGCCCAGCCTGAAGGCCAGTTAGGGGGGGGATTTGGGGTGAGTGCTTATTTGTGCCCTGGGTACCCCTGGAACTATAGCAGGGTGACTGTTACCCAAATGTTTCAATATATCTGTAACCTTGTTATGGGCTAAGGGGGCCCAGCCTGAAGGCCAGTTAGGGGGAGATTTGGGGTGAGTGCTTATTTGTGCCCTGGGTACCCCTGGAACTATAGCAGGGTGACTGTTACCCCAATGTTTCTATATCTGTGTTGTGCCCATAAACACACAATTGTTTTGCAACTTTATGTATTATTTACATCACTCCCTGTCCCAGTGGAGCTTACAGTCTGAGACCCCTATCACAGTCACACAGACCTCCACCGACAAGATTTTAGATTTTAAAAACTGCCCAGTCTGGTGATTTTTAGCCAGGTATTGGTCACGCAGGTCCTTGGGAGGTTCCATATATTTTCCTTCATTCTCAAGGGGAATAGCACATAAGGTATTTTGTCACAAAATCTTTCCATTGAAGAGAATTGGAGTCTTGTTAACCCAATGGCTTTTAGATCCTGTTTCACCTCTTTATATTTTGACTAAGCAATATTCATCCAGGCACTTCCTTGTTTTAGTCAAAATAAAGCACAGGTAGGAATCAACATTGCTGGTTGCATAATAGTTACCATTCCGGTACTGAACCAGTGAACAATTTGCTTGTTGGTAAATCAGGAAAACTGATACTCTTGTTATATACATAAACATTTTGTAAGTAGACTGAGAGTGACAGTATAAAGGATGGTAACACTTTCCTTGAGTAGTGAATTTTCATTATTGGATAAAATTCTGAAAAACATGATTACTTTTGTGCATGCAAAGTTTAATCAAATAGTTATGCTGTCTTCTTTTCTTTCACAGTGCAGTCCTGCCCTGCTTTATGGCTGAGATTCTAGCTATCTGTATAACAGAGCATTCTGTCACAGTGGTACAGATCCTATCTGATCCCCCCATTGTAAGCAGCAGTCCTGCCCTGCTTTATGGCTGAGATTCTAGCTATCTGTATAACAGAGCATTCTGTCACAGTGGCACAGATCCTATCTGATCCCCCCATTGTAAGCAGCAGTCCTGCCCTGCTTTATGGCTGAAATTCTAGCTATCTCTATAACAGAGCATTTTGTCACAGTGGCACATATAGACACTGTTGTAGCCTTTACCCTGCTATAGTTACAGGGGTACCCAGGGCACAAATAAGCACTCACCCCAAATCCCCCCCTAACTGGCCTTCAGGCTGGGCCCCCTTAGCCCATAACAAGGTTACAGATATATAGAAACATTGGGGTAACAGTCACCCTGCTATAGTTCCAGGGGTACCTAGGGCACAAATAAGCACTCACCCCAAATCTCCCCCTAACTGGCCTTCAGGCTGGGCCCCCTTAGCCCATAACAAGGTTACAGATATATAGAAACATTGGGGTAACAGTCACACTGCTATAGTTCCAGGGGTACCCAGGGCACAAATAAGCACTCACCCCAAATTTCACCCTAAGATGAAATTAAATTTACATTCATAGGTGCAAGTGGAAATTGTGCCTTGATCCCAGTGCAGATTCTTATTCTCAGTTTTTGGGGAGAGAAAACGTTAATTGTTCCATTTTCTTCCGCAGAATTCTGGGGCGAGATAGCGAATGAGTTCCATTGGCGCGTGCCGCCGGCCCAGCCCTTTCTCCGGTACAACTTTGACGTCACAAAAGGGAAGATTTTTATTGAATGGATGAAAGGAGGGGTCACCAACATCTGCTACAATGTCCTAGACAGAAACGTCCAAGACAAGAAGCTTGGGGACAAGATTGCCTTTTACTGGTAAATAGTCCCAGTTATATAACATTACTATGCAGCTTACAAATCCCTTGTGTTCAGGATTGCTGCCATACTATTTGCCATATTCAGTTCACAGACTATACATATATAGTAAAATACATTATTCTGCATAGAAAGCTTTATTAGTCTATGTGTTTAATTATGGGTGTGAGGTGCCATACTGCTTCACCATTCATTAACTTTCAATCCTGGGCACTTAAGCGAGTGGATCTGGAAGGGTGTATTGAAGTGTATCTAAATGCCGCCTGTTGCCTGGGAGGAGTGTGTGCCCTTGCAGCAGACTGCCTGGCTGACATAGAAAGGAGATCAATCTTCCTAATGGGCCCAACCGTATTTCATTCTTGTGACTAGGTATATTTGTTAGTTCCAATCAGTGAGACCTTGCCATGAGAGTGACGCAAGACTCCAATTCAATTACTGCAATCCTTCAGCCTCATTCGGCTAATCAAATTAAACCGCATCTCCAGTATAAAGATAAATTATAGCTGACAGACACAGCCCTGCCCTATATCTGCAGAGACACTGTATCCTACAGACACAGCTCTGCACCATATCTGCACAGAGACATGGGAGCTCATTTATAAACACTGGGCAAATTTGCACCTGGGCAGTAACCCATAGCAACCAGTTGATGATTAGCATTTTGCAGCCAGCTACACATTGGACTGTATCTGTATCCTACAGACACAGCTCTGCGCCATCTCTGCACAGAGACATGGGAGCTCATTTATAAACACTGGGCAAATTTGCACCTGGGCAGTAACCCATAGCAACCAGTTGGTGATTAGCATTTTGCAGCCAGCTACACATTGGACTGTATCTGTATCCTACAGACATAGCGCTGCACTAATGTGGGGGTCATTTATGAACACTGGGCACATTCACACTTGGGCAGTAACTCATGGCAACCTATCAGATAGCTTTCAGTGTTCAACCTGCAGCTGAAAATCTAACCACTGCTTTTTGTGCAGTAACCCATATTAACCTATGAGATGTTTGCTTTTAAAAAATTAGCCAGGCTAGCTGCCCATTGGTTGCTATAGGTGACTAGACATGTAGCATATTTTGCACATTTATTTTATAAGCTCAACTGTAATCTACAGGCACAATCTTGTGTTTCTGCACAGATCCATTGTGCAGATATAATGCCTATGTGCCGGGACTGTCAATCTGTGGGTTCTGGCAAATGCCAGAGGGGCTGTTGTAAGATGCCATAGACAGTCACTATTTATTGGGCTGGGGGGGTTGTTTGGGCCTCTGGGTACTTGGAATGCCAGGGCCCAGGCCCAGACTGGCAATCTGTGGGTTCAGGCAAATGCCAGAGGGGCTGCTGTAAGGTGCCACAGACAGTCACTATTTATTGGGCTGGGGGGGGGCTGTTTGGGCCTCTGTGTACTTGGAATGCCAGGACCCAGGCCCAGACCCAGACTGGCAATCTGTGGGTTCAGGCAAATGCCAGAGGGGCTGCTGTAAGATGCCATAGACACTCACTATTTATTGGGCTGGGGGGGCTGTTTGGGCCTCTGGGTACTTGGAATGACAGGACCCAGGCCCAGACTGGCAATCTGTGGGTTCAGGCAAATGCCAGAGGGGCTGCTGTAAGATGCCATAGACAGTCACTATTTATTGGGCTGGGGGGGCTGTTTGGGCCTCTGGGTACTTGGAATGCCAGGACCCAGGCCCAGACTGGCAATCTGTGGGTTCAACAGGGTATCCAACAGGGTCACTTCAGATGCCTAGAACTGGGGCTTTTAAAATCAGGGACCTGAGGAACCCATTGCTGCTGTTACACAGGGTGCAAAGGATCAGAAAATACACCTCCACCTAATTTACTAGAGCTGTGTTACCATGTTATTAAAAAAATACTTACATAGAAATTAGCAGTAGGAGGATACACCATGGTGCTGTTACATTGCTTGCCAGAAATCTGTTGTGAAATCTGTGTTTTATTATAATTAACACAGGCAGCAGAGGAAAGTGTATGGAATTGTGACTGAGAGATAAAACAGCTCCCTTTGATTAAGGCTTATGGCACTTTAATAAGATCTGTTCACAAGCTTCATGTTGTTAGAGTGGAATGGCAGTTACAGACAGAGGCATTCCTGCTAGGAGTAACATAGACCATATGGCAGTTCCCACCGTGGGTATGTGATGATCCAGATATTCACTGGCCTAGGGCAGCAGGTTGGCTCCTCCCTCTCAAGTGGAATTTAGCAAGTGTTAAAGGCTGGTTTATTTGGTTTTATACAATGCGGCTGGAATAAATGTAACTGCCTGTTCATAGCACAGAGAGGTGCCAGTGTTCCTGCATGGGCAATGTGAGTGTGACATTGAGCAGCAGACAAGGACATAGTGTTATTGGTCAGGATCCTGCAAGTCTTGATCTGTGTTTCCGGGGGATCATACATTTCCATATCAGTTGGGATACTGGCAGGGTGACATGTTACTCACAACATGACCTGCTCGAAATCTTGTGCTGGCCAGAAGTGATCCAGATCAGTTCCTTTCCCTGAATGAAATCTCTTTATGGCTTGGTGTTCTTTTCCTTAGACATACAGTATATGGTATAGTTTACTGTGTGCCCAGAACATTCCTTCTCTGTATATTTGTATTTATACATATGGGTAGGAGGTGCCATAGTGTTTCCCTTAGACAGTACAGTATGGGGGTACAGCTTATTGTGTGCCCAGAACATTCCTTCTCTGTATATTTGTATTTATACATATGGGTAGGAGGTGCCATAGTGTTTCCCTTAGACAGTACAGTATGGGGGTACAGCTTATTGTGTGCCCAGAACATTCCTTCTCTGTATATTTGTATTTATACATATGGGTAGGAGGTGCCATAGTGTTTCCCTTAGACAGTACAGTATGAGTATACATGAGAACACATATTCCCATATAGACAGTCATATAGTGACCACAAATAATCAATAGGGCAATTGTGGTTTTTAGAAATTTTCAGATTTAACTGCAGCAAACAGTATAGTGCTTATTTTCTATATAAATCTATATAAATATGTAACCCCAATAACATATGATACTGACGGCGGAAAAACATTATTTCCTCTTGCAGGGAAGGGAATGAGCCTGGAGATTCCATGTCGATCACATATTCGGAACTTCTCAGGAAGGTCTGTCAGTTTGCCAATGTCCTACGTGGCCAAGGTGAGGAATGGGACGTATTAAGGGTCACTTTCTACATTTAGCATCAATACAGAAATATGGGAATGTGTAGAATGGGAAGAAAAATGCATTTGGAGGCATAAAGGTGTCCATACACGGTCCATTGACCCATACGGGTGCTCGAAATGATCATCTTCAAGATCTATACCTGATACCTGGACTTGCTTAGGTACTATACGAGTCAGTTGAAAAATCCCATTGGCTGAAAACAATACCTGTGATTTTTAGCTGGAGCCTTTCCATGAAGACTTTTTGACCATGCCCACAATTATTGGATTAGCCCCAGCACTTGGTGGGAGGGGCAAAATCAGGGGAAGGGAACATTTTGATAGTGGTCCATATCTAGCTGTCCTTATCGCTCTAGTGGAAGTAGAATTAGGAATGGGTAACGTGCCCAACCTGTATGATACCTGGATATTTTTCTGTCTCTCCAGGAATCAAGAAAGGCGACCGTGTCTCCATCTACATGCCCATGGTGATTGAGCTGGTGGTGGCAATGTTGGCTTGTGCCAGAATTGGGGCTATCCACTCCATAGTGGTGAGTTTAGTAGCGAGGAATGCCGGCTAGGAATTTGCTCACACACCTCAATGGGAAATCGTTTTGTTATTAGAAGTTTATTGTGTGCTTAAAGGACATGTAAACCCTACATTTTGCTACCATGTAGCACATCTCCCCCACCCAAACAACACCATTTGCACTGCATGTATCCCTCCGTTCACCATCACATTTACCTAAAACAATTTTTGCAGTTTTTACCCAGCAGCCATTTTCCCACTGACATAATCAGTAACATTTATATCTGTAAACCACACAAGTGCGCTTTAAATCATTCACGCAATCAAGAATGCAACCGAAAGATGGCCATATACTGTAAGATCCATTCGTTTGGCAAGGTCATCAAATGAGCAGATCTTCTCTCCATATGCCCACCTAAGGTGGACGATATTGGGCTAATTCGGTCATTTGGCCCAGAGCCAAATGATTGAATTGAACCAAAGGCATAGGCGCTGTCGAACTGAGGACCACATCAGTGATCTGATGTGATCCCCGATCCGACAGAATATCAAACCTGCCCAATCGAAATCGGGACAATTTTTGCCCAAATCTCTGTCTGGTAGGCCTGTCAGGGGTGCCCATACACGGGCAGTATAGCTGCCGAATCAGTCTCAAGGACCCAAATAAGCAGCTACAATGTGCCCGTGTATGGCCACCTTTACACAGGCAGAACTTACTTTGATAAAAAGTCCTGCTTGGACTGAGCACTGTAATGGTTAAGATGAGCTCTGAAGAAGATGAGGAGATTAAAGATTAGGAGAATAAAACATGTTTCTCCGGTAGAGTGCACAGCTAGAGCAGAGTTTCTGTGGAAACCAGCTATACCATCCCTTCATTGGCTGCTGGACTGGTAGAGTGTGTCTAGTAACCTGAGTTGAGAAGAACTGAGCATGCTCAGTAGCCAACAGCCAAAGTAAATTTCCAAGGGCAAGAGCAAGTGGGTTAGAGGAGGAGAAGAAATCCTGAGTGATTGAGGGGATGCTGCTTCCTAAAGGGGTTTACATGTCTTTTGACATTCCGTCTCTGTGCATATGTATTTTAAACTGCTGTAGAAACTGCCATATTCACCTTAGATGGTATATTTAGTATTATTAGGATAGTCATAATGACCTAGGAACTCTGGATGTTGTCCTGCAGCAGGCTGGGAACCAGCGGGTTACCTACAAAAAAGCAGGTGCCCTGCATGTTGCTGGCAGGGTTTTTGGGTGTGGGTATAGATGCGAGTCTGCAGGGTGCAGATCTTTTTTATATTTGTTATTTTATATTATTTCTATCATCTGTTTTTACTGATTTAAACTTATTTTTAAATGTTTCTTTCTACTCCTGCCTATTTCTGATCACTTCCGGTCTGCAGTAACAGCACTTCCTGTTTAAAGGGGTAGTTCACCTTTTAAACTAACTTTTAGTGTGACCACTCCTTCAGTGATGGTCGGCGGGTCGCGGATAAGGCAGTTGCAAGTCCAAGCTGGTTAAAATCAGCAAGTTGTATGTTGCAAGCCATGGGTCCAGCTGGGTTTTAATAAGTGGTTCCGCACAGGATTATGTTTTGTGGAAGTATATGGAGAATGCCACAGCTGAGACAAGCACTGAGGCAGATTTATATATGTTTTTAATGGACTTGATTTGCTGTCAGTTTGCAGGGTTTTCCTCCGAGTCGCTGTGTGAGCGGATCCTAGATTCCAACTGCACTCTACTCATCACAGCAGGTAACAGCAGCCCCTGAACTCGGGCTTCCGAATTAGTTAACACCCCTAATATACCTATCCCTGTAATCTATTCCTTCAAAAAGTCTGAATAAATACCATTTTTATATGCTGAAATCCAGCTGCAAAACAGTTCTTCTCTTTCTGCATCATTTGAAATCCTGGCAGGGGAGGAGGGACTAAAACACTGATGTTACAAATTCAGCTTACAGACAGCATGCAGGAACTACATAACCCACAATGCATTGCACTGTGATGTTTCTTTCCTTATTGACATCCTGTGTGCAGGGAATTATGGGATTGGGAGGATGCAGGCTGAAGGCATTATGGGGACAGGCGACTACTGTCGCAGTTTGAGTATACATGAGAACACATATTCCCCTATAGACAGTCATACAGTGACCACAAATAATCGATAGGGCAATTGTGGTTTTTAGAAATTTTCAGATTTAACTGCAGCAAACAGTATAGTGCTTATTTTATATATAAATATGTAACCCCAATAACATATGATACTGACGGTGGAAAAACATTATTTCCTCTTGCAGGGAAGGGAATGAGCCTGTGGTTTTTAGAAATTTTCAGATTTACCTGCAGCAAACAATATAGTGGTTACTTTCTGTATAAAGATGTAAAACCAGTGAAACTGATGTCCCACTTTGGCTTTAAACAAACTGCTCACCTGTCTTTTTAACAGATGGTTTCTTCCGTGGGGACAAATTAATAAACTTGAAGTCGATTGCAGATGAAGCGCTAAAGAAATGTGCAGAAAAGTAAGTGGCTCAGTTTGTTTATTCCTGCCTAAGGATTAAGCACGACTCTGGTTATCTATCATAGGCTTAGTAAGTGCAGGGGACCTGGCCTGCCACAAAAAAGTTGGCATTTCCTGACAAAGGGTCATGTTTGCTGGACACTGACCTTGGTGCCTTTCTGCACTTGGGCTGTGAGTTCCCTTTGGGCACATAAATGCCACTAGAGGTTCTATTAGTACTACTGTAGGCTGAAACTAAATCTAAGTCACATGATGTAAAGATGAGGTCGGACTGGGGTGTGTACGGGGCCCACCGTGTCTGCTACCCTAGTGGCCCCCACCACGTGACCACTGCCACCCCCCACCCTAGCGCACATAGCTTATACTTAACTCTGCACAATCGGAAGAGGGATGCCAGCTGGAACGCGCTGATGCTTTCCAGCAGAGATCAGTTCTGGGTTGGCAGGGTTTTTCCCGCTGTCCCGCCGGCCCAGTCCAAACCTTTATAAAGTACAATGTCAGCAACGAGATTATCATGTATTTTATCTTTCCAGGAACTATCCTCTGAGTAAGTGCATTGTACTGAAACACCTTGGCAGAGATGAGATTGTCAGTGATGGACCCAGCAAAATCTCCCCTCCTTGCAAGAGACAGTGTCCCGACCTCCAGGTAAAGATAAACACACCTTTCCCCGGGCAACAGTAAAAACTTGAGCACTATGGCAAAAGAACCATCACCATTGAGACAAATAAACAAATGATCATATAGGGCAAGGGCATACTGGGCAGTTTGTCACCTGCGGGTAGCACAGACTTCCCATGGGCAAAATAAATCACCCTGTGTCCATCATTGCAGAAGGTGTGATTCTTCTGGATAACCTGCTTAAAGGGAAAGTACTCATAGCAGTAAAAACTTTATATTTTCTTCTTGCACTCCGCCATGCTGTTTGCCAGATCTTTGGCTTGTGCTGGAATCTGTTGGTGGTTCGGTATGTTTTATATCAATAGACAATGGTCATTAAAATAAGGCACATAATTAATATCTTATTTTGGGCTGTGACACCCAAATGTAATATGTGCAAGTCTGTCGTAAAACAGTGTTTAGTAACCTTGTAACTACAGGCGCTGCTCTACTTACCTCCAGAATTCTCCATCGCAGGCTAATGATGTAGGGAATTGTAGAGGATGTGGGCATTGACCATAGTAACCACATAGATGGAAACAGGCAAAGCAGGAGGGTAAATGATTTTTAAACCGCAAAGAAATAAAAAGTGAAGACCAACTGAAAGTTGCTTTAAAGTGGACCTATCACCCAGACATAAAAAGCTGTATAATAAAAGTCCTTTTCAAATTAAACATGAAACCAAAATTAATTTTTATATTAAACACATTCAAACCCATTATGAATGCATTTAAAACTCCCAGCTGTCAATCATATACTGCCTGCCCCGCCTCTATGCCTCAGGCATAGAGGGCGGGACAGACAGTTACTTAAACTTTCCATTCAGCACTCACATTCCCCCTCCCTTCTCACCATCTTATGGTGTAACCTGTGCACGGGCATCAGGCCCCCCATTCTGGCACATACACAAGATTTAGGGTTATACAAAGCTTGTCTTAATAACAGTGGCCACAAAATGGCAGCTGCCTGCTTGCTGTGATTGTGTATTTCCAAGACTGAAGGAAACAAGATTTATATCATTTATATAGTATGTTAATATATAGTAAGTTAATTTTGCTCAACAAACACAATAGAAAAGAAATTGGAATTATTTCTTAGGGTGACAGGCCCCCTTTAAAGGAGAGCTAATGCGTAAGCCACATGGGGCTGATTCTCAACCGGTTGAATCGTCTTTGTGTGGTCATTGCCTTAAGTGGCAGTCCCATTACAGTAACAATTCATGTCTTTTAGTGATGCACGGGTCAGAATTTATTCAACCCCCACCAGCTCGAGACTGACCCCACCTGCCTCTCCATGATCATTTATATAACCCCCCCCATCCTCTGACTTCTTCGGAGGCAGCAGGCATGCATATACAAACCAGTAGCTACCCCCAGTAGCGTAACTAGCTTGCACCGGCCCCCCCTGCAAAAAAAAAAATCTTTGGCCCGGCGCATAGATGTGCGGCCCTGTCCCTGTTCACCGGCGCCCCCCTCCCCGCTGACAGGTAGAAGAGCAGCAGGGGAAGGGGGCACTTCTTTTCAGCTATAGAGGATGCAGAACCCATGGTCCGGGCTTCCCTGTTACTGCAAGGTCTGCTTCCGCTATAGTTACGCTACTGCCCCCCACCCCTGCAGAGGCAAACTGTCCGACCTGTGGGTAAACCCACCGTGTTGGGGGTCTACCTGCGCATCACTAATCACACATTTTATGTTTTCTTTTATTTATTGGGCAACTCAATCCCACTGTGTTTGGGTTTTTAACAGGGAAAAAAGCAGGAGAAACCAAAGAGATCTCATCCACAGGTATATTTAATGTGTAACCATAGCCCCCTCCTGTCTTTGAAGTCAGCACTATTTGTTTGTTAATAATCTCCAGCCTCTCTTCTCAAACTAACAGCACAGCCTCTGTCTGTATGTCTGTCTGTGTCAGGTCTTATCATGTTGCCATGCACAGGGCAGCTCCTGGTTTGCACCTTTTAAAGGGGAACTCCTGCTTCTCAACCAAAATTTGTTAAAGAGCCCCACACAACACAGAAATCCCCCTAATATCCCTATCCCTGTAATCTGTTCCTACAAAAAGTCTGAATAAATACCATATTTATATGCTGAAATCCAGCGGCAAAACAGTTCTTCTCCTTCTGCATCATTTGAAATCCTGGCAGGGGAGGAGGGACTAAAACATTGGTGTTAAAAATTGTAACAACTTCTCCACAGATTACAGCCAGCATGCAGGAACGACATTACCCAGAATGCATTGCCCTGTGATGTTCCTTTACTTATTGACATCATCTGTGCAGGGAATTGTGGGATTGGGAGAAGGCAGGCTGAGGACAGGAGACTACTGTTACATTTTATTTGAGTCTCAAAGTAGTCAGCCAGATTAACAGGGGCATTGTTTGTTACTGCACACACAGGGTGGCACTGGGCAGGGTCCGCATTGTGTCATATTAGCCTTTTTTCCTTGTTTTTTCTTTCATTGATTCAGTGACATCATATAGAGTGATGTCATGCAAGTGGGCAGGATATTCTTAGAGAGGCCATTGATTGGTTACCATTGGAGTTTCATGCAGAATTCTCAAAATCAGGAACAAATACAGCCCACCATAGACATAGAACAGTGATCCCCAACCAGTGGCTCAGGGGCAACATGTTGCTCCCCAACCCCTTGGATGTTGCTCTCAGTGCCCCCAAACCAGGGAGTTATTTTTGAATTCCTGACTTGGGGGCAAGTTTTGGTTGAATAAAAACAAGATTTCCTACCAAATAAAGCCCCCTGTAAGCTGATAGGGTGCATAGAGGCTGCCTAATAGCCAATCTTAGCCCTCCATGAACTTTTATGATGCTTATAAAATATAAAAATGTTCCTTTTTTAAGGTGGTTATGCACAAAACACAGCAAAATCTGCCTCCTTGGTCCTTAAACCATCACCCAGCAGCCAAATATTTCAGAATAAGGGTGATGTCATAATCTTCTCTCTACTTCTAGATCTTGTATGTAGGGAGATAATCATGTACGCTGCCTGGCTTTCCAGCTGCTGCTTGACCCTGTGCTGAATGTGCTTCTTAAAATCATCAACTTTTATTTTAAAGATAGTAAATGTTGAGGATAGCAGTGACTAGAACTCCATACAAGTTAGCCAGGACTGGACTGGCAGACTGTGGGTTCAGGCAAATGCCAGAGGGGCTGCTGTAAGGTGCCATAGACAGTCACTATTTATTGGGCTGGGGGGGCTGTTTGTGCCTCTGGGTACTTGGAATGCCAGGACCCAGGCCCAGACTGGCAATCTGTGGGTTCAGGCAAATGCCAGAGGGGCTGCTGTAAGATGCCATAGTCAGTCACTATTTATTGGGCTGGGGGGGGGCTGTTTGGCCCTCTGGGTACTTGGAATGCCAGGGCCTATTTTGAATCCCGCTCCAGACCTGAAGTTAAGTAGATAGCAGAGGTAGGTTTAGCTGGGAAGGTGTAAGAGGCCAAAGTGTTATATTCTAAAACTCCATCCTACCCTAGCCTGCACCAATAAGATTGCAGCTACTTATAGGGGCCCTCAGGTTTCAGGCTGGCCTACTACTGAATACAGAACCTGGAGATTTGATTCTCTGAAATATCTCCCTTGATTTTAAAAGTGTTGTTATTGGGATAAACCAATGCATTTACCTGGCAATTGAGATGGTTAACTCTAATTTTTTTCTTTTTTTGCAGATCAACTGGAAGCCATCGGTGGATATGTGGTGGCACGAACTAATAAAGGACGCGAGCGTGGAGTGTGAGCCGGAGTGGTGTGATAGCGAAGACGAGTTATTTATTCTCTATACCAGCGGATCTACAGGCAAGCCTAAGGTGAATCTGAGCAGAATGCCAGTGTCTGAATGGTTTGGATTGGGTTTTGCTGCAGTGCTATGTAGAGCTCACCCAGCAGGATTTTTCCAGCCTTCTCAATAACTAATTGACTAAGCATTGATATCAATCAGGCAGCCTGTTGCTGTGGCCTTGGTACATGGGCCCATTGTCAGCTCAATGGAGAGTGGCTGCCAGTTCTTATTTGATCAGTTTGAATATAGGTACAGTACAGCACGTTCCCACGGACCAGATGCCTGTTGTTCTGCCTGCAACCAAAGCAATAATGGTCTTTCCCAGAGATGTTAGAAGCAAAATTCTCTACCTTAGGTGGATCATACTCCCCACGCCTGGACTCATCTAATACTTTCCAGTTACATGGGTTAAAATGTGTTTTCTCTCTCTTCTGGAGTATTAATTATTTTCTCGAGTGGCATAAAAACACCAGCAGAGAAAACATCTGTTCTGATCCGCCTAATGTTGCAGAAGCTCTGACAGGCATTGTATGTGCCTAAATCTGCCCATATCTGCCCAGCGTTGACAGAGAAAGAATAATTGCCCATATCTCTCTTAGACAGCATTATAACTTTCCATGCCCTACTTATCCGTCTGACAGCTTTACCATGTCTGTTACGAAGGGCCCTTTTATATCTTCAGAACAATATATAATAGGGGATTTGTTCTTCATTTATAGCCTGCTAGCCAATAGAATCCAAAAAAGTAGCGGTGCTCATTACATAGCTACAGTTTCTCACCCTTCTATATCTGATATGTCATCCAATGCCTCATATCTATCAACATGTTCCTCCATAGGGAGTGGTGCACACTGTAGGCGGCTACATGATCTACACTGCAACTACATTCAAGTATGTGTTTGATTACCACCCTGACGATGTGTACTGGTGCACAGCTGACATAGGGTGGATCACTGGACATTCCTACCTCACCTACGGACCACTTGCCAATGGGGCCACCAGTGTTTTAGTAAGTGTTTTACTAAGTCCTCTGTCTTTCTAACTTACTCCTACCAGTATATTTTCCACTTCAATATCCCTTTAGCACTCCTCTATCTTTAAAGTGAACAGTCATAACTTAAGCCAGGGATCTCCAACCTTTTTTACTTGTGAACCTCAACCAGATGTAAAAAGTGTTGGGAAGCTACACAAGCATGAAATAAGTTCTTTGGGGGTGCCAAATAAGGGCTGTGATTGGCTATTGCATAGCCCAATAGATACTGCTGGCCTGCAGGAGGCTCTGCTGTGTGTCTGTTTTTCCAAAACTTGTCTCCAAGCCTGAAATATAAAAATGGCACCTACTTTGAGGCCACTGGGACCAACCCCAAAGGGCTGGTTAGAAACATGTTGCCCACGAGCCACTTGGTTGGGGATCACTGCCTTAAACCATGTTTAGTATAGGAACAGAAATCCAACACGTTTCCACCTTTCTTTTTGCCTCCAGTTTGAAGGTCTTCCAATATACCCAGATATCTCCAGAATGTGGCAAATCATTGATAAGTATAACGTGAGCAAATTCTACACGGCACCTACCGCCATCCGCCTGCTCATGAAGTATGGGGAGGAGCCAGTAAAAAGGTAAGCACACAAAGGAACCACGCTTAAAGGAACAGTAACAACAAAAAATTAAATGTTTGGTCTACACTGGTAAAAGTGGTGGTGTTTGCTTTGGAAACACTTATATAGTTTGTATAAATAAGCTGCCGTGTAGCCATGGGGGCAGCCATTCAAGCTGGAAAAAGAGAAAAGGTTCAGATAAGCTCAGTATAATGCAATGGTGTTTTACAGAGCTTATCCATTATATTCAATTATTTCAATTTTATTTTAAATTGCTACCCCCATGGCTACACAACAGCATCTATATAAATTATAGTAGGGTTTCTGAAGCAAACACACAACTCTTGCATTGCAGGGCAATAGTACATAATATTTTGATTAATTTCACCTCTTGATGTTATTGTTTCTTTAAAATGACGCAGAAGTCTTGTTGACTTAATTTTCTTTCTCTCCTTTTGCCTTACAGGTACAGCAGGAAGTCACTAAAGGTTCTAGGCACAGTGGGAGAGCCAATTAATCCAGAGGCTTGGCTCTGGTATTACAACGTTGTGGGGGATAAGAGATGCCCAATTGTGGATACGTTCTGGCAGACTGAGACGGTAAGTAGGAGTGAGTAGAAAGAATGTTCTAAATGAGGGAGAAGGATACAACACAAGGTGCTGCATGCAGAAGAAAAAGGGAAGATTGATGTGCAGCAGAGAAAGGAAAGGTACATAGCGCTGCTCTGGATTGAGATGTAATTGTGATTTTCTCTTGTGTTTCTATGCAGGGAGGACATGTTCTTACTCCACTGCCGGGAGCTACCACAGCCAAACCGGGCTCAGCTGTAAGTTCCCATCTGCTGTACTCTGTGTGTGCTCCTTTTGTCCCTCTGTGTACATGTGCCTAGGAAGGAGCTTTTGATTGATATTATATATTGATATTAATGGTAATGTTGCGTTAGTCCTTGCAATAGCAAACCAAAGAGGACATTTCCTGCACTGAAACAGAATGTTACTCTTATTATAAATGAAAATTACTCTAAACAGTCCCCCAAATAACATACCTTTCTCTTTATTTCTTCCTTTCTCTATTACAAGCAGCTGAACTGCAGCTTTTTTACTGACTTCCTTGTGTAGCGTGAAGCTCCACCCCTTTTACTTTCTGAGCCCTCCTTCCCTTCAACTATGATGACGTCAGACAGGTGCCTACTGTGTATACCTGGTTGATTTTGATTGCAGCAGAGGCAGTAAGCATGCCCAGTAGGCACTTTTTGGGGTCTTCATAGTGTGATAGAAGAGGACTCAGAAAGAAAAAGGGGAGGAGATTCATGTTAGACAAGAAAGTCTGTAAAAGAGCTGTAACTGAACTGACTGTAATAGAGAAACGAAATAAATCTGGATGCAGGGAGAAAGGTATGTTATTCTGGGGGCTGTACAGAGTAATTTTAGAGATTTAAAAAAAAAAAAAAAAAAAAAAAAAAGTTTACTTATTCTTTAATATAACAATCTTATATACAAATTTCCCTTATTCCTTCATTCCTTATTTTCTTTTCAAGACGTTCCCATTTTTTGGAGTTGTTCCAGCAATTTTAGATGAATCTGGAGAGGAACTTGAGGGCGAAGCTGAAGGGTACCTGGTAAGTGATAGCCCTATGACTGCAACTCTCTGCTGCTCTTGTTTTGTCCTCGGTAACATATCTATTCCTATATATCTAGATATGATATAGCCTTTGCCACAGGGCTGTGTAAATGTTATCAAATACTTTTACCCTAAGTTACTTTCTAAATATCTCCAACCATACACTAATGTAAAATTCTCTCTTAGGTATTTAAACAGCCATGGCCGGCACTAATGCGTACCGTGTATGGAAACCAGGAACGGTTTGAGACCACATATTTTAAGAAATTTCCAGGTTACTATGTAACAGGCGATGGTAAGTTTGTATCTCAACAAAATCAATTTTACTGATTTATTTATAACAATCTCCACATTACACTGAGGCCTTTTTACACTGTATTTTTGCCATTAAGCTGATGATAAATTGAAAGATCCGCTTGTTTGGCAAGCAGATCTTTGGCAAGCAAATCTTTCCCCAATATGCCCACCTTGTGGTTGTGGATGCCGGTTGGGTAGGCCCATCTGAGGGCCCCATGCATGTCTTTTACTGACCCATGTATAGCCACCTTTAGTTTAACACAGAATGATAATTCCCCTTATCTGGGAAACTCCAGACCCCAATTATTATTCTTGAATTTCCACTGTGGTATAAGCATAAAAACAAGTGATTTACTACAGTTAATTCATTTTGCACCCATTTTTAGCTACTATTTTTGACTCGGGGTAACCTGGAAGGAGGGGGTGGAATAGAGCGAAGACCAAATAGAATGTAAAATAATATCTAGTTATAATTATGTTGCTGAATAACTTTTCCGAACAATTCTACATTGCTTCCTGCATTTCTTACTTATGTTCTAATAATACATCCATATACAAGAGATTCTGGATATACTAGTATCTGGGGGAGAACTAATGTGAACTTGTCTCATTGTAAGCGTAGGGGAGAGTAAGATTAAAGCTTAACGTTAAATAACAGAAATATTTTATTTCACGCTATGTGAGTGTTAAAGAACCCAAATCGTTTTGGTTGTCACATTGTATAAAATACCTTACTTCCTACAGGATGCAGAAGGGATAAAGACGGGTATTACTGGATCACAGGGCGAATTGACGACATGCTCAATGTTTCTGGTAAGAATACAGTTCTATTCTGACTAATATAATTACACCCAGTACTGACCAACTGGTTTAATGAACCATGACTGTGACTATTATACCATCAGTGAGTAGCAATAAGCCAACCTTTATGATTTTCTGTTTACAATCACCAGCCGCTTGTGCAGCTCTAGTCCTGCAGCTAACAATACTGAATGTAGATTCACTCACTGTGAGTCACAACCAGCTGGGATCATAAGGGAAAAAAGACCATTACCATTAAATCTGAGACTATTCTCTAGTATATAGAATGCTAGGAGCTAACAGTTTGGCCTTCTTGCTCTTTGTCATGTTTACTACTGACTGGAGGTTAGTTAGTCCATCAAGCAAGATAGTTAGGGTTTAGGTGCAGGGTATGGAGATGAATGAGGTGCTAACAGAAAGGCCGCCCTGCTCTTTGCTCTGTCTGCTAATGGCTGGAGGTTATTTAGTCTATAAAGCAAGAAGAGAATTGGGGATTACTGCAGGGTATGGAAATGTATGAGGCACTAACATTACAGCCTTCTTGCTCATTGCTGTGTCTCCTAATGACTTGAGTCTCATTAGTCCATCAAGAAGGAATAAAGCTGGGAATCAATTACAGGGTATGGAGACGTATGGGGAGCTAACGCTTTGTCCGCCATGCTCATTGCTCTGTCTACCAATGACTGGAGGTTACTAAATTTAACAATTTACATTTTGGCTGTCTTCGTAAAATCTCTGGTTTTAATCTTATCTCTAGGCCACCTGCTGAGCACAGCAGAGGTGGAGTCTGCGCTTGTAGAACACTCGTCCATAGCTGAGGCGGCCGTGGTGAGCCATCCGCACCCAGTGAAAGGGGAGTGCCTGTACTGCTTTGTCACTCTAAGGGATGGACACGAGTTCACCAGCACGCTTGTCGACCAGCTGAAGAAACTGGGTAACTATTTAATCCTGATCCTCTGTGCCACACAAGAACCAATTAAAAGAGCCACTGGGGAACCCATAGAGCGTCAAAGGGGGACCCAAACCATAACCTGCACCAATGTTCTCCTTGCACAGACATTGTAGCTTATCTGCCCATGTATGGGGCCCTCTCATTGGACTACCCGACCGATATCTGGCCAAATATCAGCCAGATGTCAATAAGGCAGGTTCGACTTCCCCTTGGACTGAGGGCCACATTGATTCATTGATGTGTTCATCACCCCAGTGGCCTGTATACCTGTCATTGTGATCCGATTGTGTGGTCCTAGGGCCAAACGATCAGATCTGCCTGATATCTGGGAAAGATCTACTTGCTTGGCGACCTCGTCAAATGAGGCGATCTTATAAAGTAAAGCCAGTTGCAGTTATGGAGTAAGATCTCATTGCTTTGTTGGCTACAAGGGACATGGTGGCTTGCCTTGAAACCTCCATAATGCACATTTTTGTGTCTTATCGGTGAATTCTGATTAATCCATTGATAGATTCACTTCAGATATTATGGGATACATGATTTTAAAGCCTAAATCTTGCATCAGCTTCTTATAATCTTATTTCTTATTTACACTGATCATTCACTGATTTTTCCAGTTAGGGAAAAGATTGGACCCATTGCCACTCCGGATTATATCCAGAATGCCCCTGGGCTCCCCAAAACACGCTCAGGTAAGTTACCCTTTTGTAGAGGTGTCACCTAGAAAAATGAATGTTGTGTGTTGTACCTTCCTATTCCACACCAGCTTTTCTGTCCCCAGTGTCTAGTACTAAACTGGAACATCAGATGAGTTAATAAGACTCATTAATTATCAGTCCACTGAGAAGCCCCTGATAATGAGTCGCTCAAAGGCTGCTAATTAGAGAAGGGAGAGGTTTGTTTGTTCAAAACTTTCAAATTAGCTCTTTATACCGGTGAAAAAAAACAGGAAAATTTGGATATTTTTTTACATATAAACAAATGATGTAATGTAATTTCAACACAAGACCTATTTATTGTGCCCATTATAGTGTTTTTAGGTGTAAACCGCTTCTTTAAATCTATTTAAGTATAAAAATAACAAAAGGACAGCATAAAATATTAAAGCTAAGGCTATTGCTATGCATACAGAACCAATCAGAGGGTGAGCCAGTCGGATCATACCATAAACTAAAAGGCAGTGGATAATTAAATATCCAATGAAAGTTGAAAATAATGCAGCCTGGCACCAGAGGGCAGTCGGCAACAAATAAGAACAGCTGTAGTTAATAAGAATGGCAGAAGGAGATTTCCAGGGTTTAGTTCATTTGCTTGAAAAAATACCTAAAAGGAAATACATACCTATACAGTGATTATGGTGATAGGGGATTATGATAGCGGTCTGTGGGGAAACATGCAGGCAAGGTGCAGAACTATAAGGAACCCATGTGTATAAATACAAATATACAGAGAAGGAATGTTCTGGGCACACAATAAGCTGTACCCCCATACTGTACTGTCTAAGGGAAACACTATGGCACCTCCTACCCATATGTATAAATACAAATATACAGGGAAGGAATGTTCTGGGCACACAATAAGCTGTACCCCCATACTGTACTGTCTAAGGGAAACACTATGGCACCCCCTACCCATATGTATAAATACAAATATACAGAGAAGGAATGTTCTGGGCACACAGTAATCTGTACCCCCATACTGTACTGTCTAAGGGAAACACTATGGCACCCCCTACCCATATGTATAAATACAAATATACAGAGAAGGAATGTTCTGGGCACACAATAAGCTGTACCCCCATACTGTACTGTCTAAGGGAAACACTATGGCACCCCCCTCCCATATGTATAAATACAAATATACAGAGAAGGAATGTTCTGGGCACACAATAAGCTGTACCTCCATACTGTACTGTCTAAGGGAAACACTATGGCACCCCCAACCCATATGTATAAATACAAATATACAGGGAAGGAATGTTCTGGGCACACAATAAGCTGTACCCTCATACTGTACTGTCTAAGGGAAACACTGTGGCACCTCCTACCCATATGTATAAATACAAATATACAGAGAAGAATTGTTCTGTCAATACAATATGCCATACTCTCTAAAGGACACCATATGACAGCTCCTAACCCATATCTATAAATATAAGTTCAAAGATAATTTCTCTTGCATTTCTCTTTTTCTGACTACAGGTAAAATCATGCGGCGGGTACTAAGGAAGATTGCCAAAAATGACCGTGACCTGGGAGACATTTCCACACTAGCCGATAGTACAGTCATACAACAGTTATTTGAGAACAGGTGTAAAACTGTGCAGTAGGAGCCCAATGAACACAACTCTGAGAGAATGTAATGTCACCCATGTGTCCCAAAGGGGAGGGTATAGGTACCCTGGCCTTATACATTTCTGTCTGTCATTGGGCTGTGTGTGTGTGTATGTGTTCTGTTCAGATTAGGTCTGTGTTGTACATTGTAACTACATTACTAAAGTGCACTCCTCATGCTGCAAAGAACTGCAGCTATTTGAATTCTCAACAACTTTATGTTTGGAATGCTGGGAATTGTAGTTCACAGTAGCTGACAAGATAAAATAAGGGGGTGCGGGTATAACCTGTAATGTGCAAACATATCCTTTCCACACTATGTGAGAATACAATTGCACATTGGTAGGTTACACTGCGCTTGTCAAACTTCTCCCTGATTTTTTTCTTTAATTGGATGACTGGGTGGGGGGTGTAATATGGTCATTGCTGTCTGTCACAGTGGCACAGATCCTATCTGATCCCCCCCCATTGTAAGCAGCAGTCCTGCCCTGCTTTATGGCTGAGATTCTAGCTATCTGTATAACAGAGCATTCTGTCACAGTGGCACAGATCCTATCTGATCCCCCCATTGTAAGCAGCAGTCCTGCCCTGCTTTATGGCTGAGATTCTAGCTATCTGTATAACAGGATCTGTGCCTGTTGTGACCTATTTCTCTGCCATAAAGCAGGGCAGGACTGCTGCTTACAATGGGGGGGGGGGATCAGATGGGATCTGTGCCACTGTGACAGAATGCTCTGTTATACAGATAGCTAGAATCTCAGCCATAAAGCAGGGCAGGACTGCTGCTTACAATGGGGGGATCAGATAGGATCTGTGCCACTGTGACAGAATGCTCTGTTATACAGATAGCTAGAATCTCAGCCATAAAGCAGGGCAGGACTGCTGCTTACAATGGGGGGGATCAGATAGGATCTGTGCCACTGTGACAGAATGCTCTGTTATACAGATAGCTAGAATCTCAGCCATAAAGCAGGGCAGGACTGCTGCTTACAATGGGGATCAGATAGGATCTGTGCCACTGTGACAGAATGCTCTGTTATACAGATAGCTAGAATCTCAGCCATAAAGCAGGGCAGGACTGCTGCTTACAATGGGGATCAGATAGGATCTGTGCCATTGTGACAGAAAGTTTTAGTATATAAATATGAAGTAGGCTCAGATACTATATGCTAGCCATGCAAGCAGCAGTCCTACCCTTCTGTGCATGAGATTCTAACTATGTAGTAAGTAACACAGACATGACAAACACTAGAAATACATTGCAATCAAGCATAAATGCATAAAAAAGGTTATTTTTGGTATGAAAGTATTTCTTTAATGTCTTTATGGTTCAGTGCACATTACCCACATATTGCATCAAATTTTAAAATGGGTGACTAGTCCATTCCGTTAACTTCATTTGGCGCAGTTCTGACGGCACTTATTATAGTGGTGGAATAGAAACGAATTGGTTATTTCCAATCAGACACCGACATTAACAGTTGGAACAGTATAGGAACAGTTGGTGTATATTCCAGCACTGACAGACACATATCCGTCCCACCTCGTCCATGTACTTCCGGATCTTCTATCATTATCATGACACTCCCTTTCTTTTAAAAACAATTGTTTACCTCAAACCCTGGGCCGACACTCTGCTTCTTTAGTCATTTCACCGGCCTGGGGTAGTTTATGACAAGACGGGCAGCAGCCATCTTTAGTCCTTCACGGCAGGTGACATGGGAAATATCAGGTTTCCGCGCGCGCCAAGCCCTGTGGCTTTACCTTTCCTTGTCCTTTTAGTGATCTGGTCTTGTTTGTCTTTGTCTTTGGGGGCTGCATTTTTCATTCAAAAGCTTGAGGTCAGTTGCGGGTTCTTATTGTAAGTTTATGGCATTATGGGGTGTTTTTATGAAAACAATTATTTGGATGTTAAAGGGAATGTAAGTATAAAAATGAAATGATGTAACAGTACTGAGGGCTTTTCATTTTACATTATTATTTTTTTTTTTTATTGTTTTAGTGGTCTCTGGGATATTTGCAGTTTTAGACTGCTAATACATCTGGCAGCTCTCTTTTAAAATCACTGTCCCTAATTGAGTAATCACTGCCTGCATAGTCTGTTAAAGGGGAACTCCGGCTTCCGAACCAAAATTTGTTAAAGAGCCCCACACAACACAGAAACCCCTAATATACCTATCGCTGTAATCTGTTCCTTCAAAAAGTCTGAATACATATCATTTGTATATGCTGAAATCCAGCTGCAAAACAGTTCTTCTCTTTCTGCATCATTTAAATCCTGGCCAGGGGAGGAGGGACTAAAACACTGATGTTACAAATTGTAACAACTTCCCCACAGCTTACAGACAGCATGCAGGAACTACATAACCCACAATGCATTGCACTGTGATGTTCCTTTCCTTACTGACACCACGTGTGCAGGGGATTGTGGGATTGGGAGGATACAGGCTGAAGGCAGTCTCAAAGTAGTCGGCCAGATCAGCAGGGGAACAGGGGGCGGGGCTTAGGGAACTGTTCCAAACCATATTATTACATTAACAGTCATGGAAAAAGGCTGCATATTCTTTGATTGATGTATATTACAAAATTGCTTGAAATTGATTACTTTTCAAAAAGCTTTGGGTGGAGTTCCCCTTTAATTCTATGGTCAGTTTGCTTGCTTTTTTAGATTATCAGAATGATGTCCTTTTTAATGTGCCACGGAATACAGGAGCCACTCTTTTCATTTGGTAGTCATGTGACTGTGCCAGCCATTGTTATGCCGTACGACTGGGATTCCAGATCATTTTATAGCTGAGCAATACTATGAAAGATAAGAGCTGGGGCTGAAGGGGGCGCTGGTGATCAGTAAATACATTTCAGGGTTTCAGCATTTGTTTTTTTCTTTTTACTACAATGCAGCACTTAGAGGCCTTTATAGAAGTAACATGCAGGAAATGATAAAACTTCATTGAAGTTGGACAAAATCACAATATTATGACAACATCATAAAGAAATGCAAGTGCTTATTTATTAACATAGGTGCTAAATTGCACAAGTTGAGTTACCAATAAAAGCAAAAAGCTGATTTGTTGCCATTGGCAGCACTTTTGCTAGTTAGCGCCTATGTTCATAAATCGTAAATAACATATGTAGCATGTAAAATTCTATAGTTTTTTATTATTAAAGGGAAATGTGATGACAGAATCATTCCTGATTTCTGTATGCTGAATTGTGCTTAGTACAGGAGAATACCTACACTGGCATTGGTTTATATGGTATCTCTTTGTACAGGCTATGAGCAAACCTAGGGGGCTGTTCCTGCTGAATTGTGCTTAGTACAGGGGAATCCCTATGCTGCCATAGTTTTATGGTATCTCTCTGTACAGGCTATGAGCAAACTTAGGGGGCTGTTCTTGCTGAATTGTGCTTAGTACAAGGGAAGGATAAAGGATATCATTACTATACCAATCTTCTTGTGTCTTTTCTGGATATTTCTAGCATAGAGATGAGGGAACTGCTATAGCAGTTTCAGAATTATACAGAGTTTTGTTGTTTGCCACCCACCAACAAGCTTTCTGGAATTGTGCTTAGTACAAGGGAATCCCTATGTGCCATAGTTTTATGGTATCTCTCTGTACAGGCTATGGGCAAACTTAGGGGGCTGTTCCTGCTGAATTGTGCTTAGTACAAGGGAATCCCTATGTGCCATAGTTTTATGGTATCTCTCTGTAAAGGCTATGAGCAAACTTAGGGGGCTGTTCCTGCTGAATTGTGCTTAGTACAGGGGAATCCCTATGTGCCATAGTTTTATGGTATCTCTCTGTACAGGCTATGAGCAAACTTAGGGGGCTGTTCCTGCTGAATTGTGCTTAGTACAGGGGAATCCCTATGCAGCCATAGTTTTATGGTATCTCTCTGTACAGGCTATGAGCAAACTTAGGGGGCTGTTCCTGCTGAATTGTGCTTAGTACAGGGGAATCCCTATGCTGCCATAGTTTTATGGTATCTCTCTGTACAGGCTATGAGCAAACTTAGGGGGCTGTTCCTGCTGAATTGTGCTTAGTACAGGGGGAATCCCTATGTGCCATAGTTTTATGGTATCTCTCTGTACAGGCTATGAGCAAACTTAGGGAGCTGTTCCTGCTGAATTGTGCTTAGTACAAGGGAAGGATAAAGGATATCATTACTATACCAATCTTCTTGTGTCTTTTCTGGATATTTCTAGCATAGAGATGAGGGAACTGCTATAGCAGTTTCAGAATTATACAGAGTTTTGTTGTTTGCCACCCACCAACAAGCTTTCTGGAATTGTGCTTAGTACAGGGGGAATCCCTATGTGCCATAGTTTTATGGTATCTCTCTGTAAAGGCTATGAGCAAACTTAGGGGGCTGTTCTTGCTGAATTGTGCTTAGTACAGGGGAATCCCTATGTGCCATAGTTTTATGGTATCTCTCTGTACAGGCTATGAGCAAACTTAGGGGGCTGTTCCCGCTGAATTGTGCTTAGTACAGGGGAATCCCTATGTGCCATAGTTTTATGGTATCTCTCTGTACAGGCTATGAGCAAACTTAGGGGGCTGTTCCTGCTGAATTGTGCTTAGTACAGGGGAATCCCTATGTGCCAAAAAAATTATTTAAACCTCAATTAAACCCAATAGGATTGTTTTGCCACCAATATGGTTTCATGCAGCTTAGTTGGGATCAAGTACATGGTACAGTTTCTTGTTATTATGGATAAAACAGTCTGCATTGTTTCTTTTAATGGAATATATCTATGAGACACATTTATCTATCCATTGGCTCATCCCATACTGAAACACCACCATTTTAGGTTCTGAGGCCCATCCCTGCTATGAGGCTCTGTGCTCACACCAAACCCAGGACACGCCTACAATCTAGGTTCCACCAGCCAATGAAAGGGCAGGGGTTGGCCTTTTACTCCCTCACTTCCTGTTTGGGAACCTGCATGTTTTTCCTGTCCAGTGAGGGGGAACACAACTCAGCACAAAATGGAGGCTGAAGGTAAAATATGTGAATGGGAGATGTTAATGGCTATGTATGTGCTCATACTCTCTTCTATCTCACTTATTAGGGTGGGAATTATCTGTGGATTTAGTTTTCTCAGAACCTGCAGTTTTAGCTGGGAGAGCTCTACACAGCTTGATTAGCAGATACTAATGAGCTCATGAGTGACTAATTAGCGGCATTGAGAGTGCATAATACTAATTATGGTGCATTATTAAGTATTTTCCAGTATTTCCCAAAAGGGATTATGTATGACAGACTCTAGTAACCCACAGCTACCAGTCTTTTGTTTTCATCAGTACAGGTATAGGACCCACTATCCAGAATGCTTGGGACCAAGGGTATTCTGGATAAGGGGTCTTTCCTTACTTTGGATCTCCATAACTTAAGTCTACTAAAAAATCAATAAAACATTAATTAAACCCAACGGGATTGTTTTGCATCCAATTATGATTATATATATCTTAGTTGGGATCAAGTACAGGCACTGTTTTATTATTACAGAGAAAAGGGAATCATTTAACCATTAAATAAACCCAATAGGGCTGTTCTGCCCCCAATAAGGGGTAATTATATCTTAGTTGGGATCAAGTACAGGTACTGTTTTATTATTACAGAGAAAAGGGAATCATTTAACCATTAAATAAACCCAATAGGGCTGTTCTGCCCCAATAAGGGGTAATTATATCTTAGTTGGGATCAGGTACAGGCACTGTTTTATTATTACAGAGAAAAGGGAATCATTTAACCATGAAATAAACCCAATAGGGCTGTTCTGCCCCCAATAAGGGGTAATTATATCTTAGTTGGGATCAAGTACAGGTACTGTTTTATTATTACAGAGAAAAGGGAATCATTTAACCATTAAATAAACCCAATAGGGCTGTTCTGCCCCCAATAAGGGGTAATTATATCTTAGTTGGGATCAGTTACAAGGCACTGTTTTATTACTATAGAGAAAAGGGAAATCAGTTTTAAAATTCTGAATTATTTTATTAAAATGGAGTCTATGGGAGACGGGCTTTCCGTAATTCAGAGCTATCTGGATAATGGGTTTCCGGATAAGAGATCCCATACCTGTATAACTGTATTAGAGCAACTAATTGCTTACTGGTTGCTATGGGTTGCCAGGTAGAGGCATTTAAATTTGGTTTTTGTTTCACTAGAGTCACATGGATATAGCAGCAGCAATAAGCCTCTGCAAACACTGGGCAGGGGCATAAATTCAGAGGCTTTGTGGAATGATCCAAATGCAGGAATTATAGGTAAAAATGATTGTCCCACATCAGTAATTCTAGTCTCTGACCGGCTACCTCCTCCTCTGGTGTTTGCTGAGTGCCACGTGCCATTTCCCTTTGTTCCCAGGGGTGCCCTGTGCCAGTTTTAGAAAGGTGTGTGCACAGTACAGAAGTCTCGGAGATCATTCTATACTTTGCTTGCACTTGCCCAAGCCTGACCCAGGGGCATCAAGATGGTGGTGCTCAGAAAACTGTACCCTCGGCATGGAGTGCCAACCCTCGGGGTAGGAGGTAAGCGACTAGAATTATTAAGGTGCTGCCACACTTGGCATCTCCACCGTGATTCCTACCTGCTGCTGCAGCACCTCTTGGGTAGCCTGGGCATCACTCGTGCTCCTCGTCCCTTGCTCAGGACATGCCAGTGAGCATCCAGTTACAAGAGTTACACTTTGTGCTCTTCCCATTGGGCTATATTAGGACGTGTGTATATTTAGTCTGTGTGTTCACAGAATCCGTGTGTGGTAGCAAATATCCATTTACTTTAGATATTGTGTCAGAATGGGCATGCACTCTTCATTGCCAAAGTCTCTTTTCACTCTATTGTGTTGACTGTCTCTTTTAATTATGATGTTTCTTTATAGCTAGACCAATTTGAGGGGTAGGAGAATGGCCTCTGTGTGGGATTATGGGAGCCTGGTTCAAATTATTGTGTTATAACTACCTGGTGGCTAATGGCAGCCA
Organism: Xenopus tropicalis; assembly: GCF_000004195.4. Lineage (NCBI taxonomy): Eukaryota > Metazoa > Chordata > Amphibia > Anura > Pipidae > Xenopus > Xenopus tropicalis. Next base: position 43,151,508 of record NC_030686.2, on the reverse strand, counting down.
TTTTTGATGGGGCTGTTTTATTAATAACAAATAGAATTTCAGTTAGGAACAGCAGCTATGCAAGTGTATGTTGTGCTTTACCTACTGCAAAGGCAGCTGCCATGTTTTTGGTCCCTGCTGGGCTTCTTGTTCTCCCTTTCTAATACTGACTGACTGCCAGTATGATCTGCTACATACCACTAGGGGGCACTGCAAAGCTGCAGGACTAAATGGAGGCTGACTCTTCCTTGATGTTCTTAGAATAGACCTGACTTGATATTCCTTCTAATTTAAGAGGAAATAACCTGTACGCACAAACCGGATGTAGTGTCTAGGTAATAAGCTGACTAAAGGATCCAGCCTCTGTTCAGCTATCATTTATGTATTGATCCATCCCACACCAGTATCAACACAACCGCTTGCCTCTTGTACTATGTTTTGGAAAATACATCTCTATATTTTTGTTAACGTCACCTTTTAATAAAATGTCTTTGTTTGTACTCGGTGAAATTCAAAATGCTTTCATTGTAATGTTGTCCATTTCAAATCCATTAGTGGTTTAGGTATAAAAAAAAAACTGGCCATGAAACCTGCATTTAGCAGCCCCCTCCTGAATCCAAGAAGCCCAGAATCCAATCCATCACCAAGTAGCAGTTTATTGATGAGCTGATGTTGGCAATTACCCCCCCCCCCCCCCCCCAGGGATCATGCCAGTGATGCCTCCATCAATAAATAATTGGACCCATTTAATATTGCTTTAGATGGCACAGTATTCATGGCATTAGTGTTATGAAATAAATTGACCTTTTTACCACTTTAAAGGGGAACTACACCCAAACATTTTCCAATATCGTGGCAGAAATCATTGTACTCGGCTTTTTCCCCACAATGCAGCATTTTTGCAGAGTTCCTGTATCTGGCACTAGACCCCAGTAGCGCACTTTGTACTAAATATCATGCAATTTGTAATCATATGGATGATCAATGGCAGGTTTATAGTACAAGGTTCCTTTGTGCATATAACATGGCACACTGCCTTCTGCCTGAGTCACAATTACTGTCTTGGGAAAACATACAAAACCCCATTAGCTAATAGAGCTTCTCCAGCAGAATCCTGCATTGTAATCAGTTTTTCTAAAGGGCAAACAGATTTTTATATTTAATTTTAAAATTCAACATGGGGCTCTCAATTGTTACTTGTGCTCTGCTAAACTTCAGTCACACTTTACTGCTGCAGTGCAAGTTGGAGTGATATCCCCCTTTACCCGCCCAGCAGCCAATCAGCAGAACAATCAAAAGGTAGCAGCTCCTGACATTTGCATTGTTAAAAATGCTTCTATGCTCCACCTAATTGTAAATATGAGAATAGTACTCAATAGTAAGAAAGCCAAGTCCGGCTTGAGACTCCTCCAGTTACATGGGAGTAGGAGAAACAATAGGTTACCTGAAAGCAGTTCTAATGTGTAGGGCTGGCTCCTTCTCCACCCCCCCCCCCCCCCAGCCATTCAGAAACAATGCTATAATTTTATTTTCATATTTGTTTTTAATTATTTATAAAGGATCAACATATTCCACAGCACTGTACAATAGAACAATGTATACATGAAACAAACACTTGACATACAAACAGAACAAGATGGTTAATAGATTATACGTGCAGGGTTCTAATGTCCATTGAAGCAAAAGATATGGTTGTTTCCATGCTAACGTGTAACCCAGGTTACTTTAGTGTTGCAGAATGGAGCACAAAATATTAATTATTTTGATTAAGACTAGAGCTGACCCGGCTTTCCCCCCAGTAGACCCAATCTCCACTGCATAGACATCAACTAACCCTGTGTTATCAGAGAGAGAGAAGGATCCAGCCCAAGATTCTTTAACACCCTAAGGTTATTGTCACACACAGCAGATCCTCGCCCTGCGGATAAAGCAATGATGGGGGGCTAAAAACATATGAAACGGAAAGTATTGGCCAGGATGGTCTTACTGGTAGCCATTTAGAGATGAATTATGTTCCACTCAATAGCCTATCACAAACAACGACACTCTAGCTGCACACACAAACCTCTCTCACCTGCTGGCAGCATGGGCACATTAACTGATCGAAATGATTCCGCACACCCTGGCAATCGGATAAGGCACTGGGATATATATTCAGCCCACTGGAACACTGAAGTAACATAGGACTTCTTTTCTTGCTAAGACATTGAGGTTAAATAGTGCAGTGAATATCAGAACCGATTATGCTTAGCAGAAGGAATAATAGGCACGTTAAGTAGTTGAGTTGGACCACCTGGCCCGCCATCTATGGTGAAGGCAAAAGTGCTGCAGTAGGTCCAAGAGAGGTGGGGGGATCCCTTTCCTAGGGAAGCCACAGCATTGGACCCAAGATTTCTGATGGCACCCCCCTTTCCTGCATCACAGGCCACATTATACCAGGTAAGGGTTGTCTAAGACAGCCACGCCTGCAGCTACTCCACCGTCAGCGTGTTCTATGGCCTTTGTCCGTAGGAGATGACCCACTTGCTCGTTGTAGATCATTTCACCACTGCGCCTAAAAAGGAAAATATCAATGTTAGTATTAGGTGCTTCAGCAGCCTTTGATTGGCTTCAGCCAGAGAACTTGTGGAACCTCAGTACCACTGGAACCAATCGCAAAGGTTATTCTCATGACTCTTCATGGTCAACTGGACATTGGCTCAAGCAGTTACCTGACATAGACGCCGAACATGCCCAGCTCACTGATGCACTCCGATATCTGCACAGGGCCCCCCGCTCTCAGCAGGCAGTTCTTTGTTGTCTTGGGATTGATCTTGTCCATTAATATGTAGGAGTTCCGTTCCTCACTATCTTTGCACTCCTCCAGTTTTGCTTTCAGCTCTTCCCCATACAGGTTATTGCCTTGAAAGAAGGTTAAACACCACATGGATTTTATTTCCAATATTCACCCAGTGTGTCTATGAGGATTCTCATTCATACAGGGCATGATATAGTAGAATACTAGTAGAATTAAGTCTAAAGCAAATGGACTTTCTGAATTTTCTTAAAAATGTTTCACCACTCGTTCTAGTGGCTTCTTCCGTTCATCTAAGTGGCAGGGAATTCCCCATCATTCCCCACTTCTAAGCTAAAATTTGTGAATGAGCCCCACACAACATGGAAACCCCTAATATACCTATCGTTGTAATCTGTGGATCTTAGCCCCCAAAAATTGAAATGGTGTAGTTTTATTCGGAGTGCCCCTCAGAGCCCTTTTGCAATTTAGATAAAACGTTCTATTTTTAGAGGTTTCTCTGAAGCTAAAAATTTGCTTTCATCTTAACATCTCTCCTTGAATGCCAAGAGTATCAGAGAACCTTACTGCCTTATGCAGTACCAATTTATTTCGTTACCCCCAGTCGGTTGAGCCAAAAACCTGGTATTGGCAGGCTAAAACTAATATATCAGAAACCACTACAAATAGGAAATTAATATAATTGCAAAAGTGCTCAGAGAAGTAACCGAAGTCTGAATCAATTCATGTTTGGGTTTATATCCCCTTAAATGACAGAACCTAATAAATAGCCTCTAAAATAATTGCAGTACATCCGGGGCATTGCAGGCTTCTGTGTAATTGCTATTAATGGCATAGTGGATGTGAATGACTTCCAAGCCACTGGCCCTTATTCTATCTCAGGGAAGGATATTATACTATTATTACATCCTGTTATTCTCACCTCCTCCTTCCCGCTGTGGTTTCAGCACAAATTGGTCTGGATTTGCAAGAGCCGCTTTCACGGCTTCATCTCCTTCTTCACCCTAGGGGCACACATTGAAATGATAAACAGAACCATAGCCCTTAGCACTGACAGTGCAGCTTCATTAAGTGCTTTCTGACAGGCAAATACAAGGGTCCTTATCATCAAGAGTAGCAATATGGCCGCTGACGTTAGGCTCTGATAAAAAGCAGAGATATCACATGATAGAAAGCAGCGACTATGCACTCTATTGGGGTTGTGAAATAAAAGACACTTAAGGTGCCCATACACCAGCCGATTCTAGCTGCCGATATCAGTCCCTTAGACCGTTTCGGCAGCTAATCGTCCCGTGTATGGGCACTACCGACGGGCCTGCCTGACCTGGCCTGAAATTGGCCAGATATCGATCGGGCAGGTTAAAAAATCTAGTTGGATCGGGGACCGCATCGGCTCGTTGATGCGGTCCCCGAACCGGCTTTGCCAATACCCTTCGTTATAATTCGATCGTTTGGCCCCAGGACTAAATGACCGAATTAGCCTGGATTCTACCACCTACGGGTGGGGGATATCGGGAGAAGATCCGCTCGCTTGGCAACATCGCCAAGCGAGCAGATCTGAAGGTGTATGGCCACCTTAAGTTTGCCCAGAAGCAGTAACCAATCCTGGGTGAACTTAGTGCCTTTTATTACATATAGGAGTATATAGCGCTAAGCATGCATGTTATATTTAGGGATGCACCTAATCTACTTTTTTGGATTCAGCCGAACCCCCGAATCCACTGAAACCAGTAACTGTAAAACAAATGCAATGTTACTAATCAATGTATATTGGAAATATATATTCTTTCATTAAGTAAAATTTAGTTTAGGTTGCCGTTAGAGCAAGCTAATCCTACATACCGTATCCAAGGAGTACAAGCCTGCGAAGGTTTCTCTGATTCGAGCAACTGCCTCAGGGTTGTCTGGAAGAAATTTCTCGAGAATGTGTGGGCGGCACAGTTCTTGCTGGATCTTCTTTGTGCCAACAAGTTGTGTTGCTATATCTGGGCATTTTGTAGCTCTGGATCTTTCCAACATGAGCCGTGCCTCCCAATCCTGCAATGTGAGAATGCTATAAACACCAAAAGAACAATCATACTGAACAACTTCTAATAACACTACAGACACACATTCCTTCTGCCACTTCCAGCAAATATAATTCCATAATCCCAGAGCTGAATGTTGGATGGATCAAAGCAGGGGTCATTGTTGAATGTTGTATATAGTAGCAGTGGGATAATAGCCTCTGGGAAGGGACTGGGGCTGTGGGATAGCAGGTATAGTAGGGAGAGATGGTGCCTATAATAGCAGTGGGGGATAATAGCCTCTGGGAAGGGACTGGGGCTGTGGGATAGCAGGTATAGTAGGGAGAGATGGTGCCTATAGTAGCAGTGGGGGGATAATAGCCTCTGGGAAGGGACTGGGGCTGTGGGATAGCAGGTATAGTAGGGAGAGATGGTGCCTATAGTAGCAGTGGGATAATAGCCTCTGGGAAGGGACTGGGGCTGTGGGATAGCAGGTATAGTAGGGAGAGATGGTGCCTACAGTAGCAGTGGGATAAAAGCCTCTGGGAAGGGACTGGGGCTGTGGGATAGCAGGTATAGTAGGGAGAGATGGTGCCTATAGTAGCAGTGGGATAATAGCCTCTGGGAAGGGACTGGGGCTGTGGGATAGCAGGTATAGTAGGGAGAGATGGTGCCTATAGTAGCAGTGGGGGGATAATAGCCTCTGGGAAGGGACTGGGGCTGTGGGATAGCAGGTATAGTAGGGAGAGATGGTGCCTATAGTAGCAGTGGGGGGATAATAGCCTCTGGGAAGGGACTGGGGCTGTGGGATAGCAGGTATAGTAGGGAGAGATGGTGCCTATAGTAGCAGTGGGGGGATAATAGCCTCTGGGAAGGGACTGGGGCTGTGGGATAGCAGGTATAGTAGGGAGAGATGGTGCCTATAGTAGCAGTGGGGGGATAATAGCCTCTGGGAAGGGACTGGGGCTGTGGGATAGCAGGTATAGTAGGGAGAGATGGTGCCTATAGTAGCAGTGGGATAATAGCCTCTGGGAAGGGACTGGGGCTGTGGGATAGCAGGTATAGTAGGGAGAGATGGTGCCTATAGTAGCAGTGGGGGGATAATAGCCTCTGGGAAGGGACTGGGGCTGTGGGATAGGTATAATAGGGAGAGATGGTGCCTATAGTAGCAGTGGGGGGATAATAGCCTCTGGGAAGGGACTGGGGCTGTGGGATAGCAGGTATAGTAGGGAGAGATGGTGCCTATAGTAGCAGTGGGATAATAGCCTCTGGGAAGGGACTGTATTGCCCTCTGTCCAGCCATTAACAAAGCCTCAAGCTTTTATATTATTCTCATTTTCTATATACTTAAGTTCACTGTATCAAATTTGAATTACTTTGCCTCAGCCAAACCTCATCTCTCTTTTTATGCACAATGACTGGCCTCTCCAAACAGTAGTGCAGTAAATGCTGTTAGGCCGGACTCCCTGTACCCCCCATTCCTAAACTGAATACAAACCTGCTCTGTATAATCTTGAGGCACATATCCAGTTCGAAAATAGGCGACTGCAATTTCGTATCCATCCCTTAAACAGAAACATAAAAAATGCATTCTAATTAATCAGATATATTTTTTCTTGTTTGGGGAGCTGCATCCTCAAACTCCCTCGAGTCACACCGAGACCATTGCAAAACGCCCAATGCTTTTATCTAATTCAATATATACTTTTACGTATGCCCCCTGAGTATAAAGGAACAAATGTACCAGATTCTAATTTAATAGCCCATACATCTGCCCCAAGGTTAAACTCACAGGAACAGGCCTCTATCTTTGTCTAGAGATCCTCTCTCATACACATCGGCTAAGCGTCTTCTGATTGTGCGGACGTTTCTGCAACAAGACAAAATACTCAATGTTGGAAAAGCTGTAAAAAAGGAGAAAAGGCACAGGTTACATAGCAGATACCAGATAAGTCTGTAGAATGCAATGGTGTTTTACAGAGCTTATCTGTAATCTGCTATGCAACCTAAGCCTACACATGAGTGACAAAATCTGTCACCATTACAATAGCTGTAGTTTTTATCTGTCATCATGAGTCCTGTACAATACATGAGCATACATAGGCAAGGTATGGATTATTTGTTCTCATTGGCTAGTTGTTGCACTGATCCTAATATTGGCCCATGTACCCCTTACAAAATCCACTGCAGACACGACAACAGCCATGTTAGATAAATGACCCAAGGTGCAGCGGTTCCTCTAAAGTGAACAACCTCAAACTTATACTGATACAAAACATATATGTTTAGAAGGAAGGTAGGCCTAAATATGGCCTGATGAAGGACATTACCTTTTCATCAGTTCATTTTCTATACAGCGTTGATCCAATATGTTCCTTTGCACGTTCTCAACCAGGAACAGAACAACAGCACTGAAAGGGAAGAATGAATAAATGGAAGTTTAGTAAATGCAGGGCTCTTGGAAGAGAGTGTCTGTTAAAAGGTTCATCTACAATAACAGCAGTTTCCCCTGAACTCTAAAGGTGTCCATACATGGTGCGATCGGCTCGTTTGGCGAGGTCGGCAAACGAGTGAATCATCTTCTGATGTGCCCCCCTACCCTAGGGCCAAACGATCGAATTAAAACTGCAGGTATATGGGCCATCAGACTGAGGGCCGCATCAACAAGCTGCTGCAGTCAAACCTGCCCGATCGAGATCTGCCAATTTTAGGCCAGATATTGGTCAGAGAGGCCCATGGGGGAGCCCCATACATGAGCAGATAAGCTGCCGAATCGGTCTGAAGGGCCCAATTCGACAGCTAAAATCTGCCTGTGTATGGCCACCTTAAGAGACTTGTAGGATAGAAGTAAAATGCCCCCGGGTTACCTGTAGAATTGGGCAGTGCATCCCGGTCACCTAAAGGGACAAAGCAAATTTTAAACAAGAGCATACTCAATGAGTGTGGCCTTGCAGTCCCTTGGTGCCCCACATACACCTACAGTCGGGGATCACAAATAAACCCCCGCAGTTGGCACAACTTGGTGACCACTGCAGCTGCCATTTCTGTTAAACGATTGACCAGTGCTGGGATTTTGCAGCTGTCACTAGCAGACCAGGTGCCCTTTGGGACGGCTGTGTGTATAAATGTGTGGGGGTTCCTTTTGACACCCCCAATTACAACTTAAACCAGTATTTTCATCCGATCTGTTTTTCGCACCTATATTCATTATTATCCAAACTGTAGTATTTGCTTTTACAGGGTAAAATATTTTTATCTGTACCCATGGAGACACCTTAGTACCCCTACACCCTCTGTTGCTACACCCCTTACTTTAGTGGGGCAAAAAACAACAAGGATATGACTTATGTACAATCTCTATATTTAATAAATATGTATGAGTTAATAATAACTGATGACTGAGTGGCTACGAGTACAGCTGCAGAGGTTACTTTGTGACCCTGACAGCAACGGCTTTGGGCTGCCCCAGAGTAACTCTTCTTTAGTAACATACGCAGATTTTTATTTGAAAGCACCATGCTACGATTCATGGGAAAGAAAGAGAATAATGATGCCTTTTGTGTCACACTTACCTGGTTGAGCCGTACACTGCCCAGGAACTTGCAATGCCCCAAGCGATCCCCTCAACTGGATTGTTGGGTAAGATGTTGCTCGCTTCTTCGGATTTCTTCAAAACCTTTAGCACGTGTCTAATAAAAGAGATATCAATGTGATATTCCACCGGTGGAAGACAATATATATTTCTAATTGCTTTTTTTTTTTTTTTAGTCTTACTGATGAACTTCAGGGACCCGGGCGGAAAGTCCCCCGAAACTGGCAGCAATGGTGTTGATCTCGATCTGTTTTAGAGCAGGCGTCCCGTCATCTCTACAATCAAACATGTAGTCCGATCGATTAATGCCCAAAAACACCTCCTGGGGAAAGGATACAGGTATTATGGAGTGCCTATGAGTACAGAGGTACAACTAACAGCTACAAAAATTATTTATTAACTATAATAATATACCCACTGTTGTAAAATATGAGAATATTAGAAGTCACCTGGTTTGGAGTTCCATGACCTTCAGCTTTGTGCTTTTATATGGTCATATAACTCCTTGGTAACTTATAATATCCTTATATTTTACAACAGGGGGTACTTAATTCACTATACTTATATAGCCTACCTGTTCGCAACCTTCTTTCTTAACTTGCCTTTGGATTTTTAATAGCCGTTGGATAAAATCATCCACTTTGGCGGTGCTGGAGGGAAAGAAAAAGAGGGATATTCTGTTTTCTATAGAGAAAATGGGATAGTTGGTGAAGCAATCCTAAGAATATTCTGCTCTGTAAAGGCTTTGTACACACAAGCAGCTTGTTTTTCCTCCCCTTGTCTGTACAAACAACAGACCCATGAATACTGGTTTAGCTTTTCCATGTGTTCAGATACCTGGAAAGAGCCTTTTCCAAGAAGTCCGTGTCCTGGCTGATCCGATCCACCAACAGATTAAAATCTTCCTGCACACTCTTGGCTTGCTCAAATAGAGCTTTGGGCACAGGGGATGGGAGAAGGGTCAATGGGGCAAAATTCACAACCTTGGAGGAAAAGAGAAAGAAAAATCAATTCAAGTTGCCCAGTCCATGGAGACCCAAACCCTTTTATTAACCCTTCACACCCTACTTCTTTCTTGGCCCATTACCATAGAAAAAGTTTCCATTTGACCCAATAAACTTCTTGATTTCTCCGTGGGACTACGCCATCTTCCCACTCTCCCTCTATTCTCTGGCTTGTGATTGGACGATAGGCAGAACAAACCGGTCTTTGTTCTGTCTAGCGTGCCCCCCACTTGAAGGGAATGATCAGCCCTAAACCTAGTAGCTATTATTTAACAGAAAAGTAAGACATCATTAAAGATGGCGGCCAGGGACATCGGTGAAGGGGAAAATTTTCATTGTGTATTTAAAAAGTCTTAAAGACTGCAGCTATGGTGGAGTTCTTTATGGTATTTATTCAAGAATGGCATAACTGGGTTTAGTTGTCCTTTAAATTAGAACATTACATTTAGCTGCCTGTAGGACTGCAATGTGCTGCAGTGTTACTGGCCAACATGTCCGACATGTATCAGACACTTTCATTTCATAATCGTGCTTACATCCGATGAGTTTGGACTCGCTTTCGTCCTCATCAAAACCCCCTGCAGCAAAGCGGAGTCAATTGCAATGGGTGCCAACTCCTCCAGCAGTGTTGTGTCGCTGTAGATATCCTCCCAGAGAGCCTCCATCTTGACCCTGCAGCAGAGAAACATTGATGCGCCTTTTAATAACTAGACAAATGTGTTGAGGGGACTGAGAGAATGAAAAACCCCACCCATTACACAGACACACTTTAGACTATCTTGTGTTTAGCTTCCCCTTTAAAGCAGGCATTTTTCTAAAATAAACCAGCAACTCCATTGCATAATGAAAGAAAATATCATTCTAAGAATCTGTTCATTACTTGCACATTTTTAGTGAGTTTAAAGTTATTTGTAAATGTAAGGGCTATCGAAAGCAGCATCTTTCTGGCTGTTTGTATTTCTGCACTGCTGGTTCTGACTCCTGAAATGATGAAGAACCAGAGAACAGAAAAGGATAAAGAAATATCTGCTATCAGTAGCCATAATATTTACAAATATCTTTAGAACCAGTTTATTGAGTCAGACTGTAGCATCAGCAGAGTATGTTATCCCAGGCACAAATTCCTCTGTTGTACTGAACTGCATGTGACACCCACTGTCTGACAGCTCAGGGTGCCCTGTATATTCACACCTCATGCGGGGAGATTAGTCACCCGCGACAACTTCGCTGGGCGACTAATCTCCCTGTGTACCCATCCCTGCCCTTACTCTTCAACCCCAGCCCCCGGTTTGTTCCTTACTCTCCAACCCCAGCCCCCAGTCTGTTCCTTACACTCCAACCCCAGCCCCCGGTTTGTTCCTTACTCTTCAACCCCAGCCCCCAGTCTGTTCCTTACTCTCCAACCCCAGCCCCCGGTTTGTTCCTTACTCTTCAACCCCAGCCCCCAGTCTGTTCCTTACTCTCCAACCCCAGCCCCCGGTTTGTTCCTTACTCTTCAACCCCAGCCCCCAGTCTGTTCCTTACTCTCCAACCCCAGCCCCCGGTTTGTTCCTTACTCTTCAACCCCAGCCCCCAGTCTGTTCCTTACTCTCCAACCCCAGCCCCCGGTTTGTTCCTTACACTCCAACCCCAGCCCCCAGTCTGTTCCTTACACTCCAACCCCAGCCCCCAGTCTGTTCCTTACTCTCCAACCCCAGCCCCCGGTTTGTTCCTTACTCTTCAACCCAAGCCCCCAGTCTGTTCCTTACACTCCAACCCCAGCCCCCGGTTTGTTCCTTACTCTTCAACCCCAGCCCCCAGTCTGTTCCTTACTCTCCAACCCCAGCCCCCAGTCTGTTCCTTACTCTCCAACCCCAGCCCCAGTCTGTTCCTTACTCTCCAACCCCAGCCCCCAGTCTGTTCCTTACTTTCCAACCCCAGCCCCCAGTCTGTTCCTTACTCTCCTACTCAGCCCCCAGTCTGTTCCTTACTCTCCAACCCCAGCCCCCAGTCTGTTCCTTACTCTCCAACCCCAGCCCCCAGTCTGTTCCTTACTCTCCAACCCCAGCCCCCAGTCTGTTCCTTACTCTCCAACCCCAGCCCCCAGTCTGTTCCTTACTCTCCAACCCCAGCCCCCAGTCTGTTCCTTACTCTCCAACCCCAGCCCCCAGTCTGTTCCTTACTCTCCAACCCCAGCCCCCAGTCTGTTCCTTACTCTCCAACCCCAGCCCCCAGTCTGTTCCTTACTCTCCAACCCCAGCCCCCAGTCTGACTCTTACTCTCCCATCCCAGCCCCTGTCTCCCCCACCATGGCTATCCCTCCCTTTCATCTTTTTCCACTCTCATTATTCCCAGGCTTTGTGCATGGGAGACAGCGGCACATGAATGGTGCAACAGGTTAAAGGGGACATATTACATTATGCTCATCTCCTAGTCTTTTATGCCCCCCTCCTTTAGATATACAGCTATACCCCAGAAACAAAATCTAATTTTACCTTTAAAAAATGCAATAATAGGAGAGTTTCAGAGGGAGCGACCGCACTCAGTGCCTGGGCTGAAGGACTGTTTGTGCCCATTCATTCTCTCACAGGAAGTGCTCAGAGTGACAATAAGAACTGCAGTGGCAGCCCAAGCCCCACCCCTTTCTCTCAGCCTGATTAAGCCGCCGTGTAGCTGCAGCCTTCCCCACAACTCCCATAGCCCATACTCCCTCCATAAAAGGGAGCCCTTATACTGTGCTGTAGCCCTCCTGCTGTCACATTGCCACTACTTCCCCTAGCCTTAGGCTGCTTGAGTCTGTGTCAGCCCGAAGGCCACCTACTTACATGGAGACACATGCCTTCTTGTTATTACCCAATAGTATATACACACACATGCTTTCCTATAGCATCCTATCAGGTGGCGGTACTGTATTTAAGTGAAAAATGAAGATATATGCCCCCTTTCCTATATCACATATCAGGTGGCGGTACAGTATTTAGGTGAAAAATCAAGATCGATGTCCCCTTTAGCATAAAAAGAAATGAATACATATTACCGTATTTGTAGCAGCACCCTCACCTGCTCAATCTCGTCTCCCTGCTCACAGGCAAAATAACAAGGATTTATACACAGAGGCAGGATCATCTCTGACAGGCAGTGCTGATTGGTTGCCAGAAGGAGGCTTGGGTTGCAAACCTCAAACTTGGAAGCAGTGCTGATTGGCTGCTCTGGCGACGTCCTGACTCAGCATGACTGGGCAGTCACACAGCTAAAACTCCCGGCAAAACCCAGCTTTCCACACCAACCTTTTGTAATGACAGTCTGCTTGGGCTTAGCTATTAACTTATCCAGATTTAGTGGCTTAGCCCAGGTCACTTTCTGTAGGTTTCTTCATCTTCATTAAAAGATTTAAAGGGGATATGTATGTATGTATAACTTTATTTATAAAGCGCCACAAGGGTACACAGCACTGTACAATCTTACAATATACACAATTACACACAGGGAAATTACACACAGGACAAGTGTTATAATAAATACAATAAATAAGTATAAATACACAGGGAGTAAGTGCCATGTAGTATGAGACACAGTAGGAAGGAGGTCCCTGCCCCGTAGAGCTTACAATCTAAGTATACCCAAAGAATAAAAGAAGTTATTTGTAAATGTAATTGCTTGGAAGCAGTTTGGACTGTGGGGAGGTAGTCGCGTGTATAAGTGCCATAAACATCACAACAGACTAAACAGATTAAATAAAAACACTTAGGGGTATATTTATCATGCTGTGTAAAAAGTGGAGTGAAGCATTACCTGTGATGTTGCCCAGGGCAACCAATCGGCAACTAGATTTCAACAGTTAGAAAACCAAAGCAAAGCATCTGATTGGCTGCTATGAGCAACACCACCACTTTTTACACAACATGATAAATATACCCCTTAGTTTCCTTTTAGTGGGTGGAGGTCGGCCACAGCTTTATTGATTGATATTAACCAGGTAAACATTCTTGCCCCATTATAACCAAAATAGGATGCGCCCAGATGCCAGCTACTGCAACCGCGGCGGGCATGTAAAGTACAATCTATTAAAACATACCTGATAGGGCAAGGACCAAATTCCAAAGTACCCGCCGACAGCTGTGACAATGTACCCAAAGTATCAATAACAAGATAGTATAATAGAATAAGAATAGTATAATAGAATTAAGATTAATTTTACCATTGTGTGTGAAACAATATACATGTACCATCCAACTAGAAACACACAAAAAAAAGAGGGTGGATAGGTGGGATGATCAGGCGCCATTTTGGGTGCCAGACAGGCTGCCAGGTGCCCATGATGGGGAAGTAAAAGGTGGGTAAGGTTTTCCACTGTTATATACCATCCCTCACATAGAATATACAACCAATCCTGTACCCCCACGTAGGGTTCTCACCACTCCCAGCACCTCCCCACAGTGCGAGGCACCCTTCATTAGCCACTTTGGTGCCCAAAATATCTCTTACAATTCATACAATTTTCAGACCCAGGAAGTCACTTTTTTGTACGATTGGTGTCTGCCAATTATTTTATGTTCAGAACATCCTCTGATTTATCCTACAATTTCAGTCTGGATGTTAGTTTTAGATCATAGCTTTTAAACGTACAATCGATATCCAAATGTTCGTCAGAAGAAAACTAAGATCAGAATGTGTATGGCCGGCTTTACACTGCTTCTCCGACTGCCCCTGAAACACTACGGGTCATTTAGCAAATGCAATAGAGAGAACACACTGGCGCAACTGTGTCAATATGCGCTCCTGCACCTCCACATGGTTGCCAATCTGTATTTCTTAGAATATGTTCCGCCAGGCTTCTCTTGCTTATCATAGTCAAAACCAAGCCCCACCAGTGTAAAGAAATGATCACCTGAAACTGAGTCTCCATCACAAATTGTAAATATACAGTCAGTCACTGCTCCCTTAGAGTGCTGACACTGAAGAACGAAATACAACTATTGGAGGGAGCATTGAATGAAGGAAAATAAGAGCAGGGTTGGACTGGGCGGCCAGGACACTGTGAAAAAACCCAGTGGGCCCTGCCAGCCCAGAACCGATCCCTGCTGGGCGCTCCAGGACCCGCAGGTCCCCCTCTCCCGACGCACCAAAGTATGTGGCAGGGGTCCCTGGGGGGGGGGTTGCGGGGCCCCTGCAGTAGCAGCCCTGGTGGGCCGTGCACCCCCCTGTCTGACCCTTGCAATTTTATTGCGGAAGTACAACATTATGGGGTAAAACCCCTTTGTCAAGCATACAGACCAGTGAGTGTAAAGTACCGATCTGGGTCCTTCAGATTTGGCAGCTTATCTGCCCATGTATGGACACCCCCAACGGGTCTACCTCGCCAATATCTGGCCTGAAATTGGCCAGATCTCAATAGGGCAGGTTTGCTTTTCCACTGGATCGGGGACTGCATCGGCTTGTTGATATGGCCCTTAGTACCTATGGCCGCTGGTGAAATTCGATTATTTGGCACTAGGGCCAAATGATTGAATTAGCCCAATATCACCCACCTTAGGTGGGCATATTGGGAGAAGATTCACTCATTTGGCAAGCTCCCCAAACGAGCAAATCTTACTGTGTGTGGCCACCTTTAAAGAGGTTGATCACTTTTATGTTAACTTTTAGTATGATGTAGAGAATAATATTCTGAGACAATTTGCAAATGGTCCTTATTTTTTATTATTTTCAGTGTTTAAGTTATTTCACTTTTTGTTCAGCAGCTCTCCAGTTTGGAATTTCAGCAGCTATCAGGTTTCTAGGGTTCCAGCTACCTTAGCAATACATAGTAAACACCTAACAGGTCCATCAGTCCATAAAATATAGATGAAAAATTCAAGATTGAAATATCCTTTATACGTGATGGAATCCTAAAAGTGCCAACTTGGGAAAATCATTTGTTCCTTATACCCCAAGATGTTATGAAAAGGTAAGTAATACACAGATAAATCATAGCAAACAAAGGCTATAATGTTTCCTAAAGTAGATAAGTGAAAGACACTTAGCAAAATATGTTACAAAAATACACAAAAATTATAAAATGATCTTACCCTACGCAGAGAGAGGGGCGGAGGAAAGAGATGGAGAACAAATACCTGTCCCTGAGGTACATTCAAGGAGGCTGTTTACCTGTAATAGAAAATATGTTTGTTAGTAACCAGCACAGGATTAGAAGAAGCAAGTCATATTAAATTCCCAATTTAACCCTCTAGGGTGTTGTGACTGTAACAGCATTCTCTCTGAAGAAATGTTTTCTTTTTATCCTGACTTTATTTACTAGTGACTTTTTCCATGGATCTGCCATCTAACCTGCAACACCCAGTGCCTGCTATTAGGGCTATTAAACCAATAGTTTTTGCACTCACTGGTCTGTATGCTTGACAAAGAGGATTTACCCCATAATGTTGCACTTCCGCAATAAAATTGCAAGGGCTTGCCCTGCTAGCACCGGCCGTATGTGCCAGCGCTTATTTTCCTTCGGCACGATCCCTCCAGCACTGTGCACTGGGCTTTCTATTGTTGGAGCACTAGGGTGGCAAGTGGGATCTATTTTTCCTGATACTTAAAGTGGTCACATTTTGAAAGATCAGCTCATTTAGCAAGGTTGCCTTAAAAGTGGATCTTTCCCCAATATGGGCGCAGCTATGTGGGCTGTCAGATTGAGGACAAAATCAATAGGCAGATCCATTCCTCGATCTGGAAAATCAAACCTGCTCAATAGACAGCTAGATAATTTTCAACCAGTTATTAATTGGGTAGGCCCATTAGAGGGCCCCATACAGAGGCCGATAAGCTTTCATTGGCCCATGTATGGCCACCTTTACAGATAGCAGACCAGAGACAATGGAGGTACGTAGACAAGGGAGATCATGCATGCCCACAGATGCAGTTACCAGGTCACAATACGATCTGTTTGGTACCACAAGCGCATCCAACACAGGGGGCAAAGCATACAATTGCACACTGATACATAGATCAGTAGGGGGCTCTCTATACCATACAATAATTATAGTGCCAGTGGAAGAGTGGCAGACCTCCCAAAGTTTATTGATGTACAAAGTAATACTTCATTATGTTATCCCTCACTGTAAATAGTACTTCTGTATGTTATACCTCACTTCCATGTGAAGGTAGATCAGGGCAGAGATAGATAATAAATGGTCACTATAAGAGAACAAGGTTATTGCAGGTCATCCCCATATTTATGAGTTGAATTCTATGTTATAAGAATAAATGCTGATGAACCCTAATCCTAGTTACTCAGCTGAAGGGACGGAACACACAGCATCCATACATGTCAATGTATGGCACAGAGAGCGCCATTAATGCTCAGTATTAAGTCAGAGGTAGCAGATTGTTTCCAGAAGTTTCACTGGATATATATTTCTTTTATTAGAAAGATTACTAAAATATAATTAATCCTTATTGGGGGCAGAACAATCCTATTGGGTATATTTAATGGTTAAATGATTCCCTTTTCTCTGTAATAATAAAACAGTACCTGTACTTGATCCCAACTAAGATATAATTACCCCTTATTGGGGGCAGAACAGTCCTATTGAGTTTATTTCATGGTTAAATGATTCCCTTTTCTCTGTAATAATAAAACAGTACCTGTACTTGATCCCAACTAAGATATAATTACCCCTTATTGGGGGCAGAACAGCCCTATTGGGTTTATTTAATGGTTAAATGATTCCCTTTTCTCTGTAATAATAAAACAGTACCTGTACTTGATCCCAACTAAGATATAATGACCCCTTATTGGGGGCAGAACAACCCTATTGGGTTTATTTAATGGTTAAATGATTCCCTTTTCTCTGTAATAATAAAACAGTACCTGTACTTGATCCCAACTAAGATATAATGACCCCTTATTGGGGGCAGAACAACCCTATTGGGTTTAAATGATGTTTAAATGATTTTTTAGTAGACTTAAGGTATGAAGATCCAAATTACAGAAAGATCCCTTATCCAGAAAGCCCCAGGTCCCGAGCATTCTGGATAACAGGTCCTATACCTCTATATACGTTAGCCAGTAGCAAAATAATAATCTATAAAAAACACAAATACAAAAGCATTGCAGAAAAGATACCTATATTGGCTAACAATAAAACTTAATTGCAAGCTTTTGGAGCTCTAAGGCCCATATATCAGTCAAAATACCAATGAAAGCTGGAATGGCACAACATATATACTGTTAGATCAGAGAGAAGTGTTCATGATCAATACATTAGGAAGTTGCAGATAGAGATAACTTGTGGAGATAATAAAACTGAACGAGAAAGAAAGATCTATGAATTCAAATGTATAAAGTTATTTACACTTATTATTAATTTGGGGGTCAGGTTTTAGACCTCTGAATCCAGACCCCTGGACTATTTACAACCCTAATAAACATTAATTGCTTTTATTATCTCCACAAGTTATCTCTATCTATCTGTGACTTCCTAATGTATTGATCATTAGCACTTCTCTCTGATCTAACAGTATAAATGTTGTGCCATTCCAGCTTTCATATGTATTTTGCCTGACAAAGGGGCCTTAGAGCTCCAAAAACCTGTAATGTATGTATGTATATCTTTATTTATAAAGTGCTACTTATGTACGCAGTGCTGTACAGTAGGATACATTAATACAAACAGGGGGTTATTAATATAATAATAGATAAATACAAAGTATAACAATAAATACAAATAAATACAAGATACAGTTACAGTTGCAATAAGTTAAGAGTCAAAGACACAAGAGGATGGAGGTCCCTGCCCCGTAGAGCTTACAATCTATCTGTAATGTATTTTTATTGTTAGCCAATATAGGTATCATTTCTACAATAATTTTTTATTTGTATTTTGTATTTATTATTTCATTGGGCATACTTCCAGCCTACTTTCCAAAATATTAGCCAATAAAAAAAATACATTAGGTCATTGGATACTAGGTATGGTGTGCCACAAGGTTCATCAAGGGCATAGGGTATAGGTGGACAGGGGTCCTTAAAAGAGCAGTCCAGTGTAAAAATGAAAATGGGCAAAATAGATAGACCACAAAATAAACAATGTTTTCAATATAGTCAGGCAAAAATGTAATCTATAAAAGCTAAAGTCGGGCTGTCCAGGTTAAAATCAGGCAAGTGAGAAATGGGTGTAGCCGAGTTCTTATATATGTATAATAGGTCACAGTAATAGAAGTTCAAATCATAGTTAATATGACGGTGTCTCTAAAACCCAAACCTGGGTTGAAAATCATCTTTTTATAAATCCATAATAAAACTCTGGTATGTGATATTAAGCCATATTTAGTAGGTCATAATTCAAAGCCCCCCCCTTGGGCTCAGATTCTCAAGTTTATATATTCATTTGAGTTCAGTCTGCGGAAGTAATATACCCTGTACAAACTGAAGGTGGCCAAGGTGTGCTTTTGTGCAGGAAAATGTGAGGCTACCAGCTACCTTTACCAGTTGTCAACACTGCCCGAATTGCCAATACTCATGACTTCTGATGTGAAGCTGTTTGTATCTGCATATGAAAAAAAGAAGTCAGTATTACTTTTCCCGGGGGAAAAAATAACCTCAGTAATTCAGGATTTTATTGTATGCAGTGGGGCAGATGACCACTAGGTGGCCTACTCCAGCAAGAACTGGAAAATTCACTGGGCAATGATCAAATCCCCTGATTAATGCAGTAATCCAGCTAGCTTTATTGGGCTATGTGGAAATCAGGGCCACTTTGAGGCAATGGTGGGGCAAGGGAAAAGATTCCACTGTTGGGCCTCTCCTAACTCGAACAAATATGTTCCTGGGCCTTACTTACACACGCGTTAGAAATGATCATCTGAGAATTGGTTTTATTAACTAGTTCCGTCCTATCTAGGTAACATTAGCAGAGATTTGATTTACTGTAGATGTCGTCACAATGATTTCTATACCCATGCCTGGGTTCAGGCAAATGCCAGAGGGGCTGCTGTAAGATGCCATAGACACTCACTATTTATTGGGCTGGGGGGCTGTTTGGGCCTCTGTGTACTTGGAACGCCAGGACCCAGGCCCAGACTGGCAATCTGTGGGTTCAGGCAAATGCAAGAGGGGCTGCTGTAAGGTGCCATAGTCACTATTTATTGGGCTGGGGGGGGCTGTTTGGGCCTCTGTGTACTTGAAATGTCATGTCCTATTTTGACTCCCAGTCCAGGGAGTGGTCACAAGAATAAACAACAAGCATAAGCAACAAGTGGGGTTGGGACAGGATGGGGAAGGTCGTAGGGACTGGGTTGGTAATAAGTATGACCTGCCCTCTGCCTGTGACAGGGGTGGGTTGCTGGAAGGGAGGCATTGTTGGTGGTGATGGGGTCCTACAGGGGCAGCTATGGGAATGCACCAAATACTCCTATAACTGCTCCTTTTCCCATCTGCTGCCATATCACTTTTTATAACATGCTCCCTTTAACTCCTCTCCTGCAGACTCCAGTAACTCCAGTGCCTCATCCCAGCAGCACTGCTCATAGAACCCTCATCACGTGGCTGCAGTTGTGCCTTAGGCACCTCCATACATTGACACAAGGAGGGAAGCATGGAATGTGCACTTGTCAGCTTAACATCATAATGTCACCAAAGCTATGTAAGGCATTTGTTCCTCGGACCCTCAGTTGTTCTGCAGTTTTGATCCACCAACAAAGCTGCCCAAGAGATAAGGTTCTTGTTATAGGTCAGCTTTCATAAGCCCATCAAGTCATGGAAAAACAATAGCTAGATAAGGCACGTAGAATGGTGCCAGCAGTCTGTGTGTGTGCCAGAGTTTATAGAGCATAATCCCCAGAGATCAAAGACTCATAGGTGGCCTATGAGCGGCACGGAAATACATCACCGAGGGACATTTGGGGATTGGTAGATAAAGAGGCCAACAGGTGAGATTCAACAGCTGAGTGGAAGAGAATGGAGGGTTCTGTTTCTCTTTAACCAGTAAAAATTTTTTTTAAAAAAAAGCGAAATAGAATGTACAGTGTAGAAAAGTGCTGGGCAAAATGCCCAAAGTCAGTTCCTGTGTTGTTCTTATCTGAAAGGTTAATTAGCATTTGGTGCAGTGCTATTAGGAATGCCGGAGATGGATTTAGCGATGAAGTGGATGCATTAGAATACATAAATATATCAGAGCTGAAGCTTTAATGGGACAATCGCTGCTGGGTATATGGGCTGTACAGGCTCACTATTGGCAGGGCTGCTAGGAGTGCATCACTGAGTCCCTGTAAGCCCATGCATTTAGCAATTGCACCCTGCCCTGTATCTTGCAACACTCAAAGTAGGGACATGCCAAGGAATGCCCATATACCACCTCAATATGCAATGCCACATTCAGAGATGGAGAACAAGGCTCTTTGTAAAGAATTGCACCTTAGTTGTCACGGGCAAGTGGGTAGGTGACAGGGTACATTGTGGGGGAAAAAGTGCTGCTTTGCACTTTGCGACCCTTTAGTCAATATGCAGTTATGATTATCTTGGTGTGATCAAATGCTCTCTGTAAGGGCTATGGAATAGACAAGGGGTCATTGAGAAAGTGCAGAGCAGGCACCCTGCCCTGCACTTTTCTTAACTGCCAGAGGTCTCTGCACTTCATAATAACCCCTACCTGTCCTTTAGGGACACTTTATTGCCATTTGTTACCTACCACTTTCTTCTGGGCTCATAGTAATAACACTCTTGGGAGTTTGCAGCTTCTTTTGTAGACTCAGGGTTGGACTGGGATGACGTGAGACTGGAAAAAAAACCTGGTGTGCCCCGGCCATAGAGGGCCCTGCGGTCCCCGGCGGCCCAGCCCGTTCCCCTGCCAGGCCTTTCCTCCTGCTCTATCCAACTACACTCCCCCCACGTACCCTCCCCCCAGTGGGCCCCTAGCACCCCAGTCTGACACTGTGCCCCAATGGGCCCCTGGCACCCTAGTCCGACACTGTGTAGACTCAGATACAGAAGCTGCAACTGCATAAATCCCTTGGCCGTATTGTATGCCCACTGCCCAGGTCTCTTCATAGTTCTGTGAATGAAGTTGAATGCAAATTTCAGAATTACGTACCAGTAGGCATGACTGAAATGTGTGGAATGGCCACGCGCTTCCTTATGCATGGTGGGACTGGAGTGCTTCAGAGGCTGCCCAAGGGTAGGGTAGCTGCTTGCTTTTAGGTTTGGACTCACAAACACAGTTTTCAAGTTGCTGCTTGAAGAACAGCAGTACAGTGGGCCCCTTACCAATACCAATTAGTGACGGAATCAGCTATGAATATTGAGTGTAAAGGTTCAAAGTATGAATACCAAACATTCAGGATGTTGAAAGCTCCAGGTCCCCCTTAAGTCCATTGGCACATTAAGCGGGATTCAGCAGAAGACACATGGGAGGATGGATTGGCCGATGAGCACTACTATGAGATTAGGGATCCACCAAATCCACTATGATTTGATCAAATCACAAATCTTTTACAAAGGATTCGACTGATTTATGAACCAGATCCAAAGCCTAATTTGCAAATGCAAAAGTTCATAAGCGTGCAGGAAAACATGTACAAATTTCCTTGTTCATGTGACCATGAACGATGAAGGTTTGGAATTAAATTCAGCTGAATTCAAATGCTGCTGACTTGAATCCCGAACCAAAGCAATGAGTCGATGCATCCCTATATGAGGTTGCAGTTTTTGGAAGAATATCATCATGTGCTTTACCAACCTCCAGAGGGCAAGTTGCCTATTCCTTCTTTATCTACCCAATGAGCTCCAGCTAAAATGGCCCCAGTGTGTTGGCTTCTTTCCGACTGCAAGGCCTTCCCGTTTGTGGAGCATTGCGTCATGCGTAGCAGCTGTAACCATCCCCTTGTGGATATTAATCATCTTTGCCTGAGCCATGGCACGGATACAAGAAGAAGAATCACAGGTTCCTAATAAGGGTTTTAACCCCCCCTGTTGGGGGGAACTCCCAAACAAGAGCCCCATCTTTGATAAAGGAAATGCTCAGATCTATTTTAGTACCGTTTCAGATGGAAGGCCGCATTTGGTAATGAAGTCTGCATGGATTTGGAGATTTGGATTTTTGTAGGAAAGCCAGTTAGGACCTCAACTGGGCGGCTGAGATTGGCAGTGCTCTGCATTGCAATGGTATTGGCTATGGATTATACCTATTTTATTAGGGGGCCAGGGGCCCAAAATGCATTCTGGCACATTCAACTCTTGAAGTAATCTTATATCTCAGATCTTGTAGGGGGGGATCTGTCACCCATTCATAAAAAGCCATATAATAAAAGTCCTTTTCAAGTTAAACATGAAACCCAATGTATTTAAAAATCAGAACTGTCCATCATATATTGCCTGCCCCCCCTCTATGCCTGAGGTCTATGCCATCAAAGAAGTCCAAAGCTATGCGGAATTGACTTTTAGAATTATTATATATGCAAGATTTTACGATTTTTTAGATTCTTTCTAACATATTCTAGCATATTTACCCTATTCTAACACAATAATAATAATAATAAATAATTCTATTTTCTGTTTCCCAGCCTGCATAGCAAAGCCACTGAATGAGTTAAACATGGCTCCATGGTATTGCTTCCCACTGGGAAAAGAATTCCATTGTCTGGAACAACATGAAGGCTGGATACATGATCCAGTTTACCATCCGCAGCATCCATTTGTCAGAATAATAGACACCTCTGTATAAAGGGCAAGCCACAATGCCATGTTCTGAATGACTCGCATAGTGTGTCCAATTAGTTCCTCTGCAGAGATGTCTGCTATTCTATTCTTTCCTCTTAGGGTCATATCAATGCCAATAACGCCAAGAAATATATTTTTTTTTTCAGGCAGAAATAGAAATAAATCAATAAATATGTGACATCTAACTTTTTCCCTTTCATCTCAAGTTCTTGTTTTTGCTCTGGAGTTTGTATGGTGACTAGCACTATATAAGAACAGCTGAGATAAAGTTTTGCCTAAATGCCCAGTCTTCACTTCTTGAGGGCTCTTCTTGGTAGGCCAGTACTCAGGGCCGGTTTAATAAATGGGCAAAAGGGGCAGGGCCGGAACTAGGGGTAGGCAGAAGAGGCAGCTGCCTAGGGCACAACGATTGAGGGGCGCCAGGCAGGTACCTCTCCTGCCTACCCCTAGTGCTACTTTGTCATTGCCTCCGCCGCTTGTCATTAGCGGCGGAGGCAATGACCGATCTAATCGCACCGCCCCCCCTGCACCCCGTTCTGTGCTTTGGCGCGCATGCGCATGGTGGAGGTGGGCGGAGTTGGCTGACCGGGTTGCCTAGGGCGCCCGGTCAGCTTGGCCTGCCCCTGAAAAGGGGCATTTGCCCAGGACCCACCAGGATAGGGGACCACTACCACATTTTTAATTGGGGATACCTTTTGGCAGAAGCACCTTGCAGAGATAGCAGACCCCTTATTTTAATCATGTGGAAGAGCTCTACAGTATGGGCATATCAATTATGTTTGTCTTTTTTCTTGTAACATCAACATTTTGTAATTATTCTGCTCCCAGGGCGTCACACCAGGGGATCCTGTCCACTTTAAAGTGATACTGACATGAAAAAACTACTTTCTAAAATGTGAATCTACATAAAAAGTTGCCTATAGGTCATATTGATGGTTTTTTGATCATAGGCATGCTTTTGTAAGTAACTGTTACTTGAAATTCCTAAACCTGACTGTTTTGCCAACCTGACTGTCCCTTCTCAGGGATAGCTTCTAATGCTAAGGGCCTACTGCTGCACACATATGGCCGCCCCCTCATAGAGGAACATGGGGGATCAGATAGGTAATGTAAAAGCATCTGTCAAATAGCCTGCAAGGACAATGTTATGAAAAATGTAAAAAAAGGTTCAATTTCTGGTGTCAGTATCTCTTTAATAAGCACAGTCCATTTCTTTATTGTCTGTCTTACTATATTGTAGTTTATGTGCTTGAAGGCAGTGATGTTTCACCAGGCATGGATTCGCGGTGAATATCTGCATTTCGCCACTGGTGGATTTTTTTTGCAAAATGGGTGAAAATATTCGCCACGCATCTAAAAATTGTCACCCGCGTCCAAAAATTTGTCACCCGCATCAAAAGAATTGTGGGCGTAAAAAAAGAATTGTCGTCAAAAGAATTGGCGCTTGCAACAATTTTTTTTACACACATCATTTTCACCATTTCGTGAATTTTTCATTGTTCTGTGATTTTTTTTCGCCATTTTGGGAATGTTTTGAAAGATTCGCTAATTTCTCGGCAAAGTGAAACGGGACAGATTCGCTCATCACTACTGGAGGGTAATTCTTTCACATATTCTGGGTTGGACTGGGCTGCCGGGACACTGGGAAAAAACCCGGTGGGCCTGGCAGCCTAGACCCGACCCTTGCCGGCGCTCCCCCAACCAACCATTCCTCCCCTGACTTGTAAAACTTATGCACACTCAGGGGAGGATGTTGGGTGGGGGAACCTGCAGGGGGAAAGGGGGTTAGGGAGGCTCTGCGGTTGGGGGGCCCCTAGGGGGTGCGGGGGAAGCGGCTGGGAAGGGCACCTGCACCCCCCAGTCCAACCCTGCACATATTTCTTGAAGCAGTTGGTGCCCACAAGTGAAATTTTGGCCAGGGCCCACTGGTACCTTAAAGCAGCAGTGCCAGTTCTACAGGTCATCAATATCTGATTGCAGCCTGTCCAGATTCTACATAGGATCTTCTTATGCCTCTGTTTAAATCATGAGGGCACAGTGCCATACTGTATATATACATTAAATAGTTTGTACAGGCTGTAATTAGGGTGGTGTTATGCCTCTGTTCTGACCATCAGGGCACAGAGTCGGTACAAGGAGGTTATGGTATTTAATGTTACCTTTTAGCTCAAGTGCATTATCAGCTTCCATGTTAATGCCGCTATAATTACATAGTTAGGGCTGAAAAAAGACCAGAGTCCATCAAGTTCAACCCTTCCAACTAAACCCAGCACACAACCTATACTTACCAATCTATACACTCACATACATAAACTATATATACAACCAGTAATACTAACTGTAGATATTAGTATCACAATAGCCTTGGATATTCTGCTTGTTCAAGAACTAATCCATTGTCCAACAGATGCATCAAGTTTTGGAGTGGTAGTATTGACTAGAGTTTACTAGTGCTGGCAGGAATATGCTGAATAGCCTGCTTTATACAGTGTATATATATCAACTACATAATCCTGTACTTATATTTGAGTCACAGAAATTCCATTTTACATATCCACAAAGGAAGATTATGCATGAATGTATAAATAGTTGGCCATCTGGTGCTGTCAGTAACAATGCTATTGTCTATTAGCGGATTATGAGTACCGGGACCTTAATAAAACCTCCAATGGGCCAGCCTGATACCCTCTGTAAAAATAGATGCTGTTTTATCTGCTGAGAATGGATTCCACTGGATTTTTCTTTGTGTTCAGATAGCATTGTGTGCCTGTGTATTTCATTCAATATGGCTTTCTTATATAGAGAGAGAGAGAATGTGTAGAGCAGTAGAAATTCTATTTCCTATTCCTGCTGGGGGGCAAATGTTGCTAATATGGCACTTTTGAAAATGGCAGCATTATGCAGGGCCGGAACTAGGGGTAGGCAGAAGAGGCAGCTGCCTAGGGCGCAAAGATTGGGGGGCGCCAGGCAGGAGCCTCTCCCACCTACCCCTAGTTAAGTTTTGCTTTGCGCCGCTTCGAATCGCACACCACGCCACGACCTCCCCCCACCCCTGCGCTCAAACTGCACATGCGCGTCAAAACACATGGGGGGGGGGGTGCGAAGTAGCGGTGCAGGGGCGAGGTAGCCGACCGGGTTGCCTAGGGCGCCCGGTCGGCTCGGCCCACCCCTGGCATTATGGCATACCTATAAGGGTGAAGACACACTGGGCAACTACTCTTTCAAGGCTACTAAGCTCCAGAAAATCCCCTGCCATAGACAATACTGAGAATTGCCTCTGCTAAAACACACGTAGAGACAATTATCAGTAAATGATCAGCACTGTCTGCTTTAGTAGCCGTGACAAGTAGCTGCTACTAGTAGCTCTGTGTGTCTTAACATTCCCACCACAATTAAAAGACCTGTAGCTCCCGCCTGTCATCACTTTCATGAATTTTCAGAAACAGTGGGAAATCTAATATGCGGAACAGCAGGAGTCCTGCTCCAACACAGTAATCGCTTTAAAGACATTTCACAAAATATTTATTTTTGCACTTGTACAGCCCAAGGGGGTTTAATATAACACAATCAGGCCCCTATCTGCTATTGTTTAGACGTGGAGGGCAAATGAGAGGTGACAAATGCTGAGATTAGAGATGATATATGTGCTGCTGTAGGTTATTGTACTCTGTGCAGCCCTCGTGATACAGCAGCAGCAGCTGTCAGACTTACACTTCATGGGGGTATGGAAATCTGGGTGAGTGTATATTAC
The DNA here is from genome assembly GCF_000004195.4 of Xenopus tropicalis. Taxonomy (NCBI): domain Eukaryota; kingdom Metazoa; phylum Chordata; class Amphibia; order Anura; family Pipidae; genus Xenopus; species Xenopus tropicalis. The sequence goes on along the minus strand of NC_030686.2, from coordinate 43,124,704 downwards.
AGAGAGGGGGACGGACACATGGGGGCAGATATATGATGCTTAGAATTGAGTAAAGTGATGTAAAAAGAGTTAATAAGCATACAGTTGTTTAAAATTTAAAAAAGCAAAAGATCATAGAGGTTATTTGCTATGACCCTGGGGAGCAAAAAGTGCATTTTTAGTGCTCACTCATAAGGCACTTGTGCCCGAGGCCTTGCTATACTGGGCGCTAGATTGGAGATCCAATACTAGGTGCAAAGCAGCCCTGTCCAATATAGCCTGGCATACTAAAGGTATGGGCCCCACCAGCCAAGCACATTGTCAGGCTATATGGTGGAGCATCAGGGGACCAGAATGCATTGCTCAATACTTAACGACACTGGCGCCAGTACCCATGGGGAGTGGCGGACCCATAGCTGGTGGGATGGGGTGATGCTGGAGTCAGGGTCGGACTGGGACACCGGGAATAATCCCGGTGGGCCCTGGCTCTAGTGGGCCCTGGCGGCCCAGACCCAACCCTTGTAGTGCTCCCCCTGCCTGACCGCTCCTCCCCTGACGCATTAAATTTACCCGCTCGGAGTAGGATGTCGGGTGGGGGGCCCTGCGAGGGGGGTTAGGGGGGCCCCTGTGGGGGGGAGGTAAGGGTGCACAGCCAGCAGGGGCACCTGCAGGGCTCCTGGGGCGGGAGCCCTGGTGGGCCCTTCACCCCCCCAGTCCGACCCTGGCTGGAGTGGTGGGCCCTTTGATCAGTTTGATCAGGTGGGCCCCACCTCCCCCAGAGCACAAGTACTAGAGCACTAATGGCCTTATGTAATAAAAGGCACTATGTTTGCAAAGGAGCAGTAACCCATAGCAACCAAGGATTCGTGGCAAGGCCACAAAGGCCCAGGCCTAGGGCGGCACAAATTTAGGGGTGGCATGCCGCCTAGCCGTGCTTGAACTTCGCTTACATATGGAGCACTGGGGTCTAGGCACGCTAAGGGATTTCTGCACATCCTGTCCCTAGAGTTCTGACAAATGGATGTGCTTCTGCGTGATCCTGGGGAGGGGGGGAGTGAGAGGGGCGGCTGACAGGGGTTCAGCCTCAAGGCGCCCATTGGACAAATCTGGCACTGCAATCAGCAGGTGGAATTTACTGGTCACCTTTTTAAAAGCATCTTATTGGTTGCTATGGGTTACTGCTCTTGGGCAAATTTAGTGCCCCTTATTACATATGGGGGTGAGAGGGCGGCAACAAAAGGTGCTGAATGATGATCAAGTTAGGTAATGGGTATGGGACGAGGGGGGGTTGACACCTACGTGCTACCCCCCCCCCCCCCCCGTTATATTCCTTGTGTATATAATATACAGTATATAGTATTGTTAGCTTTCCTGTGCTGCCCTATCCAGACTGCAACTGAGAAGCTTGTTGGGTCACTGACCCCAGCAACCAATACACCCACTGACTGACCCAACTTTCTTGATGTTATATTTTTTTATTGCTTATCTTCATATTCAGCTCCTCTACTAATTAACTTCCCTCTGTGAATTCCCTACCGCTGCCTGGTTGTTACGCTAATTAAGCCTCAACTGAATGTTATTGAAAGGTGAACTACCATTAAGTACATAGATGTAACTGGAAAGTATGGCCATATGGCCAGCACAATCCATTATGAAAGCATGTAAAACCGTGCGCTTGGCATTCCTCGTGTGTTTGTTCATGGGCCGGGAGTGCTTGTATAAATGCAAGACTTTGGTTTTTATGTGTTTGCGCTGCATTTGCTCTCCATCTGTTCTGCCTCAGAATTTATGTACATGTGAGGCGCATGTACTACCAGTCTCCTGTTGGGAAACAATTGGTGCCAAACAGCCGAAAATAGTTTTAGCTGCATCGTAAAAAACGCAAAGTAATGTAGACACACTTGGGAGTTTAACAGAACAACTACGGCAGCTATATATATATATATATACTCGCCATGCACAGTTACTAATAGTTTACAAGGTTGGGGTGTGAGCACCGGGGGGTGGAGATGGTTTCAAGCAGGCCCAGGGGTGCAGCCCTGCCTGTACCATACACTTTACAGACTAGGGCAGGTAAGCAATTTTGACACCTTTTTAAATCTCTTGCCCAATGCAGCAGTGGCTAGTGGGCTGCATGCCACCCTTGAAATTGTGCCACCCTTGGTCTGGGCCTTTGTGACCTTCCAACAACTCTGGGCTGGGTTCTTTGATATATACCACACCAAATGTTGTCTGTTAGGTTCAAAGGCACAATGGGCGTAACTACCAGGCCATAGGATCCACTGTATGGGTTTAATTGCTCAATTGCAACAGGCTGAGAGCAACTAGTGGGCGAGCCCGAAGGGGGTTGGGCTTGGCTGGTCATGCCAGTGCCTCAGGTGGCAGCGCCCCTCAGGTTACCAGGGGAGGCAAAAAGCCACTCCTGGTAAATTTAAGAGCCAAATTTTTGGTAATTAAACTGGAAATTCATCTCTTCTATTGCAGAGAGTGCAATTGCCCCCGGTCCCCATCAAGAAGGGTAAGCAGTGGGTCAGGAGAGGGGAAATGTCATGGGATAGTGCTTAGTTAGGGTTGGACTGGGCCAGCGGGGCACCGGGAAAAAACCCAGTGGGCCCCAGACCTGATTCCACTGGGTGCCCCCCTGACCCGCTGGCCTCCCTTCCCCAATGGACTGAAGGTAAGGTTTCATTTACTTGGGGTAGGGGGGCAGGTGAGTGGTGGAAGCCCCTGTGAGGGGTGTTGAGAGGCACAGTCAGGGTCGGACTAGGCTGCCGGGACACCGGTAAAATACCCTGTGGGCCCCAGCGGCCCAGACCCGACCCTGTTGGTGATTCCCTTGCCGCCGATGTCCTCCCCTGATGCGTTCACAAACATAAGGGGGGTGTGCGGCGGGGAATGGGGCCCCCGGGTTGGGAACCCCGGTAGACCCTGCACCCCCCCAGTCCGACCCTGTGCTTAGCTAATTGCTGACTAATGGCTGGAATCAGCCAACCAGAGCAGGTGAAATCTGTCTGTGACTGACAGCTTGGGCGTGTTGGCTACAGCAGGAACAAAAATGTTACGTTGAGGAATTCAAAAATAAATGGACAATGGAGATGAAGTACTGGGTGCTACAGATTGCAACACACAAACCCTTTAAACTGCCTTATATATGTGATAGCTCTATGGGAGGCGCCTGTATTTCTGTACTTTCCTGTACATTCAATAATAAAAATACCTGATCCGATAAGCGGCCCCGTGGCGTTCTTTATTACTAAATGAATGAGTGACACAGTGCCTTCTCTATTAATACTCATTGATATCAGAGTCTATTTTAGGTTTAATCTGAAGCAAAACAGAGCTAAAGCGGCGGGATTAGAGTAACATTAGTGTGAGGCGCTGGGGCAGCACAATTAGCGGCACCTCTGTATATACACACGGGCCCTGGTATCCTACGCTCGCTAAGCTGCAACAACTGGATCTTTTGTACTGATTTTACCAGCGGCTTCAGGAATCTGGGCATGTGCTGCCGTTTGTCAAAATAACCCTTGGGAGCCGGCAGGGGATTTAGCAGCTCTGCCCGCGCCCCTGAGCAGCCCCATTGCTTGTAGCCCCGGCATAGAGATAACCGCAACGTTCCCAGATTAGCCCCATGGCGGTTTGTTGCAAGAAAGTGCGGGGATCCCGGTGTCAGCACTTCCATTCTAAGCTTGCCGGACCTTGCAAAACATCACACCTCTAGGAAATACAGTTAGAAGGGGTTCTGATTTCATTTAAAGAACAAGAAAAGCCATTCGTACATCTTATGTCCCCTGGAGAGGCACACCTCCCAAACCACACAACCCATACTCCCTTAATGCTGCCATTTGTATGTACCTGTTAATAAAAGGTGCCCAAGGACAGGGCCAGAACCAGGGGTAGGCAGAAGAAGCACTTGCCTAGGGTGCAGGCCCGGATTTGGGGAGGGGCCACCTAAGGTTGCAGAAATGTAGGGGTGGAATGCCCTCCCGCCGCGACAAAATTTTTGAATTTTGCCCCCATACGAAGCAATGACCCCTCCCCACTGCTCCATATGGGAGTTTAAATGTCTGCTATGCGCACTCGTGCTCTCTGCCGCGGGTGGGGTTCAGGCATGCGCAGTCGGTGGGGGGGGGGGGGGTGCCTGGAACCAGGGTTGGACTGGGCCGCCGGGACACCGGGAAAAATCCCGGTGGGCCCCGGCCCTAGTGGGCCCCAGCGGCCCAGTCCGACCTTTGCCGGTGCTCCCCCTACTGACTGTTCCTCCCTGATGCGTTCAATTTATACGCGCTCGGGGAGGACGTCAGACGGGGGCCCTTGGGGGGGGTTAGGGGACACGGCTGGGGCGGGAGCCCCGGTGGGCCCTGCACCCCCCAGTCCGACCCTGCCCGGAACACAAATCCGGCGCTGCTCGGGTGCAATGATGAGGGAGCACCAGGTAGATACCTCTCCTGCCTACCCCTAGTCTGCCCTCCGTTGTCACTGCCCCCATCGGGTGAAGGGAGGTTCACTACCCCATAAGCCACCGGAGTGTTTAATTGGCTCACCTTGTCCTTTAAGTGCAGTCATTTTCCACTCAGTGCAGAAATGCAGATTTAATGGAGGCTTTCTTGACTTTTTACCCATAATGCAGTATACGTTTAACCCCAAATCCAGTAAAATTGCAAGCACTTGTGGATTTGCATGCATGAAAACTCGTGCTAGTGGACACAATTGCACTCCAAGGTGTCCCTTCTCTGACGCGTTGTCACACACACAGGGGAGGACATTTGGGGGCGGTGGGAGGCACGGCGGGGGACTCTGGGGGGGTGCGGGGGCACCTCGTGGGGTGCAGGGCCCCTGGGGCAGCAGCCCCGGTGGGCCCTGAACCCCCCAGTCCGACCCTGCCCCCTTGCATTATAGTCCCACCCCCAAATTATGTCACACCCCGCCCCAAAACCCGTATTAGTCACAGAAAAAGGTGGCAACCCTAGCGGTTAGTGATTCCCATTTGAAAGCAAATAAATAATGAAGACCATATCCATTGCTGCTAGGAACAGGACATTCTGTAATATACTAAAAGTAAACTTATTTCTGGTCCTCGGCATTAAAATGATATCCGTGGGCAATTCTTTAGTCACATGTCTGCTTCACCTATGGATACAAAACACTATGGGAAAATATTTTTTTTTAAGAAACTCCAAATCTCATCTGTTTTTGTTTTTAACGTGTTTTGGTTACCGCTTTCACCTCGGCATTAACCCCGTGTCTCCGCTGTGGCCTTACACAAACATTACACGCCCAGGATCACATTTATAAGAACAAGCGGCAGAGAAATGACACCTGCCCTGAGAGAGACAGCTTTATAAACAGGGTCTCAGGCGGGGGGCAAAGACATAACTGGGACTTTATTATCACATTTCCATGGTTGTCTATGAATCCATGTTGCTAGAAAACAATTCTGCTATTCAGATGTTCTTAGTAGCCTTAGGGTAAAGACACACGGAGCGACTAGTAGCAGCTTCTTTTTCACAGCTACTAAACTACCGAAAATCCCGTGCCATAGATAATACTGAGAATTGCCTCTGCTAAAACACAGATAGAGACAGTTATCAGTAAACGATCAGCAATGTCTATTTCTGTAGCTGCTACTAGTCGCTCTGTGTGTCTTCACCCTTCTTTATGTTCCCCAAAGCCCTTAAATCTTGGCTTTAAGGTCGGACTAGGCCAGTGGGACAGTGGGAAAAAATCCGGTGGCCCCTGCTGACCCAGGCCCACCCCCGGCTCCACCCCCACTCCCTATCATGTCCACAAGTAGGAAGTAAAAGGTATGTGGTGTGGGGGGGATGTTGGCTTGAGAAGTGGAGGAGTTAGCAACTGGGGTGGGGGCCCCCTAAAGCAGTGGCCCAGGTAGGTCCTGGACACCCCAGTCCGACACTGCCTGGGTTACAAGCATTAAGTCAATAGATTCTATATCTGCATCAATATGGGACCTATTATCGGGAATGTTAGGGTCCTGGGGTCTTTCAAATAAAGGGTCTTTCTGTAATGTAGAGTGCTATGCTTTAAACATTAAAAAAACCAAAACTTAACTGCATTATTCTACCATCAACATGCATTTATGCTACCTTAGTTGGTATCGTTCCTGCTTGTTCAGCATCTTAATTCCAAACCAAGGGGATTGATATGGAGTTGCCCCTCCGTTTGGTGCTATAACTGCCCCTACTCTCACTCTCTCAGTGTTACTGGGATTTGCTTCCATTTAGTCCCAAGGTTGGGCAGGTTGGGCATTGATATTGGGGATCAGGCCTGGCCCACAGTCGGGGTTCCAAATCATCATACTGGGGTTCAGTTGGGTTGAGGTCAGGGATCTTTGCAGCCCAGTCAGGTTCTTCCACTCCTACCTCAGGAAACCCATGTTGTATGGACCTGGCTCAGTGCACAGAGGAATGGCTAGCATGGGATGTTCCACCTGTGTGGCTGATAATAATAAGGTATATTTACTGTCATTGGTGGTGTCTGCCAAATCCAGGCTAATCAATCCGACTACCAGGTAGCGAAGCTCAATTTAACACTCCAGAAAATGCATTTCTACTTATTTAAAGACTGGAATTCTGTAGATTTTCACAAATGCCAGAGCCCCACTATAAGATGCCATAGGCAGTCACTATTTATTGGGCTGGGGGGGCTGTTTGGGCCTCTGGGTACTTGGAATGCCAGGACCCAGGCCCAGACTGGCAATCTGTGGGTTCAGGCAAATGCCAGAGGGGCTGCTGTAAGGTGCCATAGACAGTCACTATTTATTGGGCTGGGGGGGGCTGTTTGGGCCTCTGGGTACTTGGAATGCCAGGACCCAGGCCCAGACTGGCAATCTGTGGGTTCAGGCAAATGCCAGAGGGGCTGCTGTAAGGTGCCATAGACACTCACTATTTATTGGGCTGGGGGGGCTGTTTGTGCCTCTGGGTACTTGGAATGCCAGGACACAGGCCCAGACTGGCAATCTGTGGGGTCAGGCAAATGCCAGAGGGGCTGCTGTAAGGTGCCATAGACACTCACTATTTATTGGGCTGGGGGGGCTGTTTGGGCCTCTGTACTTGGAATGCTGGGGCCTATTTTGAATCCCAGTCCAGGCCTAAGTGGCAGCTATCGTTAATCCACTTTAGCTGTTCCTCTCTTCTCCTCCTTTCCTTAGATCTTGCCCTAATTGACCTTCAGGATGGGCTGTCAAGTGTATTCTAGAAAGCACCTGCTGATGTACTATGGCGACCAGTCCATGGCTGTCAGTCCCCAAACAAATGGAACAAAAGTGGCCACATCATGTATGGTCCCTCATATGGTATGGGATTGCTCTGTGTATGGCCACCTTAAATTGCAACCAAAGTGGCCTTCAAGATTAGACTTGGAAGGGGTCAGCCCCACACATATGGAACAAATGTTAATATATTATATGATAAATATATATATAAATGAAATATAACTCTGACTGTGTATTCTTTTGCTGTATCTTTCTCTTGTTGTACCTTTTCCAGATAAGCAGAAGAAAAAAAACCCTGCAGCAAACGCAAAGTAATGGCAGTTGTCTGTGCCATTTGGTGATTGACATGGGTCTTTAAACATGATTAGTGGAGTTTTTCCAACCCCCCTTGGCTTTCTTGTTCAAGTGTATTCTTAAAATATGAAGCCCTAAACTTAGTGCAGGAATTTCTTAGCTGCTTCTCAAAGCAGCGTCATTGTCCCTTGTAGTTACCCCCTCCCGGCCCTTATGTGCATATAGGCACAATATGTAGGCCTGGAACTTGTATTAAAAAACTAGTATTAATTTCTCATTAAAAAAATCAGGGTGCATCCCCAGAGTGCCGCTAAGTATTGCAACTAAAGCCCTCTTGGTTCTGGTGCAAAATTAGCACCACAATGTGCACCAGTCCCCTATCCCCCTACTCCAGTTTGTGCACCCACCACCCATCTTGGTTTAAACAAGCTATTATTCATTAGCCTGGCCCTATGGGAGGGTGGGTTGCAGTCACACCCCTGCCCCCCTCTGTAGTTCCGCCACTGGTGCTGCTTGCTGTTGTTGCTAAGAGTTGCCCTTGATATTATGTTATAGGGGCATTTACCTTCTGCGCTGCAGTGTTCAAAGTGCAATTTTGGATACACCTTGGGGCCTTCAGGGAAAAACAATGGCATCTCATTGCAGGTGAATCTGTGGAGAAGTTTGCACACCACAACCAGACCCACTAAATAGTAGTTACGCTACTGCCAATTCACCAAACAGGTGGGGGTTCTTCACAGGGCCACTCCTGCCATTTGGCCGCAGGCGTCAGGGAGCAGCTAAAAGCCGCCTCTGGTAACTTTAAGAGCCAATTTTTTGCTTTTTAAAATGGAAATTTGACTCTGTTAGTGCAGAGAGTGCAATTGTGCTCTCTACACTAGCGATGCAGCCACTTCTGGACCCCCTCCAACACCAAAATTGTAATTGCTGAGCAGGAGAGAGAGGGAGGCATCTGATTCACCACTGGTTCTTCAGGTACCCTGCTTGGGTATTCTGGTAAAGAGTGGTTCTTAGCCTCCCCATCCACCCCGATGAGCAAGCAATTTTCTATTGACCTTGTTGATCTGCCTCCAGAATGATGTCGCTTCTGACCAAAAGTGACATCAATTCCGGTGCCTACAAGTGCTGGGTCAGATGGTAAATAAACTCATTGTGGGTAGGTTTTGGTAGTAAGCCAGGGTAGGGGTCAGTTTGTGGGTCAGTGCGTCCAGTTTGGGCACAGGTCTGCCAGACCGGACCCGCGCAGGACTCTAACTCCACCATTATGCTTGCACTTTGACAGGAATTGGACACAATTGCACTGAAAGACATTTCCGACGTTAGGCACAAGAGTGACGCACACCCTTTTCTTCTGACGCAGGCCTCTGTGAGAACTCTGGACCTACCTCTCGGATCTGGGGGCGGTGGAAGCTCCAACTGCACAAAACTGGGATAAGCAAGAAGGCAACAGCAATTAGCAAAACTATATAAACGTGCAAGGAGCGCATATTGCCAGAAATACCTTTAATAAATGGGCAATAAATTTGCAGCGGCCATGACTGCAAATGACCCCTTTTATATATATATACTGTATATATATCCTACCTTGTATGGGAGGTTCTACACCTCCCTAGGCTATGCATTATTTCATATAGCCCATGAATTATTCCATTTTAAAATCTTTTTCTACAAAAACAGCAGCAGAGCCAATCGCAATGTGAAAATGGCCCCTATGGTGTCCTATTTATTAGAATATTAAACTGGGGAATCCTGAGCCAGCCCATAAGCACCCTGCTGTACCTATAAACCTTCTAGAACTCCTTAACTGTCAGCTGAAATCACCCTATGCTCTCTCCCCGTCCTGCTGTCCCTGTCTCTCACGGTGCCCGTATGGCTCCCTCGCTGCACCCAGTCCGTGGAATTCTGCGCCCGGCTTAATTAGCCTGGAACTAAGCTTCTTTATAGACCCCCCTTTATAGGTGTTTCCTTTGGTTTAAATAACTTATTATAACCTTATTAATCTCTCTCTCCACAGAACTGTGCTTGATAAAGGGACACAATCTAAGGGGGTCAGTGTTCAGGTGTCTATAGTCGACGGCTGTGGCCCCTGTATCAAACAGAGGTGGGCCCTACTCATATTTCCCAGAGAGCATCTGTTCCAGCAGGGGAGGCATTTTCCCTAATGCTCCTTTGACTACAGTATATCCTTGATGCTGTGTCGGCAGGTTGCGGACAGACAGACTGCAATGCGGGCTATTTATATGAACAACTGGCAGTTTATACGCAGCTACAATTCTGACTGCTGAGTGTTTGTACCACTAAGGGGCATTTATACCAACCTACTCGTCTTTATCCCGTTTCTAACATGGGGGGGGACTGATTTACATTTGAAGATCAGGATTAGGTTGATTTGTTAAACCTTCTATTCCAGTTGCATTGGGTGTTAGTACTCGGTGTTGCTGCTGAGCTGCACTTATTGACACTTAGGGGCACATTTACTAATCCACGAACGTCCGAAAGCGTCCGAATGTGTTTTTTTTTCGTATTTTTGCGACTTTTCTGTCGGCGTTGGGATTTTTTCGGATTTTGCGCGACTTTTTCGTCGCCGGTACGACTTTATCGTATATTTTCCGCGACTTTTTCCTCGCCGTCGTGAAAAATTCGGATTGGTTTTTCCGCCGTTTACAATTGCTCAATACGAAAAAATCACGACGGCGATGAAAAAATCACGCAAAATACGATAAAGTCGTGACGGCGACGAAAAAGTCGCGCAAAATACGAAAAACCCATGACAGCGACGAAAAAGTCGCAAATTTTTTGTTTCCAATCCGATTTTTTCCCATTTGGGATTCAGATTCAAGGATTAGTAAATGTGCCCCTTAGGGGCTCATTTACTAACCATTGATTTTGTAATTTTTTTTAGTAAAAGTCGCAGAGAATAAAACGTGCGTTTAAACGGCTAAAAATCCGAATTCGCCAATTCGCCAGATTAAACTTGCCGAGTTCATGTAGAAGCCAATGGCAGAGGCCCCTCCCCTTTTCTTGAAATTCTCTCTTTTGTCTCAAAACTTTAGAGATTTTGCTGAGTTTTGATCGAAAATCACTACTTTTTCCAATTGTTGCAGCGACAATTCGATAAAGTCGAGTTTTTTATGACTTTTCTCGTAGCGACTTTTCCTTGCGACTCTTTTTTAGTAAATATTAGACATTCGGGAATTTGTCGAATTAAAAATTTTTTTAAAAAAGCAGTCAAATATTAATTTGTCTATTCATTAACACTTTTATGACTGTGAGAAAAATGCTGTCAAAAGACTGAACTCGCGGTAATCCTTCTAGATTCCTGAGTTTTATGTTTAAAGGTGTAGTTCACCTTTAAATTATAGCATTTATATGGACAGTGATATTCTGATATTTTCAATAGGCCCCTTATTTTTTATTTTTGGTGGCTTTTGAAATATATATCTTGTTCAGCTGCTCTTCAGTGTGGCATTTCAGCAGTTCTGTGGTTGCTAGGGTCCAGGTTATTATAGCAACCAGACAGTGGCTTGATTAAGAGCCTGCAATATAAACAGCAGAGGGGCTGAATAGAAAGATAAGTAATAAAAAGCAATAAAATTGATGCCTCACAGAGCAGTAGTTTCAGTTAGCTTAAAGGAGGAGGAAAGGGTTAATGACTGGGGGGAGCCAAATGCTAAGTCCCCCCTCCCCCCGGGGAATCAGGTAAGTAATCACAATGGGGTGTCACAATGACAATTGTGGTTTTTTAAATATTTCACATTTTGTTCAGCAGCTCTCTAGTTTGGAATTTCAGCAGTTATCTAGTTGCTAGGGTTCAAATTTCCTTAGCAACCAGGGAGTGGTTAAAATGAGAGGCTGGAATATGAATAGGACCGGAATAGAAAAATAGAATCGAAAAGAGGATTGGCATAGAAAAATAAGTAATAAAAAGTAATAACACCAATAACATTGCAGCCTCACAGAGAAATTATTTTTGGCTGCCGGGGTCAGTGACCCCCATTGCAAGGTTGGAAAGAGTCAGGAGAAGAAGGCAAATAATTTAAAAAGTAGAAAAAATGAAGATCAATTGAAAAGTTGCTTAGAACTGGCCATTCTATAACAAACTAAGAGTGAACCGCCCCTTTAAGAGACTTCTTTTTGTTTGTATAGGGTTAAAGTGGCCATACACGGGCCGATTCTAGCTGCCAATATCTGTCCTTTAGATTCAGCACCTTATCTGCCCGTGTATGGGCACTACCGATGGGCCTGCCCGACCAACATCTGGCCTGAAATTGGGCAGATCTCGATTGGGCAGGTTTGATTTTTCAGTCGGATCGGGGACCAAATCGGCTCGTTAATGCAGCCCCCGAACCAACAGCCTCTATACCTGCAACACATTAACATTAGAGAAAATGGTTTCGAATCTTTTTTTGTTTTTCCAATATTAATGAATATTTTATAAAAATAAAATGTAAAATATTTACTCAAAATTTGTTTTAAAAATTTTTTTCCTAAGCAAAACTTTCTGGGTGAATCAATACCTTCCTACCCCGGTCTCCTGTCCTGCCTGGGGATAGCGTGATCGCCACCAAGATATAATTATTCCCTCGCTGGCAGATCTGAAGCCCCGCGGGAAGTGCCAGTGATCTCTCTGCCCTGTGCTTTCTTGATAAAAAGAATCAATTTCTATATTATACAACTGCCCCTCGCTTAGTACAGGTATGGGATCCCTTATCCAGAAAGCTCCGAATTATGAAAAGCTCATCTCCCATAGACTCCATTTTAATCAAATAATTCAGAATTTTAAAGCTGATTTTCTTTTTCTCTGTAATAATAAAAACCCTATTGGGTTTATTTAATGGTTAAATGATTCCCTTTTCTCTGTAATAATAAAACAGTACCTGTACTTGATCCCAACTAAGATATAATTACCCCTTATTGGGGGCAGAACAGCCCTATTGGGTTTATTTCATGGTTAAATGATTCCCTTTTCTCTGTAATAATAAAACAGTACCTGTACTTGATCCCAACTAAGATATAATTACCCCTTATTGGGGCAGAACAGCCCTATTGGGTTTATTTAGTGGTTAAATGATTCCCTTTTCTCTGTAATAATAAAACAGTACCTGTACTTGATCCCAACTAAGATATAATTACCCCTTATTGGGGGCAGAACAGCCCTATTGGGTTTATTTCATGGTTAAATGATTCCCTTTTCTCTGTAATAATAAAACAGTACCTGTACTTGATCCCAACTAAGATATAATTACCCCTTATTGGGGGCAGAACAGTCCTATTGGGTTTATTTAATGGTTAAATGATTCCCTTTTCTCTGTAATAATAAAACAGTACCTGTACTTGATCCCAACTAAGATATAATTACCCCTTATTGGGGCAGAACAGCCCTATTGGGTTTATTTCATGGTTAAATGATTCCCTTTTCTCTGTAATAATAAAACAGTACCTGTACTTGATCCCAACTAAGATATAATTACCCCTTATTGGGGCAGAACAGCCCTATTGGGTTTATTTAATGGTTAAATGATTCCCTTTTCTCTGTAATAATAAAACAGTACCTGTACTTGATCCCAACTAAGATATAATTACCCCTTATTGGGGGCAGAACAGCCCTATTGGGTTTATTTAATGGTTAAATGATTCCCTTTTCTCTGTAATAATAAAACAGTACCTGTACTTGATCCCAACTAAGATATAATTACCCCTTATTGGGGGCAGAACAGCCCTATTGGGTTTATTTAATGGTTAAATGATTCCCTTTTCTCTGTAATAATAAAACAGTACCTGTACTTGATCCCAACTAAGATATAATTACCCCTTATTGGGGGCAGAACAGTCCTATTGGGTTTAATTAATGTTTAATTGATTTTTTAGTAGACTTAAGGTGTGGAGATCTAAATTACGGAAAGACCCCTTATCCGGAATATCCTTGGTCCCCAGCATTCTGGATAACGGGTCCTATACCTGTACTGCAAGGTCCATTCTGTACCTGCCCCACCACTGTATATTCCCTGTTATGCGGGTATTTAAAGACATGGTTCACTTTTAGCATGTTATATAATGGCCAATTCTGAGCGACTTTTCAATTGGTCTTTATTACTTATTTTTTTATAGTTTTTAAATTATTTGCCTTTTCCTTCTGACTCCTCCCAGCTTTCAAATAAGGGTCATAGACCCCGGCAGCCACAAAAGTATTGCTCTGTGAGGCTACGGGTTTACTGTTACTATGTATTGCTTGTTTTTCTAGCAACCAGATAACTGCTGAAACTCCAAACTGGAGAGCTGCTGAACAAAAAATTAAATAAATAAAAAACTAGAAATAATAAAAAACAAAGCCCAATTGCAAATTGTCTCAGAATATTACAGTGCCGTTTTCAACAATTTTCAGTTGGTCTTCAATTTTTATTATTTGTGGTTTTTGAGCTTTACAGTAAGAAAGTCTCCAGTTTGGAATTATAGCAATTATATCTGGTTGCTAGGGTCCAAATTACCAGGCAGTGGTTTAAATGAGAAACAGGAATATGAATAGAAGAGATCCAAATTACAGAAAGATCCCCTTATCCCATATACCCCAGGTCCCAAGCATTCTGGATAACAGGTCCTATACCTGTATTAAATACATTTCTCCTGAATATTCAACTATGATGGGAGTTTAATTCAGTCTATATCATGCTTTCTTAATATTTGTATGTATGGGACCTGTTATCCAGAATGCTCAGGACCTGGGGTTCTACAAATAAGGGGCCTTTCTGTAATTTGGGTCTCCATACCTTGTCTACTAAATAATCATTTAAATATTAATCAAACCCAATAGGGCTGTTCTGCCCCAATAAGGGGTAATTATATCTTAGTTGGGATCAAGTACAGGCACTGTTTTATTATTACAGAGAAAAGGGGATCATTTAACCATTAAATAAACCCAATAGGACTGTTCTGCCCCAATAAGGGGTAATTATATCTTAGTTGGGATCAAGTACAGGCACTGTTTTATTATTACAGAGAAAAGGGGATCATTTAACCATTAAATAAACCCAATAGGGCTGTTCTGCCCCCAATAAGGGGTAATTATATCTTAGTTGGGATCAAGTACAGGTACTGTTTTATTATTACAGAGAAAAGGGAATCATTTAACCATTAAATAAACCCAATAGGACTGTTCTGCCCCAATAAGGGGTAATTATATCTTAGTTGGGATCAAGTACAGGTACTGTTATATTATTACAGAGAAAAGGGAATCATTTAACCATTAAATAAACCCAATAGGACTGTTCTGCCCCCAATAAGGGGTAATTATATCTTAGTTGGGATCAAGTACAGGTACTGTTTTATTATTACAGAGAAAAGGGAATCATTTAACCATGAAATAAACCCAATAGGGCTGTTCTGCCCCAATAAGGGGTAATTATATCTTAGTTGGGATCAAGTACAGGTACTGTTTTATTATTACAGAGAAAAGGGAATCATTTAACCATTAAATAAGCCCAATAGGGCTGTTCTGCCCCCAATAAGGGGTAATTATATCTTAGTTGGGATCAAGTACAGGTACTGTTTTATTATTACAGAGGGGAATCATTTTTTTAAATATTAATTATTTGCTTATAATGGAGTCTAATGAAGATGGGCTTCCCATAATTGCTAGCTTTCTGGCTAACGGGTTTCCAGCTAACGGATCTGTATATCTTCCACAAACATAATTACTACTCCTGCAACCAATACACAATATTGGGTAAAACAATGTTCTTAGGGAAAAAAGCCACTTTCTAAAACCGGTTACTTTTGCCTGTGTGGCAGTGACATTAGACTGTAAGCTCCTGTGCAGCTGGATTGATGTGAATGATTAAACAGCGCTGGGTACCAGGTCAGCACTATATAAGTAAATATATATACGGTACAAGGGAGCCCATCTCTTAGTGCGGTGCCTTGTGTGCAGTTTGAGGAGTAAAAATAACTCGCACAGTTAGGAGATAACGTCGGAGTTTCCCTTTTGTGTCGCTGTGAGTGGGGCGGCCAATGGCACCGTATGGATCTGACACATGGGAATTTCTGACATATCTGCCCTCTGCCGTGACCTTCAGCTACACAATAAAAGGGGGCTTCTGCCTATCCCAGCCACAGTTTCTCAGTCCCGCAGCAAGGTCGGTAGTGCTGTGTTTGTGTCTCTGTGTCACTAACTCCCAGCCAGCCCTTTACACACACTATTAACCCTCAGATACCCCCCCCCCTGCGCTGCTCTACGCTCCCACCATAAATGCAATATCCTATGGGGGCATCTCTGTTATTATATATTCACTAGAGAACCTTTGTGCTGTCTGTTTGTGACTATTTGATTTAATAGAACCTGGGAACATTGGTATAAGCTTACTGCTATCCTAACCCTGTTCAGCCCTTCTATTTGTTAATTTATTTATAGGGTAATAATACTACCTTGTCCCTAAATTCCAGCAATCCATATCCCCCATTATATTGCGCTACGAAACAGACAGCTTCTGTATGCCTACCCTATAGTATTGCTTTATACATCTCCTAACTGTCAGTTTCCCCCATACCTCCCATATCTTTTTCTTATCATTCATATTAACCTTTCTTAATTCAACCTCTTTTTCTATAACCCCATGTACCATCTTCTTGTAGCTCCTCCTATTACTCCTTTACTCCTCCGATTGTTCTTTATTGCATATCTGTATTACCTGGTTTATATATTGAAATTATGGTATAGGGTAATAATACTTTCTTGTCCCTAAATTCCAGCGCTCAATATCCCCCATTATATTGCGCTACGAAACAGACAGCTTCTGTATGCCTACCCGATAGTATTGCTTTATACATCTCCTAACTGTCAGTTTCCCCCATACCTCCCATATCTTTTTCTTATCATTCATATTAACCTTTCTTAATTCAACCTCTTTTTCTATAACCCATGTACCATCTTCTTGTAGCTCCTCCTATTACTCCTTTACTCCTCCGATTGTTCTTTATTGCATATCTGTATTACCTGGTTTATATATTGAAATTATGGTATAGGGTAATAATACTACCTTGTCCCTAAATTCCAGTGCTCCATATCCCCCATTATATTGCGCTACAAAACAGACAGCTTCTGTATGCCTACCCGATAGTATTGCTTTATGCATCTCCTAACTGTCAGTTTCCCCCATACCTCCCATATATTTATATTAACCTTTCTTGTCATTTATTAATTCCGCCTCTTTTTCTATAACCCCATGTACCATCTTCTATTACTCCTCCGATTGTTCTTTATTGTATATCTGTATTACCTGGTTTATATATTGAAATGATTTATATTTTAATGTACAGCAGGGCTTTTATTAGGTTTTTGTTTGTAGTTATAATGGATATTCAACTCCCTGAGAAAATCTATCGATTTATCTCCAGATTTCCCAAGAGATATTAATGCTATTTCTGTTGGTGAGAACTTAGGGCACTTGCGTCTTGCCCTGTGTTTAAGTAGGATCAGTACGTTTCTTTGGACATGAAATGTCATCAAAGCCGCTGTAATTCTATCTGGCAACTGTCAGCCCCCGGCACCCGCAGACGTGGGGGTGACACTGGGGAATGTAAATATTTTCTGCTACAGAGATTAAGGCTCTATTTATCAATGTTAATTAAGATTATTTAATACTGGTATGGGATCCCTTATTTGTAGAACCCCAGGTCCTGAGCATTCTGGATAACAGGTCCCATACATACATATATTAGGAAAGCAAGTTATAGTCTAAATACAACTCCAATCATAGTGCAATATTCAGGAGAAATGTATTTAATGCAGCTATGGGACCTGTTATGCAGAATGCCTGGGACCTGGGGTTTTCCCTGATAAGGGGTCCTTCTATAATTTGGATCTCTACATTTGAAGTCTACTTAAAAATAATTTAAACATTAAATAAACCCAATAGGGCTGTTCTGCCCCCAATAAGGGGCAATTATATCTTAGTTGGGATCAAGTACAGGTACTGTTTTATTATTACAGAGAAAAGGGAATCATTTAACCATTAAATAAACCCAATAGGGCTGTTCTGCCCCCAATAAGGGGTAATTATATCTTAGTTGGGATCAAGTACAGGTACTGTTTTATTATTACAGAGAAAAGGGAATCATTTAACCATTAAATAAACCCAATAGGGCTGTTCTGCCCCCAATAAGGGGTAATTATATCTTAGTTGGGATCAAGTACAGGTACTGTTTTATTATTACAGAGAAAAGGGAATCATTTAAACCATTAAATAAACCCAATAGGGCTGTTCTGCCCCCAATAAGGGGTAATTATATCTTAGTTGGGATCAAGTACAGGTACTGTTTTATTATTACAGAGAAAAGGGAATCATTTAACCATTAAATAAACCCAATAGGGCTGTTCTGCCCCAATAAGGGGTAATTATATCTTAGTTGGGATCAAGTACAGGTACTGTTTTATTATTACAGAGAAAAGGGAATCATTTAACCATTAAATAAACCCAATAGGATTGTTCTGCCCCAATAAGGGGTAATTATATCTTAGTTGGGATCAAGTACAGGTACTGTTTTATTATTACAGAGAAAAGGGAATCATTTAACCATTAAATAAACCCAATAGGATTGTTCTGCCCCTGATAAGGGGTAACTTTTCTTTAACTAAATTTATATTTTCATGTAGTAGTAAAATATTTTAAATTCTTATTTTTAAAAATATCACAAAACTTTATTTTATATGTATTTAATGTTAAATTATTTTTTATTAGACTTAGGGGCAGATTACCTAAAACTCAAATTTATTTTTTTGAAACCACGAGTAAAATTTTTCCCACGAATGTCAAAAATCCGAACTGAAAAAGCATGTGCGGGAAAAACCTGCAGAAATGTTGTGAAAACCAGGACTTTTTCCTACTTTCCGCTCTATTCCCGCTATATACTGTACTTTGGCTTCTACATGATCTCGACATGTTTTAGCTGGCAGAATAACGCATAATAAATCTCGAAAAAGTCTCAACTTTTTTTACCTTTTTCGGGGTTTCGAATTTTTTGAGTCACGGATTAGTAAATACCCTGTTAGAGACTGGTGATCCAAATGACAAAAAGACCCCTTATCCGTAAAAACCCCATGTCCCATGCATTCTGGATAACAGGTCCCATACCTGTACATTTATTAATGTTAAAACTTGTATTGAAATAGAAAAATGATTGCTGCAAAAAGGATTATTTTCTGATTCAGAAAGATTTGTCTTGTATGGTTTCATATTTATTTGTTATTAATATATTATTTGATTTAATAGCATTTGCGTATTTTATCCCTATGAGGGAGATAAAGGGATATGAAAGTGGTTAAGGAATACTGCGGTTACGTTTTGCTTCCAGTTGAACCCAGATTTTCTATCTCTATCAAAAGAGTTTTTTCCCCCATTTCCCCTCTGTTTCCCCCCCCCCCCCGTTTTCCCCCCTGTTTCCTCTATTTCCCTCTTGTTTTCCCCCCTGTTTCCCTCCTGTTTTCCCCCCTGTTTCCCCCATTTCCCTCTTATTTTCCCTCTTATTTTCCCCCTCTTTCCCCCCGTTTCCCCCCTATTTTCCCCCGTTTCCCCCATTTCCCTCTTTTTCCCCCCCCATTTCCCCCTGTTTTTCCCTGTTTCCCCCCTATTTCCCCCCCCCCCCGTTTCCTCCCTGTTTCCCCCATTTCCCCCC
Organism: Xenopus tropicalis; assembly: GCF_000004195.4. Lineage (NCBI taxonomy): Eukaryota > Metazoa > Chordata > Amphibia > Anura > Pipidae > Xenopus > Xenopus tropicalis. The sequence continues at coordinate 43,105,536 of NC_030686.2, read as the reverse complement.
TGTTTTTCCCTGTTTCCCCCCTATTTTCCCCCCGTTTCCTCCCTGTTTCCCCCATTTCCCCCCTGTTTTCCCCGCTGTTTTCCCCCTTTCCCCCCCCCCCCCCCGTTTCCCCCCTGATTTCCCTGACACAAACAGTAGCCTTTACGTATTGGGAACCTTCTGTACAAAACCTTTATGACATGAGATTTTCAAAATGAAATGTCAGATGTAACATCTGGGGGCTGTCGTTGCATTGGAAATCTATGGATTATACCCCAGTCGGGAGAAGCAATGTAAAAGCCTCAGTTGATTTGATTTATTTATTCTTTGTTATATGGTATATTTCCCCTTTAAAGCTACATTTAATAGTTTCAGCCCCTGATTGATGTTGAGAGAAGACTCCCGTAGGGATAAATATTATGTATTATCTGCTCGTTGCAGATTTATACAGTTCCTTTTCTGATCTCCGTACAATGAAATTCCCCTGGCCGAGCGTGAAGCCCTCTCTATTAATACACAGCCCAGCCTTGCAGGGCCACGCGCTTTCCTAGTGACATTGGTCATTCCATAAACATCTTTGAACTGTACATACCAAGCTGGGTTTAACAGGAGTCAGTGTAGGGGCTGCTTCTAACACGCTGCCCTGACCGAAATATCCAGTACGAGCGAGCAGGGGGCGAAGGAGTCAATTTGTACTTGCACGCCCTTGTTTAATGGAATAAATCTGCTTTGTGACAGTATAAGGGCTCGTGGCCCCCCAGTTGCTCTAGTTATTATTAGAAATAATGGGAATTGTTTAAATTTTAGAGTCTTATTGAACCTGCCCTCTGCCAGACAGGGTTTGTAAAGAGAAGCAGCTGTCCCTAGCATTGCATGTGTGACATGGGGAAACCAATTATAGGCAAAGTCATCATTCATTGCAGTTTGTACAACTAATCCCCCAACTTACCCTGTATAGGGGAGAATGAATTCATTGTTGTGTCAATTCACAATTAATGTTTGTAAATAATGATCAAACAGCTGCAGTAGAAAGTTTGTGTTTGCCCAGTTACATAAGTCTTAGGGTGAAGACACACTGAGCTACTAGTAGCAGCTACTTTTTCAAGGTTACTAAATGCCAGAAAATCCCTTGCCATAGACAATACTGAGAATTGCCTCTGCTAAACACACATAGAGACAATTATCAGTAAATGATCAGCATTGTCTGTTTTAGTAGCCACGACAAGTAGCTGCTACTGGTAGCCCTGTGTGTCTTCACCCTTAAGGTGGCCATACATGGGCAGATTTAAGCTGCTGATTCGGGTCTTTTAGACTGATTCAGCTGCTTATCTGCCCAGTATGGGGCCCTCCGATAGGCCTCCCCGACCGGTATCTGCCCAAAAATCGTTCAGATGTCGATCAGGCAGGTTTGATCTTTCTGTTGGAACAAGTACTACCACATCAGCTCATTGATGCTGTCCTTTCCCCGACTTTTTATTTCACCTTCATTCTAATGTTATTGTTTGGCTCTAGGGCCAAGTAATCACATTAGCGCTATGTTGCCCACGGTGGTCCTATTGCCAACCAAGGGTGTTTAGAACTAGTAAACATGTACAGGTATGGGACCCATTATCCAGCATGCTCAGGACCTGCGGATTTCTGGATAAGGCATATTTCTGTAGTTTGGATCTCCATAACTTAGATACACTAAAAAATCACTTAAGCATTAAATAAACCCAATAGGGCTGTTCTGCCCCCAATAAGGGGTAATTATATCTTAGTTGGGATCAAGTACAGGTACTGTTTTATTATTACAGAGAAAAGGGAATCATTTAACCATGAAATAAACCCAATAGGGCTGTTCTGCCCCCAATAAGGGGTAATTATATCTTAGTTGGGATCAAGTACAGGTACTGTTTTATTATTACAGAGAAAAGGGAATCATTTAACCATTAAATAAACCCAATAGGGCTGTTCTGCCCCCAATAGGGGGTAATTATATCTTAGTTGGGATCAAGTACAGGTACTGTTTTATTATTACAGAGAAAAAGGGAATAATTTAACCATTAAATAAACCCAATAGGGCTGTTCTGCCCCCAATAAGGGGTAATTATATCTTAGTTGGGATCAAGTACAGGTACTGTTTTATTATTACAGAGAAAAAGGGAATAATTTAACCATTAAATAAACCCAATAGGGCTGTTCTGCCCCCAATAAGGGGTAATTATATCTTAGTTGGGATCAAGTACAGGTACTGTTTTATTATTACAGAGAAAAGGGAATCATTTAACCATTAAATAAACCCAATAGGGCTGTTCTGCCCCAATAAGGGGTAATTATATCTTAGTTGGGATCAAGTACAGGTACTGTTTTATTATTACAGAGAAAAGGGAATCATTTAACCATGAAATAAACCCAATAGGGCTGTTCTGCCCCCAATAAGGGGTAATTATATCTTAGTTGAGTCAACCCTTGATGTTGGGTGACCTCAAAGCTAAGGACGTAGGGGAGAATCAGAGAATTATTTGTGAGCGATTTTGAAATGAAAAAATACAAAATATACAGATCAAATGCATTTCTACAGCTTTCAGAAGCGCTTTTCCACTGGGGCCTCTTACTGAATGGAAAGCTGGGTCATTACCACCCCCTAAGGAGTATATTTCAGACAAGGCGTTAGAGCACCTGTTGGGGGCAGCCCAGTGTCACACACAACATTCTGCCTAAAGCCAAACACAGGAGGGGAGGTCAGGCCAAGAATGGGCAGAATCTGCGCCGGACACAAACAATGAGTTTAACCTTAGGGCACGGCAAGGGGACGCTTTCCAAATGGCGGCTCAGGTTACAGCATTAGGGACCTGTCAAGGGTAACAAGTCCTTTAAGAGGTTGTTGGTTTTAATGGTGGAAGCTACAGGCTTTACTTTATACACATCTTGTTGCATCTGTCAATATTTCATTGCGGTTTTATAACTTGTTTGCTTCAGCGTAGTCTTAAAGGGGCGGTTCATCTTTAAGTTCACTTTTCGTATGTTGTAGAATCCTTAGCAACTTTTCAATTGGTCTTCATTTTTTGTTGGTTATAGTTTTGGAATAATTTGCCTGGTTCTTCCATATCTATTCACTGATGTGTGTCTTCTACTGCTGACATCAATGGAAAGAGTGACGATTGCAGTCTCTGTATAACAGTTGCTGCCTCCTAATGATATCAACATTTCTACCTCTGATATTTGCAAACAGTTTTCAGATCCTAGCGGAACCCTCCGTGCCAAACTGGCATGGTCACTACGGATGTCATTTGAGCGCCCTTTGCAGACGCCGAGAATTGCTTCTGCCCATAGGAGCATCCAAATGCTATTATAGGTACTGCCCCTGGTCAGCTCAGTTGGACTCAACCATAAACGGGTTGGTCATTTATAAATAGACATCCATATTCTGAGACAATTTGCAACTGGTTTTAATTTTTTATTTATTGCGGCTCTTCAATTTGGTATTTTAGCAGCTGTCTGGTTGCTAGGCTCTTGGTTACCTTAGCAACCAGGCAGTGGTTAGAATGAGAGACTGGAATATGAATAGGAGAGGGACTGAATATAAAGACGGACTAACCCGATCCCTTTTACCGATCCCCCGGCCGCCGGTGTCCGGCGGGGCATCTTATGGGGTGTGGGGCCCCTGGGGCGGCCCTTGTGGGCCCTGCACCCCCCAGTCCGACCTTGTATAAAGATAAGGAATAAACAGTAACAATAACAATAAAATTTTAGCCTCACATAGCAAAGGTTTTTGGCTGCCGGGGTCTGTGACCCCCATTTTGAATCTGAAAAGATGTAGAAGAGGTCAAGTATTTCAAAAACTATAACAAATACAGGGTCGGACTGGGGGGCTCGCACCCCAGGGGCCCTACAGGTGCCCACAACCATAGCCCCCCCCCCAGGAGGGGCCCCCCTGACCCCCCACGCAGGACCCCCCACACAACGTCCTCCCCTGAGCAAGTAAATTTAACTCGTCAGGGCAGAAGCAGGTCGGGCAAGGGGGGCACCGGCAAGGGTTAGTCCGACCCTGAACAAATAAGTAATGAAGGCCAGAAGCAAAGTTAATTACATATTACTATAGTACCCTCAACCCAAGAATTTTTCTTTAGTACTTAAGTTATTAAGTCACATGATGAAAAGACTTACATACATTTTCTTTTCATTTCTATAGAGTTCAAAAGCTTCCCGGGCTCCTCTAGTCGTTGCTGTTGGCTTATCTCTAGTGAGCCGCTGCCATGAGTTCCCTACTGGATATGACGGAATTTGGGGAGGCTGCTGATTATCTGCGGAAAAGCGCTCAAGAACTTATGAAGGTGCAGACCATCGCCTTTGACGGTAAGCTTTTTAAGTTTCGAGCCTAAGATTTGTAAAGGGAAGGCAGAGCCTTGGTGCTTTATCTACTGGAGATATTCTGGTCTCCCATAGCTGAAGGTCTAGGGCTGGTGCTCTATCTACTGGAGATATTCTGGTCTCCCATAGCTGAAGGTCTAGGGCTGGTACTCTATCTACTGGAGATATTCTGGTCTCCCATAGCTGAAGGTCTGGGGTTGGTGCGCTATCTACTGGAGATATTCTGGTCTCCCATAGCTGAAGGTCTGGGGTTGGTGCTCTATCTACTGGAGATATTCTGGTCTCCCATAGCTGAAGGTCTGGGGCCGGTGCTCTATCTACTGGAGATATTCTGGTCTCCTATAGCTGAAGGTCTGGGGTTGGTGCGCTATCTACTGGAGATATTCTGGTCTCCTATAGCTGAAGGTCTGGTGCTCCTCTGTCTACTGGAGATATTCTGGTCTCCCAAAGCTGAAGGTCTGGGGCCGGTGCTCTATCTACTGGAGATATTCTGGTCTCCCATAGCTGAAGGTCTGGTGCTCCTCTGTCTACTGGAGATATTCTGGTCTCCCAAAGCTGAAGGTCTGGGGCCGGTGCTCTATCTACTGGAGATATTCTGGTCTCCCATAGCTGAAGGTCTGGGGTTGGTGCTCTATCTACTGGAGATATTCTGGTCTCTTATAGCTGAAGGTCTGGTGCTCCTCTGTCTACTGAAGATATTCTGGTCTCCCAAAGCTGAAGGTCTGGGGCTGGTGCTCTGTCTGCTGGAGATATTCTGGTCTCCCATAGCTGAAGGTCTAGGGTTGGTGCTCTGTTTACTGGAGATATTCTGGTCTCCCATAGCTGAAGGTCTGGGGTTGGTGCTCTGTTTACTGGAGATATTCTAGTCTCCCATAGCTGAAGGTCTAGGGTTGGTGCTCTATCTACTGGAGATATTCTGGTCTCCTATAGCTGAAGGTCTAGGGTTGGTGCTCTATCTGCTGGAGATATTCTGGTCTCCCATAGCTGAAGGTCTGGGGTTGGTGCTCTGTCTACTGGAGATATTCTGGTCTCCCATAGCTGAAGGTCTGGTGCTCTATCTACTGGAGATATTCTGGTCTCCCCATAGTCTCCACATGCCTACTCACGGGTGTTGAAACTCCATAGATCACATGGCAGATGGTAGTACCCACAAGTTAGCTAAAGCATTTACCACAAAGTTTGTTGCATTCTCCAAAGACTAAAATGTGTTATGTTTTTCACTTAATTTCCACCAATTGGCAGTT